>NW_026712400.1:2297219-2897219 GCF_030504385.1 Musca domestica
TTTTGGCCCATTCCCGGCGAAGCACTTGCTTAAGCTGATCGACACTTTGGTATTTTTTAGTACCAACCTTGCTTTCCCAAATACTCCAGACGCTCTAGTCCAACGGATTGATATCCTGAGATTTTGGTGGCCATTGCGCGCTGGAAATGAAGCAAGAAACCTCATTTTGTAACCATTCTTGGGTGACGCGTACTGAGTGCGATGGTGCTGAGTCCTGTTGGAATGTCCAAAGTCTGCGGCCAAAATGTTTGCGTGCCCAAGGCTTTAATACACCCTCCAGAATATTTTCGCAACAATATTCGGCATTGCTTCTGATGCAACGGTCGATTATTACGAGCATTGATTGCGGCCCACACTATCGCCATGGCCGGCGCTTGATTTCTGGTGTTCAACCGAAGCTACACATTTTCAGCTGACCTCCTTGG
This sequence comes from Musca domestica, assembly GCF_030504385.1. NCBI lineage: Eukaryota > Metazoa > Arthropoda > Insecta > Diptera > Muscidae > Musca > Musca domestica. Next base: position 2,297,645 of record NW_026712400.1, read on the forward strand.
CAAGTAAACACGATCATTTTGTTTGTTTACAAACTACTGGACAACGAATGTTTTCTCATCGGAGAAAACCAAGCTCGGCAGTTTACCACCTTCAGCCAAGCGAAGTAACTCTTTAGCTTTTTGAGTCTAATTTCTTTCTGTTGCGATGTTAGTTCTTGCACTTTTTGGAATTTCAATGGCTTTACCCCGTGCCCATTGTTCAATATTTGCCGAATGGAATATTGCAATATGTTCAGCTCACAAGCCATTTTTTGGACACTGCGACGCGGGTCTCGGTCAAGTCGCTTCTTTACTTTTCAAACCATTTCTGCTGATGTTGCTGTTTTCTTTCGTCCACTTTCTTGTCGCCGGACTACGCTACCAGTATCACGGCAACGAGCGATGGTACGAGACACATAAGATTTATTCACATTTAAATGCTGGAGTGCTCTAACGATAGCCACTTGGGGTTTTCCAAACAAATATAAAGAAATCACACTATCACGCTTGAATGCCATCACAAATAACTTTTTTTCTGGAAAATTCTCAACAAAATGCTTTTGTTCGCTTGTAAACAATATAATGAGCTGTCACTGGAATAATTTTAACAGATTTCGGATGAGTGGCTTAGGAATGACAGCAGTCTAAAATTGGTTGCAGTTTTTTCATCTCTCCCCCTGTGTCTAGGTATAATAGTTTTATAGAAAATGTCTTTCCAAATTTATATACTACTTGTGCAAATTATGTGTGTACGGTTTTTTACCCTCAGTCACATGGCTAGAGAGGGTATTCATCATTTGATACGGCCAAAACGTACCTCATTGAAATATAGGCTTGAGACCCTTATCTCTTTGGATCAAAACCATTTCAGTTCATTTTCTGTCTGTCCATCCGTCTGTCTGGCTGTTGCGTACGATAACTCTCCAAGGGGGTATCCGTTTTAGGCCAAACTTAGTACATATTATTGTCAAACTTAGATCGAGTTCGAAGATGAGCAATATCGGTCCACTCTTTCTGGCACCTCACCCAAAAAAGTCGAAATTAAAAAAAAAAAAAAAAAAAAACAGTAAAGAAAGTCCCAAAGTCGGGCGGGGCCGATCTTATGATACCCTACACCACTTTGCTAATTTAGTAGAGCTCCACATAACAATTAAAAGTTTTTATGGAAGAATTCAATCATATACGCTATGATTATAATTATAATTTAAAGTTCAAAAGACTAAATATGCCGAAGCATTTGTATCTTTTAAATTCGGACTTGTATTGCCCAATTTGAAATCGGATAAAGATATATATGGGAGCTATAGCCAAATCGGAACCGATCTCGATAAAATTTGGCAAAGATATTTCTGAGCTGTATTTGATATATTTCCCTGAATATCGTTGTTACGGAGTGCATATTACGGCTGTGGGTAATAAATATAACAAATATCTGAACCGATCTCGATCAATTTTGGCATACTTATTTTCAGGCCAATGTGCAAAATTTCATACTATTCGGGCTGATATTACACGTTTGGTGCACAATAAAAGGCAAATCGGAGGAAGATATACATGGGAGCTATATCTAAATTTTGACCGATTATCTCCAATTTCAATAGGGGTTGTCCTTGGGCCAAACAAATGTTGTTTAGAAAATTTCATCTCAATCGGATAATAAATGCAACCTGCGTTTTGTTCACAAGAATACATGGACAGACGGACGGACGGAAAGACGGATTGACATGCATAAATCAACTCAGAATGTGATTCTATGTAGATCCTCAAAAGTAACTATGGGTCCATCTCGCTTCCTTCTCCATGTTACAAACAAATGCACAAAGACATAATACCCCTACCACTATGTGGCGTAGGGTATAATTAACTGCACAGAAAGAGAAAGGATAATCCGATATTTCTCCAAGTTTGCAAATCCTAATAGTTGCATCAGTGCTAATTCAATGGACAATGCCGGTCCACTGATCAAGTACCTCCCCCATCAAAATATTTTTATTAACCCAAGCTCTGGTGTGAAGATGGAATACATCGGTCCATTACTTCTGGTACCTCCCCCAGAAAAACTCACAATTTTAAATAACCAAAACGATCATAAAATCCAAAATAAGCATCCGCTTCACCTCATATTTTACGCAATCCTTTGTTTCTACTAACACAAGATCTGCTGTCGAGATGGGATATATCGGTCCACTCAATCAGTTACCTCCTCCACAGAAGGTCAACATTTTGAATACCCATGAAGCTCATAAAGCGCGAAATCAACATTTCAATCAGACTTGGCACATCTCCATATTTCTATCAACACAAGATATGTTATAAAGATGGTAGAGATCGAATCATTCCTTCTGGTACCTCCCCGACAAAGTGTACGTTTTTTAACGAGTGATGTAGAAAAAGTTAAAAAATCACAATTTGTCTTAGGAAAACTAATATAGCTCATCTCGTGTAAACGCCAATTCAATTAACATTTCTATTACAGCAAAACAAAATTAAAGTTGAATCGATATCTTTCGAAAATTTTGGAAAATGAAACTCGATGGTGCTTGAATCGATATAACTTATCGATTTCGTTTTGATCTATAGGTGGCGCTTCCCAATATTCAAAAAAAAAAAAAAATGCAACGTAAACTATAAAAAAAATGCAGTTTTCAAAAAAAAAAGAACGCGTTTCGGAACACCATTTCATAATTTGATCTCATTTTTAGGCTATCAGCAACTTTCGTATTACCATACAGGAACAGGGCCCAGAGGGTATAAACATGTTATTTCAATGCAAAAAAATAAAAAAAAAACAAAGAGTCCCCTTCTACTTCTTTTCATTCCCTCCTCACTTTTTAAGTTCTTTTAACTAAACTTTTATCAATTCAGATGTTTTTGTTCGTTTTCTTGCTTTTTTTGTTATTGTTTTTCTCTATACCCTTGATACAATTTCCAAGTTATTAATCAAGTCATGCTGACAAAAACGCTATCACGATTTTGGTTTGTTCTCCAATCTCCTTCAACGCACAGAGCGATAGAGCAAAACACGATTGATGATTGAATTGAGACAAATGGCAAGGATGCCAGAAAGAACAGAGACGAAATGTTTTTGAGTTATTATTTATCATCGTTAATGGCATTTCATCACAAATAGAAAGAAAAAAGCAATCGCATGAACAATCTTTGCAATCAGATTAAGTAACAAAAAAGGAAAAAAAAAATGAAAAATGAATAATAAAAATCAAACAATAAAAGAAATTACACGAAAAGGAGAAAACATTCTAATATCCGTTCATTGAAAATAAAAACATTCCGAGGAAGCACTTAGTTAGTAATATTGACGTGATTTCGGATATCCTAATAAGGAAATTATTTTCAGAACCATTTCAAAAAATGTCAAATTTGTTATAATTGGAAAATGTTCTTGAAAATTCTTATATTTTAGCCCTTGAAAAATCTGCTGCAGAATCCATGTTTGTAGTTTCGATAGTCCTTAAAAAACAAAAACATGTGCAAGACATTCAAACTTTAAAACTCTTTAAAAATATCAAGTTATCGTCATTATCAAAATCACAAAAATTTGGAAGCTGCCTTTATTGAATGTATTTTGAAACAAATTAAAACGTATCACTCAGTTTCGCCGGCATATGTTCGATAATTCAAATATATTTTGACTTGTGTTACGATTATTCAAATTGTTGACCCTCTATGGACTAGGTTCCGAGGGAATGTGCCAATATTACAAAATTCGTATCGGACCTAAATAAATATGATATAAATATTGCGACGTGAGACTATATCTGTTACTTCCTTCATGTGACAATTTTAAGAAAATGTTGAAATATGCGTGAGGGAGGTACCAGAAGGAATGATCCGATTTCTACCATCTTCATTAAGATCTTGTGTTTATGGAAATTTTGAGATGTGCCGAGTTTCAATGGAATCGGGTGTTAATTTCATGTTTTATTAGCTTCATGAATATTGAAAATTTTAACCCTTTGTGGGGGAGGTACCAGAAGGAGTGGACCGATATTGTCCATCATCGAACCCGATCTAAGTTTGACAATAATATTATGATGTACCTAGTTTGGATCAAATCGGATACTCCCTTCTGGATCGGATACTCCCTTATCGTGCAGACGGATGGACGGACATCTCTAGATTGACTCCAAATGTCCTGAAACAGATTTGCTCCTAAGAGACCTAGGGTCTAAAACAGTTATTTTGATGAGGCACGTTTTGGCCGTATAAAATGGCTGAGGGTACAGGGTTGCCCATATTCGACGGACCTTTGGGCCCATTCCAATCGCAGGCAACATTCTTTGCGTCAATTGAATTTTGTACGGGAACAAATGCAAATCAATGCGAATAATCCGTTGTAAAGTGGACCGAGCCATGCCCAACTGCTGAGAACGGCATTTTTGGGATGTTCTTGGGGACCTCTCAACACTGGCTCGTACGGCAGCGATATTCTCGGCCGATCGCCTTGGTCGACTTTTATATGGCCTCTTCGGATTAGAAAGAGCCTTACCAGTCGAAAATTTTTTGTATAAACGCTTAATGGCGTTCTTAGAAGGCGCACTTCTCACATTTTTTTTACAATTGACTTCTTCTGTTGAATGTAAATTTCAAGTTTTTCAGAGAGCTTGCGTGGCGTGTATTGATTCATGGTAAAAATCTGCTTGGACTGACGCTTCAAACGCGGTATGTCATTAAGCGATGTGACATCTCTGTCAAAAGTTATGGCGTTGCCAGATGGGTCCGTCGATTATGGGCAACCCTGTATAAAAACTTAAACTGTCGCAAATCAGGAGGTACATGTATGTGGAGGCCTATATAAGAAAGGTAGGTCAACATTGAATAATTTTTGCGAGGAGTTAAGTGAAAAAAGTATTTCTACATTAAATATTTTTTGGGTGCAGTTGAAGCTGCCCTATGAGAATCGGGAATATAGAGCATATTCGACAGCTGATGTGCTTGTCAATTGGGGTCAAAAGTATTCAAAATACCGGAAATCAGGAGCTATCGTTAAAAGGGGACTATATCAAAATGTGGACCTACATTAAATACGAATATGTTTTATGAGGAGTAAACCTAACCACCGAGAAACCGAAATGTAAAATTACAGCAAATCTGGTTTGGAGTTGCGATCGAGAGTGGATCTACAGTACACTCGAATGAGAACTCGAAATATAAAATTACTGCTGATTTGGTAAGAAATTAATGGCGAAATCTTGAAAAATACCGGAAATCAGAAGGTACCACTGAATATAACAAAAAGTGCACCAATATTGAATTTTGCAACGAGGAGTAAAACTACCCAATAATTACCTGATTTGGTTAAAAATTAGCGAAATGTGAACCGTTTAGAGCTCAATATTGCAATACCACTTTTCATTCATTTATTTTGAAAATTGTAACCTACCCGTGTCACGATTTATACCACAGCTAGGATTTGGTCGTTTTTTACTTGCGAGTGAAATATAATAGAGAGCGGGAGTGCTCGAAGAGTAGGACTTTTACTCGAAGCTCTCTTTCTCTCTCCATTGTTGTGTTTTATGTGGAAGCCATCGTGAGTTACTTCTCTTGGAAAAATAACAGTGGCAGTCAAAATGCTCAAAATAGAATAAAACTTAGGTATAAGAGTGTAATTGAGTGGAAAAATAAATTTTTTTTCTTTGATAATTTGGCTGACAAATAGACATATTTTAAATTTATGAAAAAAAAAGACAATAAATAAAAGTGAACTCGACGAGAGTAGAATCTCCTCGATTTTATGCGGATATTTCTCTTCTGCTCCGTTTCATTTTTTCCGTTTGCACAATACAAAATATAAACTTTTATTACATTTTCGTAATTTTCGTACCCTTTAAGTGGGAATTTCCAAGAATTCAGCCTAATCCTTAGATTTCAAGATTGTAGCTTCAGCCTTTTCGTCTGGGTATTGATTCTCGACCAGTCAAATTATATTCCAATTATGTTTATCTTTCTTTCGATTTTCAACCAAGTTATAGTTTTTAATAAAACCCTTCCTTTCTATCCCCCCTTCCTAAGCTTTTACCGCCATTGCTAACTTTTAACAAAGACAACTTTTCACAATATCCTTAATAATTGACCCCAATTTTTTATTACTAACTCTCACCTTATGCGGTTAAATTCTGCAATTTGAATTTGAAATCAAAACAAGACATGCATACATGTGTGAAAATGTAGTCAATTACTACAATTGCAGATACATACATATGTATGTATCTATCTATGACTTCACCCACAAATGTGCTGCATACATATCCATACATTTGCAAATTGAACTACAGATTTTTCCATCAACATCAGGAAACTGCCACTTTCATACTTTTTACTTTGGAATTTTGGATTTTCAATCATGTAAATCGGATATTGCCTGTTTATCACATGATGGAGTTTTAGCAAAATGGGCATAGATTCTTTTAGGCAAGAACATATGGATGGCATAGTAGATGCATAAAAGGATGTAGACTTAAACTTTTTTTAATTGAAAAAAGGGGGGAAATTAGTTTCTTCGCAGAGCAATTTTTTGTATATTATTTGTAATAAAATATAAGCTATGCTTAATAGACAATCTATACAGGGTGAGATAAAAAAAATTACAACAAAGCCAAAATCCATCATTTTTATTTTTTTTTTTAATTTTATTGAATAAAAGCAAAAAATGTCGGAAATAGCGTCAAATTTTAGAATAAGTTAAGATTTGTTCGAATTGGTCATGGCACGAATTATGGCCTTCAAACGGCCAATGAAACCGTCACACGCTGCCCGAATGTTGCTCTGGGGTATTTTGGGTCATTTTCGGCGAAGCGCTTGCTTGAGGTGATCGACACTTTGGTATTTTTTGGTGCCAACCTTGCTTTCCAAGATACTCCAGACATAATAGTCCAACGAATTGGTATTCGGAGATTTTGGTGGCCATTGTGCGCTAGAAATGAAGCGAGGAACCTCATTTTGTAACCATTCTTGGGTGGCGCGAGTGCGATGGTTCTAAATCTAAGTCCTGTTGGAATATCCGAAGTCTGCGGCTAAAATGTTTGCATGCCCAAGACCTTAATACACCCTCCAGAAAATTTTCGCGATAATATTCGGCATTTATTCTGATGCCACGGTCGATTAATACGAGCGGAGAGCAACCATCTGCTGTTATGGCGGCCCACACCATGGCCGGCGCTTGAGTTCTGGTGGCCAACCGAAGGTGCACATTTTCATCTGACCTCTTTGGCAAGTAAACACAATCATTTTGTTTGTTTACAAACTGCTGGACAATGAATATTTTCTCATCGGAGAAAACCAAATTCGGCATGTAGTTACGGATTATTAGGACAAACTTTTTGGTTCAAGAATCGTGTTTACCCTATACGTCATATTTTCTATTTAACTTCCCCAAATTATGGTATTTTGATTATTAGGTCGGGTTCGGAGATGGACAATATCGGTCCACTCCTTCTGGTACCTCCCCCACAAATGCTTGAAATTTTCAATAGAATATTTTACTGCACAGAAAGAGAGACGATTATCCGATTTTGCTTCAACTTTGTTCTAAGTCAGATGTGAAATATCGGTCCACTCCATCCGATACCTCCCGCACAAAGAGTCAACATTTTTAATATTTACAACTCTTATAAAATTTGATGTAAGAGTCCGATTGTCTTTAAATTACACACATCCCATTATTTGTTCTAGCACAAGATCTATTGGGATGCGATATATCGGTCCACTTCTTCTGGTACCTCCCACAGAAAAGGGTCTAAGTTTTGAATAACCAAAACGATCATAAAATCCAAAATAAGCATACGGTTTTCTTTATATTTCACACATGTAAAGATATGATATATCAGTCCACTCCATGTGGTACCTCCCCCACAAAAGATTCACATTTTAAATGTCCCTGAAGCTCGTATAGCGCGAAATTAACATCCGATTCCATACAGACTTGGTACATCCCAATTTTTTCATGAACACAAGATCTGTTATAAAGATGGTAGAGATCGGACCATTTCTTCTGGTACCTTCCTCACAAAGGGTCAAAGTTTTGAATAATCAAAACGATTGTAAAATCCGAAATAAGCATCAGGTTCTCTTCGTATTTCACACATCGCATTATTTCTACTAATACAAGATCTGATGTGAAGTTGAGATGTATTGGTCTACTCGTTCTGGTACCTTCTTCACAAAGGGTTAACATTTCGAATGTCTATGAAGCTCATAAAACTCGAAATTAACATCCGATTCCATTGGTTTCCTTGCTACATCTCAATATTTCCATGAACACAAGATCTGTTATAAAGCTGGTAGAGATCGGACCATTTCTGCTTGTACCTCCCCCACAGAGGGTTCTCTTTTCAAATTTCACACATACAAACATGTTTGCTAGCACAATATCTGTTGTGAAGATAATAAATATCTGCGAACCCCTTCGGATAACTCACCCAAAAAGAGTCGCAATTTTAAATACTCTTATCTGTTATAACTTGCGAAACAAGTCAGCGATTCTTTACAACTTGCTATATCTAAATATTTCTCTCAACCATAAACCTGCGATGAATATGGAATTTATGATTTCGCATAAAATTCGATATAAATGTTCGATTTTCTTGTCATTTTGCCCATACAAATATTTTTATCTGTATTAGATGAAGTTTTATAATTGAATACTTCGGTGGACTATATCTGGTACCTCACGCACATTTTAACATATTCTAAAAATTAATACATATCTCATATAAATTGAAAGAAGTAGTCGATATAATCCAAACCTGGCGCGTCCCAATATTTATATAATATTTATTTGGGTTCGATACGAAAGGAATAATATTGGTCCATTTCATCGAAAACTACTCCATAGGCGGTAAACAATTTGAATAATCATAACACAAGTGAAAACATATTTAAATAATCGACTGATACTTTTTAACTTGTTTTCTTAGAAAGAAATGTATAGTGCCTAAAAGAGCGATCTAATAGCGCTGAATATGAATGTGACAGAATCACATTACATATGATCCTAACAGTATGTCTTAACTAGCCTTAAGTCAACGTGCTTGCCTTGTTTGTATACCTAGACTAATCATACAACTTTGTACGTATTAGTTCCGATATTTAATTGAAATAAAAAAAAACTCAGCCAAAAAGTTATGTACATAGCCGAACCACAGCTGCTGGGCCAACCAACGGAAATATTTGCTTAGATAATATTTATTCCAACCGTAATAATATATGCAGTCGAACAAGGAAAACAAAACTGTGTACATAACCTCAAAAAAAAAATAATAATATTCATAAAATATGAATATCTGTACCAATAACTACAATAAAATTCTGCAAACAATCGCGGATTATATAATTTAAAATTCACAAAAAAAAAAAGAAAAAAATAAAAACGAAACCGAAGAGTGGTAAATTCAACAAAAATTAAAAAATAAATAAAAATTAAAAATAAAAAATATATATTTACCCATAACAAAAACAAAAAGACAACAAAAAATTATACTGGACTAAAAGTGAAGGGGGGCAAAATAGTTGTAGTAAACACTTGTTGTTTTATAGCCTCCTCCGACGTTTGTTTGCATATGTATGTATGTACATTAGCATTCTGTTTTCTGTTGGGAGCGCACTTGACAGAATTCCTATTTGTTAATAGATATTGTTATTGCTATTGTTGTTGTTTCTCTCTGACGATATCAACGTTATGTCGATAACAACTTAGGCATGCATGAATGGTCACCAGACCAACAATTACCCGACCCGTTGTCATATATCCACATGTACATGTGTGTGTGTGTGTCTTTTGAGGGACGGTTTGACAAATCAACTGACCGACCAACCACAATATTACCCGGAGACATTACAAAATTTATTTACAACATTCACCCAACGTCTGTTTGGTTTCGGTATACCCCTCACCGCATTCCAATGCATTGCATTGTGCGGTGGGTATTTTAATTTTGCCGTTCCGTTTGTAACTCATCAAAATAATACTTTAAGATCCAATGAAAAATTTACTTATCAGCGAAAAATTGTGTTTCCAAGTAATGAGGCTATTTCACCCTCAGCCATATGGCTAGAGAGGGTATATATTATTTGATACGGCCAAAACATAACTCATCAAAATAACGGTTTAAGGCCCTAGATTTCTATGGACCAAATCCGTTTTAGGACATTTGGAGTCGATCTAGGGATGTCCGTCCATCTATCTGCCCGTCCGGCTGGTTGGTGCGCATGATAACTCTCGCGAGAATATCCGATTTAATGCAAACTTGGTAGGTCGAATTCGAAGATGGGCAATATCGGTCCTCTCCCTATGGTACCTTCCCCACAAAAGCTCAACATTTTCATAAAAAAATAATAAATAATTTACGTCATAGAACAAGAAAGGAATTTAGCAAATCCTAATATATGTATGAGTGCTAGGTCGGGAAGGGTTACCTTCCACGCAAAGTGCAGACATTATGAATATTCATAACTTTTATAAAAGTAAGAGTTCGATTGCCTTCAATCTTCACACATTCCAATATTTCTACTAACACAAGATCTGATGTGAAGAGGTTAGATATCATCCCACACTTTCTGGTACCACTCCCACAAAGGGGACAAAATTTAATTCGGCACATCCCAATATTTGCATCGGACCACTCCTTTAAGTACATTCCCCACAAAGGGTCAATATTTCGAAAAATCGCCTCTCAAGTGAAATAATAAATACAGGGTGAGATAAAAAAACTACAACAAAGTCAAAAGCCGTCATTTTTTACATTTTTTTAAAATCGCATCTCAAGTGAAATAATAAATACAAGGTGAGAAAAAAAACTACAACAAAGTCAAAAGCCATAATTTTTTACATTTTTTTTTTAAATTTTATTGAATGAAAGCAAAGAAAGTCGGAAATAGCATCAACTTTTAAAATATGTTTAGATTTGTTCCAATTGGTCACCTTTGGCACGAATTATGACCTTAAAACGGACAATGAAACCGCCACGCGCTGCCCGAATGTTTCTCTGCGGTATTTTGGCCCATTCCCAGCGAAGCACTTTCTTGAGGTGATCGACACTTTGGTATTTTCCAAAATACTCCAGACACAATAGTCCATCGGATTGGTATCCGAAGATTTTGGTGCCCATTGTGCGCTGGAAATGAAGCGAGGAACCTCTTTTTGTAACATTCTTGTGGGGCGCGTGCTGAGTGCGATGGTGCTGAGTCCTGTTGGAATGCCCAAGGTCTGCGGCCAAAATGTTTACGTTCCCAAGGCTTTAATACACCCTCCAGATTATTTTCGCGATAATATTCGACATTTATTCCCATGCCACGGTCGATTAATACGAGCGGAGAGCGGTCATCGGCAGTTATGGCGGCCCACACCATCACCATGGCCGGCGCTTGAGTGGCCAACCGAAGGTGCACATTTTCAGCTGACCTCTTTGGCAAGTAAACATGATCATTTTGTTTGTTTACAAATTGTTGGACAACGAACGTTTTCTCAACGGAGAAAAACAAATCCGGCAGTTCACCACTTTCGGCCAATCGAAGCAACTCTTTAGCTGTTTTGAGTCTGTTTTCTTTCTGTTGCGGTGTAAGTTCTTGCACTTTTTGGATTTTCTATGGCATTACCCCGAGCTCATTTTTCTATATTTGTCGAATGGATTATTGCGATATTATCAGCTCGATACCACTTGTGGTTTTCCAGCCAAATATAGATTCCATCACGAATTATTTTTTTTTTTTCTGGAAAATTCTCACCAAAATGCTTTTGTACGGTTGTAAACAGTATAATGAGCTGTCACTAGAACAGCTGTACGACGAGTGACTTCGAGGTGAGAGCAGTCTGAAGTTGGTTGCAGTTTTTTTTATCTCACCCTTTATATTTATCAATACCCAGTGATTATGCTGAAGGGTATAAAACTTTCGTTCATACCAAACGTATGCTGTTTTTACTCTTGCTTCTCCTTTTTTTCTTACGTGTCGTCGTCTATCTTCATCACATGTGTAGTCAAATATAAAAACGACAATGTTTTTCGTTTTCTAAAATCTATGGAATTAGCTTCTTCGCATCTGCCGGCAATTCCCATTCTGCTGTCTCTGCCCCTCACCCAATCGCTTGCAGAAGAAGAAGCAAAAATGTCTTGACAATAAATGACAACAACAAAAATCAAAATGTGTTTTTTTTTCTTTTACAAAAATTACTTATGTATGCAAATAACGTACAAATTCAAGTAAAATTGAAAGGCAGCAACAACAACGTCAAGTCAATCAATCCCCCCTTCCCGCACACATTGCCGAAGTCTTTGTGCTTGGAGACGACAAACACCAATAAACGCAGAATAAATATGGATTTTATCTTTTGAGATATTTCTCTTTGCTTTTGTTGTTGATTTGTTGATGGAAATTTGTCAAGTCAAAACAATGAAGGAAAACGCATAAATTTCCCTTGGAATTTCTACAAATTAATAACTATTTGCAATGCAACAAGTGTTTGGGAGCAGGTACAGAACCAGCCATGGGTGATGAGTCAGGACTTCAGATATTTTTGGTGAAAAAAATTGCATTGAAAAGTGGCAAAATTCCTGAAAAATTTTTGTTGTGCCAAACGCCATTTTGACAATAAATAGTTATGTAGAATAATACATGCATAGCATACTTTTAGGCAGGCGAAGAACTTGCAATATTGAACGCTAGTTTGCACATCATGTTATACAGTGGTGGCCAAAACATATGCAACAAATATTAGTTTTTTAAGAAGTCCTCTAAAAAAAATATTTTCTAAAGGAAACAAACGGAACTTGTTATAAATTTTTTTAGCTCATTTTATTGGTTAACAGAAAATAAAATTTAATCCATACTTATAACAAAGAAAACATAGAAAATTTGTAGATATTCAATATAGTCTAATATTTGGTTGGTCAAAACATATGCAACCAATCATTGTGTTAAATTGTTTGTGCAAGAATATTAATATTTTGTAGCAAATCCTTTATTTTTAATTACAGCCTGACATCGGCGACGCATGGACGATATAAGGTTGTCAATAAAATGTTGAGGAATCGATTTCCAGGCCTCTTCCAACCTGTTGTACAAAATATTCGTATTTGTACAATTTTCACGATTGATTCTTTGATTGACGATTTCCCAAAGGTTCTCAATGGGGTTTAAATCAGGTGATTGCGGTGGCCATTGCATTACTGCAACATCATTTTGTGCTAACCACGATTTAACAACTCTTGAAGAGTGTTTGGGGTCGTTGTCGTGCTGGAATATCCATCGCAATGGCATCTCATACTCTGCATATGGTAGCATTACCGTTTCCAATATGTCTTTGTACATGTACTGATCCATTATTCCATTAATTCTATGCAATGGACCTACTCCTGCAGCAGAAAAACACCCCCACACCATTACGCTGCCTCCTCCATGTTTCACTGTCTTTGTACAGTATCGAGCTTGGAGCCGCTTATTAGGTGGTCGCCGTACATAACGCATACCATCGCTACCAAAGACGTTAAATTTGGATTCGTCGCTAAACAATACAGTTCTCCATTTCATTTCTGTCCAATGTAAATGCTCCTTTGCAAACTGCAAACGCTTTTTTTGATTACGTATGGAAATAAGAGGTTTTTTTGCTGGGCGGCGGGCTGGAAGGGAGGCATCATTTAGACGTCTGCGAATAGTCCGATCAGAAATTTGTATTGGGAGTGTTGCAGCAATTTTTGAGGATGTGATAAAAGGATCTTTTTTCACTTTTTGGATTATTAAATTGTCCGTACGATTAGTTGTTTTGCGAGGTCGACCTCCGCTGTGTTGTACCGAAACATCCGAATTCTTTTTAAAATTCGCAATAATGCGAGAAACTGAACTTTTATGCACCTTGTATTTTAGTGAAATATTTTTTTGTGACATTCCTTCGGAAAAATCGGCCACAATACGTTTTCTTAGCTCGATTCCGAACTTATCCCGCGCCATAATTAAATATCTTTTTTTTACTTTTAATCGAAATTCTACTGCTAATTTGTGCAAGGTTATCCGTGATTAATACAGTTTCAACAAATATATTATGAAAACACGTGAGAAAAAGTGGTAAAAATACCGTTATCCGTAAATGATCGAAGAGTTGCATATGTTTTGTCCATATCCATTTTTAGGTTATCGATAAACATAAAAAAAAATTGACAAAATCAAAACCAGATGTTTGTTCTGGTACATATGATCGGTGTCTAAGTTACTACAGAGGAATATAGATGTATTATTAACGTATTGCTTGGAACAAAAATTGCTTTTATGAGTCATTTTACAATATGTGATGTCCAGTTGCATATGTATTGGCCACCACTGTATATAACTTATAACTTATGTTAAAGTCATATGTAAAGTGACTTATTTAAAATTTATTTTACACGTTTTAGAGCATACTTTTAGGCGCTCACACAGTATTTAAACTAAAACTAAAAAACTAAAGAAAGTCTTAAAGTCGGGCGGGGCTGACTTTATGATACCATACACCACTTTGCTGATTTAGTAGAGCTCCGCATAACAATTAAAAGTTTTTATAGGAGAATTCAATCATACACGCTATGATTATAATTATAATTTAAAGTTCAAAGGACTAAATATGCCGATGCATTTGTATCTTTTAAATTCGGACTTGTTTTGCCCAATTGGTGCACAATTAATTTGAAATTGGATAAAAATATATATGGGAGCTATATCAAAATCGAAACCTATCTCGAAAAAAATTGGCAAAGATATTTCTGAGCTGTATTTCATATATTTCCCTGAATATCGTTGTTACGGAGTGCATATTACGGCTGTGGGTAATAAATATGACAAATCGGATGAACAGTATATATGGGAGCTATAGCTATATCTGAACCGATCTTCACCAAATTTGACATGCAAAATTCCATCCTATTTGGGCAAATATTAGACGTTTGGTGCACAATCAAAGGTAAATCGGACGAAGTTATATATGGGAGCTATATCCAAATCTGAACCGATCTCCATAAAATTTAGCAAATGTATTTCTGAGCTGTATTTGATATATTTTCCCAAATATTGTTGTTACAGAGTGCATATTACGGCTGCGAACGACAAAAGTAGCAAATCGGATGAAAAATATATATGGGAGCTATAGCTATATCTGAACCGATTTCGATCAAATTTGGCATACTTATTTTCAGGCCTAATTTGGTTGTATGTGCAAAATTCCATACTATTCGGGCTGATATTGCACGTTTGGTGCACAATAAAGGGCAAATCGAACGAAGATATATATGGGAGCTATATCCAAATTTTGACCGATTAATAGGGTTCGTCCTTGGGCCAAACAAATGATTTGTGCCAAATTTCATCTGGATCGGGCAATAAATGCGACCTGTACTTTGTTTACAAAAATACATGGACAGACGGACAGACGGACGGACGGACATGCATAAATCGACTCAGAATGTGATTCTATGCAGATCATCAAAAGGAACTATGGGTCTATCTTGTTTCCTTTTGCCTGTTACAAACAAATGCACAAAGACATAATACCCTGACCACCTTGTGGTGTAGGTTATAAATACATTTCAAAGTATATTATAAAATTATATACCATAGTATATAGCGTAGTATATTGTCTAAAAATTCTGGAGGCTCTTAAAAGTATGCTATAACAAGTAAACTAGTATCAGTCGGTTTTCCGACAGATTTATACCCCCAGCCTTGAATTATGATATATCTAACTGTTGCCCTCTTATGGGGAAGGTTCCGAAGCAGTTGGCCAATATTGACCAATTCGCATCTGACTTAAAACTGATAAAAATACTACAACGTGCCAGATTTGGACTATATCGACTACTTCCTATTCCTTTATATGAGATATGTGCAAATTTTTTTGGAAAATGTGGAAATATGCGTGAGGTAACAGATATAGCGGAACGAAGTATTCCATTTTCATACTTCATCTAATACAGATAAAAATATTGGTACGAGCAAAATTTTAAGGAAATCAAAAATTTATATCCGATTTTATGCGAAATCATAAATTTCAGATTTCGGGTTGAGATGAATATTTAGATATAGCAAGTTGTTCAGAATCGCTGCCTTGTTTCGCAAATAATGACAGATATAAGTATAGAAAATTGTGACCCTTTGTGGGAGAGGTACCAGAAGGGATTCTCAAATATCTATTATCTTCACAACATATCTTCCGTTAGCTAAAACATTTAGATGTGTGAAATCCTTAGAGAGTTGGATGCTTTATTCGCTTTCTTTGAGTGTTTAGCTTTTCAAAATTTTGAACCCTCTGTGGGGGGAGGTATCGGAAGGAGTGCGGCGATATATCCCATATTCACAGCAGATCTTGCGTTAGTAGAAATAATGAGAACCAGGTGTTTATTTCGCATTTTATGATCGTTTTAGTTATTCAAAATTTTGAGCCTTTGTGGGAGAGGTATCAGAATGAATGATCCGATCTTTACCAAATTTTTTTTAACAGATCTCGAGTTGATAGAAATATTTAGATGTGCCAAGTCTGAATGAAATTGGATATTAATTTCGCGTTATATAGATATTCAGAATTTTGACCCTTTGTGGGGGAGGACCCTTGACCCTTTTACCCTTGGGTTAATAAAAGTAATGTAATGTGCAAAATTGGAAGATAATCGGAATTTTACATCACATTTTATAAGAGTTATAATTATTAAAAATTTTGACCCTTTATGTGGGAGATACTTGATAGAATTGACCGATATTGTCTATTTTCGCACCTGACCTTGCACTGATGCAAAAATTACGATATGCAAAGTTGGAGCAAAATCGAATCGTCCTTTCTCTTTCTCTTTCTTTCATCAAATATTTTCTTTGAAGAGGTGAGCCGATATTGATCATCTCCGAACTCGATCTCAGTTTCATAATCATGTTACGATGTACCTAGTTTGGATCAAATCGGATACTCCCTTCAAGAGTTATCGTGCGCACCAGCCAGACTCCAATTGTCCTGAAACGGATTTGGTCCAAAGACAACTAGGGTCTAAAATCGTTATTCCGATAAGCCGCGTTTTTGGCCGTATTAAAAAATGATATATACTCTCTGTAGTCATATGACTGAGGGTATACCAATTATGGATGTGCTGTCCAAGGAAGGTGTGCACTCAGACAGTAATATCTTATTTAACAAAATTTTCCAATGAAATCGGCTGCAATTTGGTATATCATGTTGCTAATGGTCACTTAACCCTTGCCAAAAATCTTATAGACTCCATAAGGCACTACCTCATTTTTTTTTTTGTTAATTTGACGCTGTTGACTATAGGTTCCAATAAAAGAGCAATAAAAGGGTTTTCCGTAAACTTTAAGGAAATTTTCTTCTCTTCAAGATATTCTTAAATCCAGTTATTTATTATCCTTCCTTCCAGTCCCGTAGTATTTTCATTGATTTCAAGCAGAATAATCATGGAGGGGGTTTGTAGAAGCGGATAAAAGAAAATTAACAGAACAATAAATGGGGAATAGCACACTTGAATGAGTCAGAAAATTGAAAAAATTATCATTAAAATTGTGAGAGATGCAGCACAGGAAGAACAAGGAAAGATGCGATGCGAAAAGGAAAAATGCTTTAATAGATCAAAGAAATCAACAGAGCGGGGATCAAAGAATTTCTTCTGAATTTCTCGTGAATTTCTTGCAGGATAAATGAAAATTACCCAGCAAAAATGTTGTAACAAAACTTACTTTGCCTTTGCATTGCCGGTAAGCGAAAGAATTTTGGATTATTACTATAAAAATAACATACATTATTATCTTACCTAGTAATGAGTAATGGAGTCACATTTTTTGAATGTCCGACTACAATACCTGAGGTACTGGTTAGAATCTACGTGCCGACAAACAAACAAATGGTAAAAAATAACAAGAGTTTTCCAACGCACATGCAGGTCAATAAACAAGTTCGCAAAAATACTCATTACAAATCTGATTACCTACCCATTATTTTAAAGAAGCCATGTCGCACGAAATAATTAGTTATTTTTTTTTTGCCATAAGTACTCATTTATCCACATTAGCCGTATAAGGTAATTATATAAGTACTTATTTATAGACGTTTTTCGGGCGACATGCTCTCGTTCAAATAATTGGTTTTTAGACATTAGCTTTTAGTGGGTTAGTCGGCATATATACCTCCAAAGTTTTTCGTTGCAATATTCTAAAAATGTAACAGGAGCTTTTTGAACATAGGTTATGTCCCTGTTAAAATAAGGGTTTTGTAGGCCGTTTTGTAGGTAGTTCCGGTATCAAAATATACCTAACTAGCAAATGGGCACTACTTCGTATGCGGAAAAGGAATTTATATTACCTGAAGTTATACGTGATTTTTCCCCAAATAGAATACATTCTAAAAATAGAAGACCACAAAGTACTTTTCGTACACGTTTTAGTACGGATATCCAACTTCCCATCTAAAGGCTACTCACGGTGATTCCTATACCAATATATTCCATTCTAGTTCTCTTCCCATACTCTATGTCACATTTAGTACTTTTCGTACGTTTTTTGTTCCAATTTCTACAACGACATCTTCCTTTAGTAATTTTTAATCATCCATTCACCAAAAATCAAATTGTACCAAATTTAGTACAATGTAGTACAAACTACATCTTTGTGTGGATGTACCCCATCAATGACCCTCATTCGAAATTTCGTACTTCCAGCTCTATCCCATACCTAAATATCGAATTTATTATCATTTAGTACTTTTTAGTACGTATATTCAAATCAACCTTCATATATCAAAGAAATGATCTAAATACCAAAATTTCAGATTTTAAACTCCATTCCTTCCCAAAATTCCCATTTTAGTACCATTTTATAATTTTCGTAACTTTTTAGTACATATTTACAAAACCACCTTCCCATCTCAACTCTACACACAAGCAGTGACCCGAATATTAACATTTCAAATTTCCATCTCCATCCTTTCATCCAAATCCAAATTGTACCAAATGTAGTACCATTTAGTACTTTATTAGTACTTATTTCTAAATCAACATGTATACATCAACCCAACCGCACAAAGCATGATTATAATATCAAATTTCAGATTTAGAACTCTTTTCCTCCCCCAAATAGCCGATTTACTTCCATTTAGTACTTTTTAGCACGTATTCCCCAACCATATTCAAATCTCAACCCCTCACACTAACAGTCCTAATTTCCCCAATTTTCATCCAAATTGTACCAAATGTAGTACCATTTAGTACTTTTCTAAATATTTGAAAAAGTGATCTAAATATCAAATTTAAGATGTCCAACTATAGTTTATACTCAAATTAGTACCATTTAGTTGTTTTCGTACTTTTTTTGGAACATGTTTCCAAAACCATCTTCAAATCTCAACCCTACACACTAACAGTGACCCCAATGTCAAAATTTTAAATTTTCAGCTTCATCCGTTCATCCAAATGATGCCATATTTAGTAAATTATTGTATATTTGGTGCACTTATTATTCGAATTTCCAAAAAATCCCTTTGCTTGATCTATCCTACACAACATCAAAGACCTATACCTTCCCTATATACTAAATGTAATACTTTTTAGTACATATTTCCAAAACCAACTTCAATCTCAACCTCACCTCACAAAAAGTGACCCCAATATCAAATTTCAGATTTCCAACTCTATATACCACATTTAGTACTTTTCGTACTTTTTTAGTACATTTTTCCAAAACCATCTTCAAATCTCAACCCTACACACTAACAGTGACTCTAATATAAATATTTCAAAACTTCATCTCCATTCGTTTAACCAAAACCAAATTGTACCAAATTTAGTACCGTTTAGTACATTTTTTACACTTAGTACACACTTTCATAACCGCTTCCTTCTATCAACCCGACTTTCCAAACCTGAGCAAATTTGAAGCTTACCTTCACATAATTAAAAATTGTACCATATTTAGTAAATTACTTTTCGTACAATTATGGTACATATTTTCGAAACCACCTCCATACCTCCAGGCTACATATGAACATCAATGCTTATACAAAATTTCAGGCTTCCAGCTCTATCCTTGAACAGGTAGTGCTTGAAATCTGAAATTTTGTATGAGCGTTGATGTTCATATGTAGCCTGGAGTTATGGAGGTGGTTTCGAAAATATGTACCATAATTGTACGAAAAGTACTTAACGTGGGCTAGTTTGAAGGGATAGAGATAGATTTGTGAAATTTGATATTTAGATTACTGTTAGTATCTGACGTTGAGATTTGGAGGAGCTTTTGAAATGCGTCCTATTTTTTTACTAGAAGTACTAAATGGTACTAAATTTGGTATTATGTGTAGGGATTCAGCTGGAATCCTCAAATTTGCTATAGAGATTCCTGTTGGAATCTGAAATTGAGATATGAAGGTGGTTTTGGAAATACTGTACTGAAATACAAATAAGTGTACGAAAAGTACTGAACATTACTATATTTTGTACAATTTGGTATTGTGTGAACAAGTATTGCTAGAAATCTGAAATCAGACTTCCAGCTATATTCCTTCCCAAAATAGCGAATTTAATGTCATTTAGTACTTTATAAACTATTTAGTACATACCTCCAAAACCACCTTTAAATCCCAACCTTACATCACTACTAGAAGTGACCCCATTTTCAACGTATGGAAAGGTACAGTTGTTAGCACTTCGTACATGGAAAGTGTTTGCTAGTACTTTTAGTGCACTTATAGTTCATATTTCCAATAAACATTTGACACATCCACCCTGCACCCCTTCAGCGACCTTTATTCCAAATTTCAGGACTCTAGTTCTATCCCTTTGTCCAATAGAATGATTTCAATTTCTGGTACATTTTAGTATTTATAGTACTCTTTTAGTATATTTAGTACCCCTTTAATATTTTTAGTACCCTTTTAGTATTTTTAGGAACACCTAGCTCACCTCACCTCTCCTCTTATTCTGACTTCAGCCGTTTCGCCTGGGCGTCGATGAATTAGCCAGTCACTCATCTACTTGCTTGTTTGATAAACCCATTATTTGATAATGAAATGGTTTGCTGGGTTGATTATTTTTCAACATCTCTTAATACCGCCCCCTTTCTCTTGATTCTTTCCCTCACCATCGTCTTTGTTGCATATTCACAATTTTTGTTGTTGTTTCATTTTTATAACCATCTCCCATGAATAAAATGTCATTGGGAATAGTTGCAAAAAAAAAAAAAAAAAGATTATTTAAATGTCGATAAAATGACAATACCTACCTCTTCAGCTGCAAAGTTGTTATGCTTCATTGAAACGCCACTTGTGGAACTTTGCAGTGGGAGAGAGAATAAATGTGAATGCATAACAAGAAATGGCAAAACAAAAACATCCACACAGCTCAATGCTCATCGCGGAAGATGAGTAGTGGTTTGTGCGGACCACTTGCATATTTGTTAAAATTTAAATGCCAAAACAATAATCTCAGCTCCTATTGAAATTCGGCAAGAGCAGTAAAGGTTGCACACACACACCAGAACATGCAACACCAAGGAATACCATTTTCCTCTGCAATGTAACACCTTTGTTGCCACACTCCTGCTGCATGGCACGCCAGCTATTGCAACTCTTGCATTGCGTTTCTCTCTTTTTCTTTGTTGATGTGGACTTTTGAGACTTTTACACGAAAAGCAAAAGTAAAAATGAAAAGTAAACTAAGTCAACAATATTTGCAACAAAAACCAACAACAACATGTTGTGTCACGAAACGACACAACAACTCACACCACAGACGACTGGTATGAGCTAGAGCTTCGTTTCATTTTTTGGGGTCAGAAGTTATTTTATGTATATATGTATGTGTATCATGCCCCAAAACTAAATGTCAAAACATTGAGAACACGTGAAGATGTGACCTGTACTTCAATTACAACAGCAGCAACAACAACGGCATACAGATGACATTTAGTTCATCCAGCCACGAAAAGCTAGTAATCTTTTAATGTCATTTAAATTGGATAAGTGTTGTCATTAACCTCCAGGGGGTGAAGCTTCCTCAAACATAAAAAAATTAAAAGGCGCATCTGTTAAGAATTATTGACATCAACAATGGGTTTCCCAGGGTGTCCAAATTTTTTGTCTTCAAAAAGCATTCAGGTGCCTAGGAGGTGAAAAAACCGACTGACCGAGAACCAACACCCGGACGAAATGGCAGAAGCTAGAATCTTAAAATTTTGATAAAACTGGGTTTTGGGAAATTCGTACTGAAAGGGTACGAAAAGTACTAAAAAAATTATATTTTGTATTGGACAAACGGAATTAGCTAGAATTCTAAAATTTGGAATGAAAGTCATTGATGGAGTGCAGGAGAGATGTACCAAAGGGTTTTTGGATGTTCGAAATTTAAGGTTACGAAAAGTTCTAAAATTGTACTAAACTTTCCTTTGTATTATGTGAACGGATAGGGCTAAAAACTTGAAATTCGGTATGGAAAGTTAATTCCATATATGAAATGTTGGTTGGAAAGTTAATTCCATATATGAATGTGGTTTTGGAAATACGTACTAAGTGTACGAACTGTACTATTTGGTTCTAAATTTGGAACAGTTTGATTTTTGGTTACCGAATGAAATTGAAATTTTGTAATTTGGAAATGTGGTACGTTTGTGATAAAAAGTTGGTTTTAGATATGTGTACAATAATTGTGCGAAAAGTACTAAATAGTACTATATTTGGCACAATTTGAGACTGGGTGAACAGATAGTGCTTAAAATGTGAAATTTGGTATCAGAGTCGCTGCTTATGTGTAGTATGTTTTCGGAAATATTTACTATAATTGTACGAAAAGTACTAAATGGTACTAAATTTGGTATTGGGAGAAAGGATAGAACTTTAAACCTCAAATTTGATATAGAAGTCTCTGTTGAAATCGGGAATTGAGATATGAAGGTGGTTTTGGAAATGTCTACTGTAATTTTACGAGAAGTACTTTATAGTACTACTATATTTGCTACAATTTTGTTATGGGGTGAACAAATAGTCTTTGAAATCGGAAATTTTGTATCAGGGTCGCTGTTCATGTGTAGCCGGATATACGGAGGTGATTTCGGAAATATGTACCATCATTGTACGAAAAGAACTAAATTGCACTATATTTGGGATTGGTTGAAGGGAAAGATATAAAATTTTGAAATGTTCGAGCTTTAGCGGAAATGCGTCGTATATTTGTACAAAATGGTACTAAATTTAGTACTGGATGAAAGGATGGAATTGAAATCCTGAAATTTCATATTCAAGGAAATGTGTACTATAAAAGTACTGATTGATACTATATTTGGTATTAAGTGAAGGTATGAAGCTCTGTTTTTGTGTAGAATTTAGATATGGATGTGGTTTCGGAAATGTGTCCGATTTTTTTACGAAAAGTACTAAATGGTACTAAATTTTGTATTAGGTGAAAAGATAGATCTGGAATTCTCACTATTATTGCTAGAAATCCTTAATTTGATATTGGAGTCGTTTTTCATATGTATCCTGGACATATAGAGGTGGTTTCGGAAATGTGTACTATAATTGTTGGAATATATATAAAATTGTGAAATGTGAGGTTTAGATTACTGATGGTATCTCCGTTTGAGATTTAGCGGTGGTTTGGAAATGCGTCCTATATTTGTCCGAAAACTACTAAATGCTACTAAATTTAGTACTGGATGAAGGAATAGAACTGAAATCCTGAAATTTGATATTAAGGTCTATGTTGGTATCTGAGTATTGGATGTGGGTTTGCAAATGTGTACTATAATTGTACGAAAAGGTACTGATTGGTACTATATTTGGTATTAACTGAAGGTATGAAGCTGCAATTCTCAAATTTGATGTAGAATTCTCTGTTTATATGTAGAAATTAGATATGGATGTGGTATTGGAAATGTGTACTATATTTGTATGAAAAGTGCTAAATGGTCCTAAATTTGGTATTGTGTAAAGGGATAAGGTTGGAATCCTTAAATTTGATATTGAGGTTTCTGTTGGTATCTGGACTTGAGATGTGAAGATGATTTTGAAAAGTGTGAACTATAATTGTACGAAAAGTACTAAACAGTACTCAATTTGGTACTGGATGAAGGAGTTGTCTAGAAATCCTAAAATTGTATATGTATGCCACTGTTGGTGTCTATACAGGGTTGCCCATATTCGACGGACCCATCTGGCAACGCCATAACTTTTGACAGAGATGTCACATCGCTTAATGACATACCGCGTTTGAAGCGTCAGTCCAAGCAGATTTTTACCATGAACCAATACACGCCACGCGAAATAGTTGAAATTTACATTCAACAGAAGAAGTCAATTGTGAAAACTCAACGTGCTTTTAAAACATTAAAAAATGTGAGAAGTGCGCCTTCTAAGAACACCATTAATCGTTTATACGAAAAATTTTCGACTGATAAGGCTCTTTCTAATCCGAAGATTCCATATAAAGGTCGACCAAGGCGATCGGCCGAGAATATCGCTGCCGTACGAGCCAGTGTTGAGAGGTCCCCCAGAACAACCCCAAAACGCCGTTCTCAGCAGTTGGGCATGGCTCGGTCCACTTTACAACGGATTATTCGCATTGATTTGCATTTGTTCCCGTACAAAATTCAATTGACTCAAAGAATGTTGCCTGCGGACAAGCCTCGTCGATTGGAATGGGCCCAAAGAGTCATGGGTCCGTCGAATATGGGCAACCCTGTAGTTAAGATATGGTGGTTTTGGAAATTCATCCAATATTTGTATGAAAAGTACTAAATAGTACTAAATTTGGGTGATGGGATAGAGCTGGAATCCCGAAATTTAATATAGATGCTACTTTTGGTGTCTGGATTTGAGATCTGGTGATGGTTTTGCAAAAGCATACCAGAATTTTTCGTAAAGTACTAAATGGCAATAATTTTGGATCACTGTTGGTGTCTAGAATGGTGAGATGTAGATTGTTATGGATATGCGTACTTAATGTTACTAATTTGGCATTTGGTATTGGGTGAAGAAATAGAGTTGGAATTCTGAAATTTGATAAGGATGACACTGTTGGTTTCTAGGGTTTCCATATAGAGACGTTGAAATAGTTTTGGACTGAAAAATTATATGTGTGTCTATTTTGTAATGGTTTACCCACAGTCCTCGGTAAACTTCAAAATGAACGATTTCGAAGACTTTGGGGTGTAAAAGTAAAAATTTTCCTATTTTTCGTTTCGAAAAAGGAAAAAACATGAAAATCTGAAAATTTTGTACGATGTATGAAGTTTTGATTCAAAAAATGTATCAAACTCTAACAATTGTGCATTTTGAGTACCAAAAAAGGCCTAACACGAACTATTTGAATGAACCTAAAGTTGTAAGGTGGACTTTTCGCTGAAGAATTAGGTGTCACTTGCTAGTCAATTAGTATCACAAATAGTTTAAATGAAAGCTCCTTAAAATTCAACAGCCATCACTTTCGAAAAAAAAAATTCTCCTCAATTAGCGTTTAAAAATAAATTTGAAATTTTAATTAGAATTTCCATTTTGGCTGACAGCTATTAAGACAGCAACGATGACAGTAAATGATCTATTTTTAAACTCCTCTATTATGAAAATATTAAAAAGTAAAATCTTGCGACTAGTGGAAACAAAGCATAAAATGACCAACTGATCATAAATTTAAACATTTTTCGTTTTGAGCTTAGACAAAAAAAAAAGTACTTAAATCTTAGCAAATATTTAGTTGCAACTCCCAACAAAAGCTGTAAGACAAACAAAGTTCTACAAGATTGTTTGTTTTTTATTTGCGTTTTGACATTT
Organism: Musca domestica; assembly: GCF_030504385.1. Taxonomy (NCBI): domain Eukaryota; kingdom Metazoa; phylum Arthropoda; class Insecta; order Diptera; family Muscidae; genus Musca; species Musca domestica. The sequence continues at coordinate 2,323,401 of NW_026712400.1, forward strand.
AATGGCACACCTGTGCCACCCAGTTGAGGAGAAGGTTAAATACGAAAAAAAAAACACCAAATCCTCCCATTCTAATGGCAAAACAATGCTGCTGCTTCTGATGATGATGATGATGGAGAACATCAAAGACGACCCTCCAACTCTAATGATGTCAAAGCAGATGGTTGTGTTTTCATCAAAACGTATTTTTTTTCTTCTTGTTTTTATATTTAGCGTCGTTGATGATGATGCCAGAGGTGGTGGCAGTGTTGTGCAAGTCAAGTGCTAAATCGTGCCTTAAGAATGACAAAAAACAAATCAAGGGGAAAAAAATCCACAACCTCATCTTCCATTTCTACCCATTGCTAGTTAACATTTTTTGCACATTATTTGCGTTGCTAGTTTTTGGGTCACTTCAATCCGCAATGATGCTGCCGTCTTGAAAATGCAATTCTATGGATTAATTATTTATAATCATCATAATTGTCAATAATAGTTGGTACACAAAGTGGGACAATATGTTTAAATTAACTTGAATTTTCAAGGCGAAATGAGACTAGGGAATGGGAATGAATCTTCTTCTATTATCACCTCTATGTGGATCATAAAAAGCCTTTACGGCATTTTTAAAGATTACATCGCAAAGTTACCTATATAGAGGAGCAGATTTCCCACTCCTACAAATATTTTGAAATTTTCGAATTCAGATTCCTTGGGCATACATATTAGATGTGTAGGGTATCCCGCAATATTACTGATAAAAAAAAATTCTACCATAGGTCCCATATAAATTGCTATTTCCAATATTTGCACCAACGTTGTCAGAAACAAGTTAAAGCAGAATCAATCGGTTTAGCCGACAGATGTATACTCTCAGCCAATATTCGATTATTTAAACATATTTTGACTCCTGTTATGATGGAATGGAGTAGGTTCCGAAGGAATGGGCCAAAATTGTCCATTTTGTATCGGACCTAAATGAAATATGATATAAATATTGTGGCGGGTCAGGTTTGGAATATATGGGTTTCTCCCATCAATTTATATAAGATGAGGTATGTACGTGAGATATAGACCGAAGTATTCCAATTTCATACTTCATCTAATACAGATAAAAATATTAGTATGGGCAAAATTACAAGAAAATAGAACACTTATATCCAATTTTATGCGAAACCATAAATTCCAAATTCATTTCAAGTTTCTGATTGAGAAAAATATTTAGATATTCGCAATTTATGACAGACAAAATATTGACAATTTTGTCACTATGTGTGTGGTACCTCACTATGGTTGGAAGGGGTTCGCAGATATATATCATCTTCAGAACAGACCTTGTGTTAGCAAAAATGTTTGTGTGTGTGTGTAAAAATTTGAAGAGAGTTGAATGCTTATTCCGTTTTTTTTTTTTTTTGATGTTAATTTGGCTTTTTATGAGCTTTATGGATATTCAAAATTTTGACCCCTTATGGGGGAGGTACCACCCATTTAGTGTTAGTAGAAATAATGGAATGTGTGGAATATAAAGAAAACGGGATGCTTATTTCGGATTTTATCATCGTTTTTGTTTTTCAAAACTTTGACCCTTTGTCGAGGAGGTACCAGAAGGAATGGTCCGATCTCTACGATCTTTATAACTGATCTTGAGTTGATAGAAATATTGAGATGTTCGAAGTCTCAATGCAATCGGATGTGAACTTGGCGTTTTATGAGCGTCTTGGGTACTCAAAATTTTAACCCTTTTTGGGGGAGGTACCAGAAGGAGTGGACCGCTATATCCCATTTTTACACCAGACTTGGGGTTAATAAAAATATTGTTATGTCTGTAATTTGAAGGTAATCGAACTCTTACATCACATTTTATTCAAAATTTTGACCCTATGTGGGGGAGGCACTTGATGGAGTGGACCAATACTGCCCATTTTCGCACCTGACCTTGCACTGATGCTAATATTAGGATTTGGAAAGTTGGAGCAAAATCGGATTATCGTTTCTCTTTTTGTGCAGAAAATATTTTTTTTTGAAAATTTCGACTTTTTGTTGGGGAGGTACTAGAAGGAGTGGACCGATATATTCCATATTAACACCAGATCTTGGGTTAGTAAAAATATTGGGATGTGTGAAATTTAAAGACAATCAGAATCTTACACTACATTTTATAAGAGTTATAATTATTCGTAATTTTTACGCTTCTTTGATGCAGTGGACCGATATTTTATATTTTCTCACCTGACCTAGCACTGATGCAAATAATAGGATTTGCAAAGTTGAAGCAAAAGTTTGGGCCAAATCAGATACTCCATTCAAGATTTATCGAACGCACCAGCCAGACTGACAGACGGACGCATGGACGGACATCGCTAGATCGACTCCAAATGTCCTCAAACGGATTTGGTCCAAAGAGACCCAGGATCTAAAACCGTTATTTCGATGAGGATCCAGACCAAGACAGGTTCCCCTCTTTTAAAACTCTCTTTTCTTGTTTTTCTTTTGCATTTTTGTTTTCTTGAAAACTTAAACCATTTTGACTTATGACTTTAACATTTCATGGTCCGACATTGCATTGGCATCTTAACTACCTCCCGTATTTGTAAGACTTCAGCCCATGCAGGCCTCCTCTGCCTAGCTAGTATGCATTTTATTGCAAAGCATTCAATTTGTTGAACAGCTTATGGCCATTAGGGCAAACAATGGCCGGCACGACATTTCTCATCAGGCTTGGAAACGCAATAGGACTTTTAAAAATAATGTTGTTGTTTTAATTGCTTGCTTCCTTATTTCCATGTAAACACACAACCCCTGACAACGTACCTTTGCATTTCAAAAAGGAGTAGTAGTAGAGACGTTCCATTTCGACTGCCTACACCGACCCAGGGTCAAATGTCTTAATGACTGAACGTACAAACGACGCTACATGTGGCTACTTTGAGATTTTCATTTAATGTTTGAAAAAAAAGTAAGGGGTGGTAGGAGCACTGCCTTTCATTTTGTGCTCTCGACCTTTGTAGCACCATTTTTAAACTCTAAGCCCCTTAACGACTTTGCGTGTAACTTCAGTAATTTTAACGACAATTATTTCTAATCGGATTTTTTTTTTTTTTTTTTTTGTGGCGATTTAAATAAATGCCGTAAGTGGCAAAACTGGACACATATCATGTTACAACTTGTGCAGAGAGGAAGAGGGGCGGGGAGAGGGGCAGAATCACACAAATGGTCATAAATGCCGCCACACATAACAGCCGTCAACGAAATTTGTTGAGGTTGTGTCGTCGTCTGCAACCCAACCACAGTTTTCCACCCTTACGCGCCCTTCTTCCTTTGTGTCGTTGTGGGCATGTTTATGGGCTGCCGTGCAATAATTGCTACTTAGTTTTAGCACCTGTTGTAAATCAATTACATATTTTTCAATTATAAAAGTGTTGACATATTGTGTTGGTGGCATGTTTGTCGGATTATTTTTTTTTTTTTTGTTTGCCACCTACTTACACATAAATATACCCACACATACACAATCTCGCACATTGAAAGTGACAAACTGTGAAAACATTAAACAGAAAATTAATTAATTATAAATAGGCTTCACGAATAAGGCTTTGTTTTTAATTTTTTGAAATATTCAGTAAAGTATTAAGCGATTTGTTTTTTTTAATTATGGACACATCGAAAATTAAATATTTTAGCCAGAAAAAAATGTGGAAGCTGTATGGGTGGAATAACCCATTAAGAGGTAATGTAATCAAATGGTATATTAATTATAAACATAACTTATTTTACTCATTACCAAGTAATGAGTAATGTCGGAACATAGACTGACTACAAAACCGAGGGTGGTGCGTTCGAGATTCGGTGTAGGTAACCGTAAAAAAATCCTATGAGTTGTTGACTAGATTTAAACAACACTTAATATTCTCGAGACTAACATAGGTTATAGCGTTTTAACTACAATCATAAGTTTGAGGGTTCAATGCCAACAAGGAGAACCCGTAAGTACGACTTTTATCCATCAAATAATAAATAATTATTTTGTATGTCATGTCCCTTTAAAAATAATTGATATTAAGTTGATGCGAAATTTAGTTGTTGAAAATTGGTAACTGAATTTTTATTTTTTGCGAGAGCAGACAAGTTTAAAAGTCGTTTTCATAAGTTTTGAGAGATTTCATTTCGAGCAAGTTCCATTTAAAACTGGCGACCAGAAGTCGATCAATAAATACTTACGAAGCAACCTACTAACTTACCAGTTCCAAAACGTATGTGTAATTTCATGAATTTCATATATTTCATATCACTCATACGTGGAGTTTTAACAACAACTCTACGACTAAAAACCTTAAAAAGGGCATAAGGACATACGTGAAATAAGTACTTACCAGCAAGTGTCAAAAAGTAAGGTCATAAAAGCTTTTTAGAAAATAAGAGTTGCCTTTTTTTATTATGCGCAGCAAAAATTCCCATTACTAATTCATACATTTATTAAGTACATTTTGGTACCAGGAAATGCTTACAAAACAGCATTCTAAACCCTTATCTTGATATAGGGAGTAAGTACTTACCAAACTGTCATCAAGAGCGTAGCGATAATTTCAAATCATTACGACATACAGGGTGAGATGAAAAAATTGCAACCACCTTCAGACTGCTGTCATTTCTAAGCCACTTGTCCGGCAGCTGTTAAAATGATTCCAGTGACAGCTCATTATATTGATTACAAGTGTGCAGAAGCATTTTGGTGGGAATATTCCAGAAAAAGAGTTATTCGTGATGGAATTCAAGCGTGATAGTGTGATTTCTTTATATTTGGCTGGAAAACCTATCCTTAGAGCAGTCCAACATTTAAATGTGATTAAATCTTTTGTGTCTCGTACCATCGCTCGTTACCGCGATACTGCTAGCGTAGCCCGACGTCACGGAAGTGGACGAAAGTAAACAGCAACATCACCAGAAATGGTTCGAAAAGCAACGAAGCGACTTGATCGAAACCCGCGTCGCAGTGGCCGAAAAATGGCTCGTGAGCGCTGAACATATCGCAATATTTCATTCGGCAAATATTGAAAAGTGAGTTCGGGGTAAAGCCATTGAAATTCTGAAAAGTTCAAGAACTTACACCGCCCTCCAACAGAAAGAAAATAGACTCAAAAGAGCTAAATGGTAGCTTCGCTTGGCCGAAAGTGGTGAACTGCCGTATTTGGTTATCTCCTATGAGAAAACATTCGTTGTCCAGCAGTTTGTAAACAAACAAAATGATCGTGTTTACTTGCCAAAGTGGTCAGCTGAAAATGTGCACTTTCGGTTGGCCACCAGAACTCAAGCGCTGGCCATTGTGATGGTGTGGGCCGCCATAACAGCCGATGATCGCTCTCCGTTCGTATTAATCGTTCGTGACATCAGCATCAGCAATAAATTATCGCGAGAATATTCTGAAGGGTGTATTAAAGCCTTGGGCACGCAAACATTTTGGCCGCAGACCTTGGACATTCCTACAGGACTCAGCACCATCGCATTTAGCACGCGCTACCCAAGAATGATTATAAAATGAGGTTCCTCGCTTCATTTCCAGCGCACAATGGTCAACAATATCTCCGGATACCAATCCGTTAGACTATTGCGTCTGGAGTATTTTGGAAAGCAAGGTTGGCACTTAAAATACCAAAGTGTCAATCGCCTCAAGCAAGCACCTCGCCGGTAATGGGCCAAAATAAATCAGAGAAACATTCGGACAGTGTGTGACGGTTTCATTGACCGTTTAAAGGCCATAATTCGCTCCAAAGGTGACCAATTCAAACAAATCTAAACCTATTCTAAAAATTGATGCTATTTCCGACATCATTCAATAAAATTAAAAAAAGTAAAAAATATGGCGTTTGACTTTGGTGCAGTTTTTTTTTATCTCATCCTGTATATGAGATATCTGATAATTTTTAGAAAAGTCGCTTCTTTATATTTCGAGCCATTTCTGCTGATTTTGCTGTTTTCTTCCGTCCACCTCCTTGACGTCGGGCGACACTACCAGTATCACGGTAACGAGCGATGATATGAGGCACAAAAGATGTGTTCGCGTTTCCGTGCTGTAGTGCTCTAAAGATAGCCACTCGTGGGTTTCCAGTAAAATATAAAGAAATCACACTATCACGCTTGAATTCCATCACCAATAACTCTTTTTCTGGAATATTCTTACCAAAATGCTTGTGTACGCTTCTAAACAATATAATTAGCTGTCACTGGAATATTTAGTAACAGCTGTCGGACGAGTGGCTTAGAAATGACAGCAGTCTGAAGTTGGTTGCAGTTTTTTCATCTCACCCTTTAAAGTAGAGGAAGTAACCAATATAGTCCAAATCTGGCACATCGATATATTTTTTATCATATTTATTTAGGTTCGATACTAAAGGGATAATATTGGCCCATTACTTCGGAACCTACTCTATAGAGGGTCAAAAGTTTTAATAATCATGCCAGAATTCAAAATATATTTAAATAATCGAAAATTGGCTGAGGGTATACAGGGTTGCCCATATTCGACGGACCCATCTGGCAACGCCATAACTTTTGACAGAGGTGTCACATCGCTAATTACGTACCGCGTTTGAAGCGTCAGTCCAAGCAGATTTTTACCATGAACCAATACACGCCACGCGAGCGCTCTGAAATTCACATTCAAGAGAAGAAGTCAATTGTGAAAACTCAACGTGCTTTTAAAACATTAAAAAATGTGAGAAGTGCGCCTTCTAAGAACACCATTAAGCGTTTATACGAAAAATTTTCGACTGGTAAGGCTCTTTCTAATCCGAAGAGGCCATATAAAAGTCGACCAAGGCGATCGGCCGAGAATATCGCTGCCGTACGAGCCAGTGTTGAGAGGTCCCCAAGAACATCCCAAAAATGCCGTTCTCAGCAGTTGGGCATGGCTCGGTCCACTTTACAATGGATTATTCGCATTGATTTGCATTTGTTCCCGTACAAAATTCAATTTAATGTTGCCTGCGGACAAGCCTCGTCGATTGGAATGGGCCCAAAGAGTCATGGGTCCGTCGAATATGGGCAACCCTGTACATTTGTCAAAATCACCTGCTACTTTTTACATTGTTTTGTTTACAAATCGCTGAAATTTTCTTTTTATTTCACTATTTAACAGCATGGCTGGTATGCGGAAATTTTCCAAGTGGATTTCATAGTACCTCATTTTTAGCAAATGGTTTGTGTCTACAATACCTAGAGCACCACTCATGACAGAGGCATGTTAATATAGAAACCACAATTACAGAAACGAATGACAAACAAAAGTTTCCAAGTTTCCAAAAATGCGGTTTCAAAATTTTGGCTTGGCCGATTAAATCAGTGAGATCATAACAACAGAGACGTTTTCACAGGGTTTTCATATTCTGACTCTATCAAAACCCCAGGCGAGTTTGAGGTTCTTAGGCAGAACATTGTTAAGGCTTTTATATATTTTTCACCCTACGCCAAGGGGTGCCTATGGTTTGAGAAATAATTCGCAATATTTACAATAGATCTTAGAAAGTCGATAGAAATCTTTGGCTTAAATCCATAATCAATGGTACAACGTTTTTTTGAAGAGAATTGCAATGACGCATTTTTTGAGTTATGCCACTTTTTGATTAAATGAGCAAATTGAAAACCATTTTTGGTAATTTTTTTAAACAGCATAACTTAACTTAACAGCGTAACTTTGTTTATTTGTTAATGTACACACACACACACACACCCAGAGGGACACATAACTCTGACTTGGACTATTAATTGAATATCTTGGCTATAAAATTACACAGACTGATTTTTCCGAAATTATCACAGGCCATACTTTCTTCCCTTTCCCGCCCTCTCTCTCTGCCTCTCTCTCCCTGCAGTTGGTGTTGTTTCAGTCGCTTGTAAAACATGAATGTAAATGAGGTCACATCATTAAAAATTTTACATGAAAGTCATACATGAATAAGCACGGACTGATGTGTGCACATCTGTGTATGAATTTACACAATTTGATGTAAAATGTATTTTATATATCTGTTGGACTGACAACTACTGAAACATAATAATGTTTCAGTCCTCAAAGGATTGTTGAATGAAAGGATGTCAGTAGAATTATTCATAGCCAACATTTATAAGGTGATTTATTTAAATGGTCAAATTACAAAGAGTTGGTAAGAGTTGGAAACAGGAAGAAGAAAGAGAAGCACCTTCTCTTGGGCGGGGTATGGGAGTATGATATTAGTAAATGAGGAGGGCAGATCAAGATGGCCTAGTGACATGAAACTAATTTTTCATTTAAACCACATTTCCATATAAACGACTTCATTGTGCAAATGTCAAAGTCACAAGCAAACCATTAATTATGTGGCAACAACAACAACAACAAGAACACCATTTCATCTGTGGTCTCAATTCTTGAAGGCTGTCACTAAAAGCTGATACAATAACACTACGGGATATAGAAACAATTCTAAATGTCATTAATTACGATGATAATGTTGGTTAGGATAAAACCCCGGATGTTTAGATATTGACCTCAATGATTTCGTTGGCGGTTTTTCAAATATATTTCAGGAGGGATGATATTTGAGGTTAACCACTGTTGCTTGTTTGTGCCAATTAATATTTATTTTACAACACCTGATTCAGTAAAAAATATATTAATAACCATTGTAGAGAAATAAAAGGTAGCCTGTACAAAGCAGCAACCTTCATTTACTTTCTGACGTTTTCCTTTGTCTGATCAATTCATGTGGAGAAAAAGAAAAAAAAAAACAACTAAAAAAGTATCGGTCGATTCTGCCGACAGATGTATACCCTCAGCCAATGTTCGATAATTTTAAAATATTTTGACTTCTTTTATGAATTCTGAAACTCCTGACCCTCCATGGAGTGGGTTTGAAAAAAATGTCTCAATATTGTCCATTTCGTATCGGACCTAAATAAATATGATATAAATATTATTATATATAAGAAATATCCAATTTATGGGTAATCATAAATTCGATATTCATCTCAGGACATATATTAAGAGAGACATATATTTAGATATAGCAAGCTGTAAAGAATCGCTGAGTTGTTTCGCAATTTATGACAGATAAAAGTATTGAAACTTTTGTCTCTTTGTGGGTGAGGTACCTACCAGAAGCGGTTCGCAGATATCTATCATCTTCACAACAGATCTAGTGTAAGGAAAAATGTTGGTGTGTGTAAAATTTGAAGAGACTTGGATGCTTACTTCGGTTTCTTTGAGCGTTATGCTTTTCAAAATGTTGAACCCTATGTAGGCCAGGTAGCAAAATAAATGTTCCGATCTTTACCATCTTTATAACAGATATTGTGTTGATGGAAATATTTAGATTTACCATGTCTGGAATGAAATCGGATGTTAATTTCGCTTTTTACGAAGTTCATTTGAGGTTTTGTGGGGGAGGTACCAGAAGGAGTGGACCAATATTATTCCGTCTTACTACCAGATTTTGGGTTCATAAAAATTGTAGGAATTGTAAATTTGAAGCCAATCGGACTCTTACCTCATATTTGTTAGAAGTTATAATTATTCAAAAATTTGACCTTTTGTGGGAGAGGCATTTGACGAAGTGGACCAATATTATCCATTTTGGCACGAGACCTAGAACTGGTACCAGGATTTGCAAAATTAGAGCAACATTGGATTATTGCTTCCCTTTCTGTGCAGAAAATATTTTTTTTTTAAATTTCGACCATTTGTGGGGGGGGGGGTACCAAAAGGAGTGGACCGATTTTGCCCATCTTAACACCAGACCTTGGCTTAATATAAATATTGGGATGTGTGAAATTCGAAGACAATCGGAGTCTTACATCACATTTAATGAGAGTTGTAATTATTCAAATTTTTGACCATTTGCGGAGTGGACCGATATTGTCCATTTTCAAACCTGACCTAGCACTGACGCAAATATTAGGACTTGCAAAGTTAGAGCAAAATCGGATTATGTCTGTGAAAAAATATATATTTTGAAAATTTCGACTTTTTGTGGGGGAGGTGCGCACCAGCCAGCCAGACAAACAGACAGACAGACTCCAAATGTTCTGAAACGGATTTGGTCCAAAGAGATCTGGGGTCTAAACCCGTTATTTCGACTAGGCACATTTTGACCGTATCAAATTGTATATACCCTCTGTAGCCCTATATGGCTGAGGGCTGAGGGTACAAAGACATGTAATATGAGCGGTGATTTTTTATACCCTCAGTCATATGGCTAGAGAGGGTATATATCATTTAATACTTCCAAAACGTGCCTAATCGAAATAACGGAGACCCTAGGTCTCTTTGGACCAAATCCGTTTCAGGACCTCCCTATATTCGGTATTTTGACGAGTTTAGGTACAATACCCACCGAAATTGTTTGAGATATCGTATTTGACCCTAGGTCTCTTTGGACCAAATCCGTTTCAGTACCTCCCTATATTCGGTATTTTGAGGATTTTAGGTACAATACCCACCGAAATTGTTTGAGATATCGTATTTGACGTTAGTAATGGATGCTATAGCCTGTGACGGAAAATTGTCTATGCTGGGCCAGGTCTTCGCACAGCTCCGATATAACGGTACCTCCCTTTATACGATATTTTGATGATTTTGGCTACATTATTCACCGTTTATTTCAAGTTTCGAATTTGAATATGGTAATGGCTAATGGCAAACAATGCCTATGTAGGTCCACGTCGTATAGACCCCAATATAACGGCTAAATTCGGTATTTTTAAAATTTTTACAGAATGTTTTAAGGATTTTATTTTTTGAAAATTTCCAAATACGTTCCAAATGGTGGAGGGGCGAACTTACTGCTTTTTAACTTGTTTTTTTTTTTTAACATCATAACGCACATCTATCCAATTTCGCTTTATTACATTTTTTTCTTACAAAAAACCTGTCACCGAAAAACGTTTTAATATTCTTAATGTAATTTTATATTTCTTCATAATTTTTATTGCATCGCAAATAATTTTTCTCTATTTTTGTTTTTCCCTTTTTCATTTCAGGTAAGCTCTCTCAATTGGACATCATTTCCACCTTTTCGATTAAAATGACAAATGAAACAAAAATAAAATAAATCGCTCGTTGTGTCCAATCATACGTAACGTCAGGTGAAGTATGCATGCAATTCAATTGATAGAAATATTTTACGCAATTTTTGTCTGAACATTGATGTAATGGAACATTACCTGGTTGGCACTTGGCCACACCACGGTTATGGGGAATCGTGATTGGGGGTCAAAAATGTCATTTAATATGGGGGGTACAGGCGTTATCAAAAAGCGGGTTGGCAATGCAGCCAATTTGGCAAATTATCAAAAAATATTTAAATTTTTTTTAATTTGTGTGTAATTGTGTAATAAAATTTAGCACATATATTTTCCACATGTATGAAACGCCGGGTTTTGAATCTATGCTGAGCCATATATGTGTCCATCTTCAATTAAACTTAAGATCGAAATTCACAATGATCCAATTATCTTTAACATGAGATATGAGCCCGTCTTTAACACCACTCCAGCAAATCCGTCACTTGAAATATTCCACTATCAACAATTAATTGTTATTGACAGGCGATCAAATTTATTACCAACAACACCCTCTGAAAACTATCATACCACCATCATCCATCGCCTTTGGGTGTTACGCAAACACACACACACAAAAGTGTCTTCCTCATTAGTGAAATCTAATCACGCGTCGCAACAGGCCCACAAGCCACAATTCGGTTTTTAGACATTACAAATCCATAACACTTGACCATTACGTACGGTACATACATACATACGTACATAGATAGAGAGCACGTGAATTTGAGTGAATTCATTTGGGGTAGTGGTGATACCAATAGCCTCACAGTTTTGGATATAATCCACATGGCCACATACAAACGCACATGCTATCAAACGTACACACACACGAAAAAATAACTCGGCATTAGTTGGATTTTCAGTAACAATTTGGCTTTTAATTCAAAAAAAAAAAAAAAATCAAGTTAATGTTAAGTGTATTTAGAATTTTAATTGGATTGCGGTGCAAAGGGAGAATTTATGTATTTTTATACCCTACAACACTATGTGTTGGGGGTATTATAAGTTTGATTCGCCCAAAAATTATGTAACACCTCGAAATATTGGTTTCCCACATAGGAAAGTATATATGGATCTTCCTATCTCGCCGAGATGAGTCGATCTAGCTATGTATGTCCGTCCGTCCGTCTGTCCGTCTGTCCGTCTGTCCGTATGTCCATGTTAATTTGTAATCAAGCTACAGGTCGCAATTATGAACCGATCCTCACGAAATTGAAAATTGAGGTGGGGTTATGGTCAGAATTTTGGAGATGATCGCACGACATTTAGGGGTTGAAATGGACCAAAAACAAAAAAATTTCATGATTTTGCAGTTGCTCTATACGCCACAATTATGAAACAATCGACGACCAAAATTTACATGGAGTTAGAGTTTAGGAGTGGGCAGAAACCTGCCAATTTGGGTGGCCATCGGACAAGAATTAGCGTGTAAAATAGACCTTAACTTTTATGTAAGAAAATAGGAAAATACCCACTAAACCGCGAATATTTTCAATCCCAGCCAAATCAAAAATACATTAAAAGATCACTTCTGGCCATTACAGCGATGCTAATAGCCAAGAAATCGGATATATAAAATAATAGGTGCAGTATATATGTAAAAGAATTTATCTTATTTATTCTGCTTATAAATCAAGAACCGCTGGGCCGATTTTCACAATTCCCATCATTTCGGGATGGTCTCTTGCCAGAAAACAATATAATCGCGGAAACCAATAAAAAAGTGAATATCTTTTTTTTTTTTTTCAAATTTTTGTCATATTTTTTATCGCATGCGATTTTTTCAATTTGACTTAAAATTTTGAATTGTAAATTTTCTAATTTTTTGGTGTTGCAAAATGGTCAGGCTTAATCCCTTTATTGTTGTTTTATAAAAACAACGTTTGTTTATTAGTGGAGAACGATGGTAATGTTTACCAGGGAGTGAGGCAGGGAATACCTAGGTTACGGAAAGAGCCTCCAATCCTCATCAGTTTTTACACCACCCAACACTACGTTCTGAGGGTATTATATGCATATCGCCATTACCGTCCGATCCTCACGAAATTTTGCATGGTGGTAGCGTTAGGGTCAGTTTTTTTAGTCCATTTGCACCTCTAAATGTACATCTTAAGAACAATAGGCTTTAACTATTTTCTATTTTTGTAGTCGCTCTATAGGCCGCATCAGAAGAGAGTTAAGGACAAGGAAGAAGTCTAGCATTTTGGATGACCACTGGATTTTATTTAACTATAAAATGGACCACAGCTTTCCTGTGAAATTGTTTTGAATACTTAACAACACTAGGGAGTGCGTAAATATTGGCAAAATTCTCCGGGTCAAAAAACTAGGGGTAAACTCTGAGCAGGGCTCTTTGACATTATTTCAAAAACGAAATCTTTCAAAATGGATTTGGATATAAGGGGACTCCGAACATATTGTAGTGTTGTAGGGTATCACATGGTCGGCCCCGCACGGCTATAGCCTTTGCTTACTTGTTTTTTTTTTTTTTTTGTGGTAAAAAGATTTTATACCCTCTTATGGTGGGTATGTTAAGTTTGACATTCCGTTTGCAATGACATATATAACATTTTATGCCTATATTCTATCTGTCATCGATGCCTATATTCTATCTGTCATCGAAATAACGGGTTTAGATCTTCGGTCTCTTAGGACCAAATCTGTTTCTGGACATTTGGAGCCGATCTAGCGATATGCTGTCTGCTGGTTGGTGCGCACGATAACTCTCGAAGGAAGTTTCCGATTTGATCCAAACTTGGTACATCGTAATATTATTATAAAACTTAGATCGAGTTCGAAGAGGGGCAATATCGACCCACTTCTTCTAGTACTTCTCCCACAAAACGTAAAAATTTCCATACAATGTATTTTACAGCACAGAAATAGGAACGATAATCCGATTTTGCTCAAACTTTCCAAATCCTAATATTTGCATCAGTGCTAGGCCAGGTGCGAAAATATAAAATATCGGTCCACTCCATTAGGTACCTCCCCCACGAAGGGTCAATCTAAGTTTGTACCCAGTTTGGATGTCATCGTTTATTCCCTTCGAGAGTTATTGCGCACACCAGCCAGACGGACAGACTGACTGACACGCTTAGATCGACTCCAAATATCCTAAAACGGATTTGGTGCAAAGAGATCAAAGATCTAAAACCGTATATAACGTCTGCCGGACTTTTGGTATTGAAAATGGGCCATGTAGGACCACGTTTTGGTATAGCTCCCATACAATGGTACCTCGCAATATTCGGTATTTTGATGATTTCAGCGACATTATTCACCGGAATTGTTTAAAATTTAGTATTTGAAGTTCGTAATAGGTACTACAGCCTGTGACAAAAAATTGCGTATACATCTCCACGTCTTCGCATTGCTCCCATATAACGGTACCTCCCGTTATTCGGTATTTTGATGAATTTAGATACATTATTCACCCGAATTGTTTCAAATTTGGTATTTGAAGTTCGTAATGAATGCTACAGCCTAAGACAGAAAATTGTCTGTGCAGGTCCACGTCTTCTTATAGCCTCCATGTAGCGGTACCTCCTGATATTCGGTACTTTGATGAATTTAGCGACATTATTCGCCCGAATTGTTTGAAATTTCGTATTAAAATTTCGTAATGGATACTACAGCCTATGACAGAGAATTGTCTGTGCAGGTCCACGTCTTCTTATAGCCCCCATATATCGGTACCTCCCGATATTCGGTATTTTGATGAATTTAGATACATTATTCACCCGAATTGTTTCAAATTTGGTATTTGAAGTTCGTAATGAATGCTACAGCCTAAGACAGAAAATTGTCTGTGCCGGTCCACGTCTTCTTATAGCCCCCATGTAGCGGTACCTCCTGATATTCGGTATTTTGATAAATTTAGATACGTTATTCACCCGAATTGTTTCAAATTTGGTATTTGAAGCTCGTAATGAATGCTACAGCCTAAGACAGAAAATTGTCTGTGCAGGTCCACGTTTTCGTATAGCCCCCATGTGGCGGTACCTCCCGATATTCGATATTTTGATGAATTTAGTGACATTATTCGCCCGAATTGTTTCAAATTTGGTATTAGAATTTCGTAATGGATACTACAGCCTCTGAAAGAAAATTGTCTGTGCAGGTCTACGTCTTCGTATAGCCTCCATATAGCCGTACCTCCCTATTTTCGGTATTTTGGCGATTTAAGCGAAATTATTCACCGAAAATGTTTCAACTTCGGCATTTGAAGTTCGTAATGGATACTACAGCCTATGACAGAAAATTGTCTGGGCAGGTCCACGTCTTCGTATAGCCTCCATATAGCCGTACCTCCCTATTTTCGGTATTTTGGCAACTTAATAAAAATTATTGACCGAAAGTTTAGTATGTGAAGTTCGTAATGGTTACTGCAGCCTGTGACAAAAGAAATGCGTATGCAGGTCCACGTCCTCGCATTGTCCCCATATAACGATACCTCCCAATATTCGGTATTTTGATGATTTCAACGACATTATTCGCCGATGTTTTTAAAGTTTCGCATTTGAACACTGTAATGGCTTATGACAAAAGATCCACGTCGTATAGACCCTAATATAACGGCTACATTCGGTATATTTAAGATTTTAACAGAATTTTTAAGGGATTTTTTTTTTTTTTTTTTTTTGAAAATTGAAAAATTCATTCCAAACTGTGGAGGGTATTCAAAGTTCCAGTCCGGCTGAACACACAGCTTTTTTAGTTGTTAATGTGCTTTGTTGTTTAATGTAGCGTATATAATAAACAATGTGACCATACTGTGGACAACTTGTAAGTGTATGTGTGTATGTACACTCAAAACCAAAAGCACTAAAAGCCATGATTGTTAGTGCCGCCTACTGGAGCCCATCACTTGTAAACACTAACACAACCACTCACATTGGCCCGGCTCTCTCATTGAGTGACGCTTGGATTCACAAAAAAAAAAAAAAAAAACTTCAAACATAGACACAAACGCACCATCCAGGCAGCCAATAAAAAATTGAAAACCTCAAATCAAAGGGCTAGGCAAATAAATCTCAATGCTTTGATTGGTATGCACTGAATATTGTCTCTGTCGAATCTTTGACTTTTTTTGTTTTAATTTGAATTTGAAAGCATTCAAATGGTAACTTCAAATTTGAATGCATGTCTCCCCCTCTCAACTGGATTCAGTCAACTGTAAAGTGCAAAGTTTGCATTTGAAGTCTTACAATGGACTCTATAAATTGTCAATTTTAGATTTTTTTGTTTTGTTCATCTGTTAAGCCAGAAATGTGGTTTTGGTTAAATTGGTGGGGAGTGATTTAAATATACATTCCCTGCATTTATAAATTCCGCTTAGTTTTAGCTTAACAGATTCCAAAAAATTAAAAAAAAACACACACAGCTAAGTTTCATTATTTTGTCGTATTTTTATTATTTAATCTCTCTTTCTTATCCGACCCCAAGAATGTTATCAACAACAACAACAAAAAGTTCGTTCAAACAGGTCAAAAGACTGTCAAGCTAAACTATTCTAAACTTCTAAACGAGTTTTTTTTTTTTTTTGGTGCTGTTGTTGGTTTCTTTCTACTTTTGTGGCTTTGGTTTCCAGAGTTTGTTGCTAAACTTTGAAAAAGGGATTTAACAAAATGTCACCTTTTTTGTTGCCAACTACTACTACTACTGCTGCTATGTCAAGGGGATTTTCAGGATGTCCAATGGAAAAACCAAAATTTGTAAGCCATCAACAAAAAACTAAACTCTAAATCTGCAACTGTTGTTTAAAGTTTATTAAAACCATATATCCATTTATCATTCTGCATTTAGGAGCAAAAACCGAGGACACACTGTAAGATAAGATGCTGAAAAATCATAATAGATGATGGTAGCAGTGGCAGTGCTCTAAAAAAAAATGCAGGAAAAAAAAACAGTACAATGTTCTTAATTTTTTCGGGGGTCTTTCCATAGTTATCTCTTTGTATAAAATTTATGAAAATAATAAAAAATGTAAATTTAACACCAGAACAAGATAAAAAGTGTCAGTCGGTTTTGCCGACAAATGTATACCCTCGGCCAATGGTCGATTATTTAAATACATCTGACTTGTGTTATGATTATTCAAATTGTTGACCCTCTATGAAGTAGGTTTCGAAGAAATGAGCCAATATTGTCCATTTCGTATCGGACCCAAAAAAAAATGGGATATAAATATTGCCAGGTTTGGATTGGATTAATTACTTCCTATACCTTATATGAGATTATGTATAGAAAAAGTTGAAATGTGCATGAGGAACCAGATATAGTCCACCGAAATCCATTTGATTTTCATATTTCATGTAATACAAATAAAAACCAGTAAAGAAAGTCTTAAAGTCGGGCGGGGCCAACTTTATGATACCCTACAACACTTTGCTAATTTAGTAGAGCTCCACATAACAATTAAAAGTGTTTATGGGAGAATTCAATCATACAAGCTTTGATTATAATTATAATTTAAAGTTCAAAGGACTAAATATGCCGAAGCATTTGTATCTTTTAAATTCGGATTGTGTTGCCCATTTGGTGCACAAATAATTTAAAATCGGATAAAAATATATATGGGAGCTATATCCAGATCGGAACCGATCTCGATAAAATTTGGCAGATACATTTCTGTGCTGTATTTGAAATATTTCCCTGAATATCGTTGTTACGGAGTGCATATTACGGTTGTGGGTAACAAATCGGATGAACAATATATATGGAAGCTATAGCTATATCTGAACCGATCTTCAGCAAATTTGACATAATAGCTTCTAAACTCAATTCGGTCATAAGTGCCAAATGCTATCCCATTTATACAAATATTAGACGTTTGGTGCACAATAAATGGTAAATCGGACGAAGTTATATATGGGAGCTATATTCAAATCTGAACTGATCTCGATAAAATTTGGCAAATGTTTCTGAGCTGTATTTGATATATTTCCCCAAATATTGTTGTTGCAGAGTGCATATTACGGCTGCGGAGGACATAAATAACAAATCGAATGAACAATATATATGGGAGCTATAGCTATATCTGAACCGATTTCGATCAAATTTGGCATACTTATTTTCAGGTCTAATTTGGGTGTGTATGCAAAATTCCTATTATCCTAGTATTCGGGCTGATATTACACGTTTGGTGCACAATAAAAGGTAAATCGGACGAAGATATATATGGGAGCTATATCTAAATTTTGACCGATTATCTCCAATTTCAATCGGGTTCGTCCTTGGGCCAAACAAATGAGCTTCATCTGGATCGGGCAATAAATGCGACCTCTACTTTGTTTACAAAAATACATGGACAGACGGACGGACGGACGGACATACATAAATCGACTCAGAATGTGATTCCATACAGATCATCAAAAGGAACTATGGGCCTATCTCGTTTCCTTTTGCCTGTTGCAAACAAATGCACAAAGACATAATACCCTGACCACCTTGTGGTGTAGGATATAAATATTGGTATCGGCAAAATTCCAAGAAAATCGAACATTTATATCAAATTTTAGGCGAATTCATCCCAGGTTTCTGGCTGAGAGAAATACATATTTGGATATAGCAAGTTGTAAAGAATCGCTAACTTGTTTCACAAGTTATGACGGATAACAATATTGAAAATTATGACCCTTTGTCGGTGAGGTACTAGAAGGGGATTCGCAGATATCTATAATCTTCACAACAGATCTTGTGTTAGCAAAAATGTTTGTATGTATGAAATTTGAAGAGAGTTAGATGCTTATTTCGCCTTCTTTGAGTGTTTTGTTTTTCAAAGTCTTGAACCCTATGTGGGTGAGGTACCAGAAGAAACGGTCCGATTTCTACCATCTTTATAATAGATCTTGTGTTCATGGAAATATTGAGATGTACAAAGTCTAAATGGAATCGGATGTTAATTTTGCGTTTTCTGAGCTTGATGGATATTAAACATGTTGACGCTTTGTGTGGGAGTTACCAGAAGGAGTGGACCGATATATCACATATTCACAGCAGATCTTATGTGAAATATTAAGATAAACGAGAACTTATTTCGGATTTTATAATCATTTTGGTTATTCAAAACTTTGACCATTTGTGGGGTATGTACCAGATGAAATAGTTTGATCTCTACCATCTTTAAAACCGATCTTGTGTTAATGGAAATATTGAGATGTGCCAAGCTTTAATGGAATCGGATATTAATTTCGCGTTTTATGGGCTTCATGGTTATTCAAAAGGATGACACTTGGGGGTGAAGGGGGGGGGGGGGGTTTACTTGATGGAGCGGACTGATATTGCACATTTTTGCACCTGACCTAAAACTGATGCAAATATTAGGATTTGCAAAGTTGGAACAAAATCGGATTATTCTTTCTCTTTCTGTGCAATAAAATATATTTTTTTTTCTTTGAAAATTTCGACATTTTTGTTTGGAGGTACCAGAAGGAGTGGACCGATATTGCCCATCTGCGAACTTGATCTAAATTTGATAAAAATATTACAATGTAGCAAGTTTGGACCACATCGGATACCAGCAAGACCAACGGACGGACATCACTAGATCGACTCCAAATGTCCTGAATGGATTTGTTCCAAAGATACCTAGGGTCTAAAATTGTTATTTCGATGAGACACGTTTTGGTCGTATCAAATGATATATGTATACCCTTCATAGCCATGTGGCTGAGGGTATAGTAAAATTGGTCCTGAATTTCGCTTTCTCTCCCTCCCTTTTCCTCAAAATCACAAAAAAGGCCAGTGTTTTTAATTTTATGAACTAAGTTCACAATATACAGAAATCTGGACATTGGCAGCACATCGACAACTATTTATACAATATATGATGTAATTTGTTTTTTTTATACCCTCCTCCATTTTATGCAGGGTATATTAACTTTGTCATTCCGTTTGTAACTCCTCGAAATATTTATAATCGAAATATTTATAATAAAGTATACAATTTCTAAGACGATCCTAGTGATGTCTATCTGTCTGTCCATCCGTCTGTCTGTTGTAATCACGCTATCTTTCGAACGAATTGAGATAGAAGGCTAAAATTTTGCAGTTTACCAGTAGGCAGGTTAAGTTCGTAAATGGGCCATGTCAATCCACGTCTTCGTATAGCCCCCATATAACGGTACCTCCCGATATTCGGTACTTTCATGATTGTAGCGACAGTATTTACCGGAATTATTTCAAATTTCATATTTAAAGTTCGGCCTGCATTCGAAATTTTTGTCATAGGCTGTAGTACCCATACAACCTATGACAAAAATTGTTGTATGCAGGCCCACGTCTTCGTAAAGCCCCCATATAACGGTAGCTCCCGATATTCGGTATTTTGATGATTTCAGTAACATTATTCACCTGAATCGTTTCAGATTTCGTATTGGGAGATCTTAATTGTTACCACAATCTATGGAAAAATTTTTCATATGGAGGTCCACGTCTTCGTATAGCCACCATATGACGGTACATCCCGATATTTGGTATTTTTATGATTTGTGCGACATTATTCATCGGAATTGTAACAAATTTCGTATTTAAAGTTCGTAATGGTTACTACAGTCTATGACAGAAAAATTCGTATGTTGGCTCACTTTTTCGTATGTCCCCCGGTACATCCTGATATTCGGTATTTTGATGATTTTAGCGGCATTATTCACCGGAATTATTTCAAATTTGATATTTTAAGTTCGTAAGCAGGTCCACGTCTTCGTATAGTCTCCATGTAACAATTTTCATTTGTGTTGTAGTTGTTTGCTTTTTTCACCAACTCCTGCTGCAGATATTGTCCATATGAAGCAAATTCCCTGCCGCTGCCCCTTAAGGATTAAATCATCAAAATTAATATGTCTCGACTGTTCAATTTGTGTATGGCCCCCAATTAATGAAACGAATTTTTAAATACATTGAAATATTACCGCCGCTGTTAATGTTTTATGTCAACTCGTTATTCAAGATTAAATTCATTGTGAAATTGATGGATGTCGTCCTCCTAACTTTAATTGATGGAAATTTTTAAATTAGCAAAACATTTATTTGGCAGTCTAAATATGTGGGCTTCGGTCAGAGACGTGGCGTAGGAATAAAAGTAGGGAAAAAAGGAGAATCTCCAAAGTTATTAACAAGTAAAAAAGCTGTAAGTTCAGCCGGGCCGAACTTTGAATGCCCTCTACCATTTGGAACCATTTTGGCAATTCTCAAAAACAATAAAATCCGCTAAAAATTCTGTTAAAATCTTAGAAATACCGGATGTAGCCGTTATATTAGGGTCAATACGATGACATGGACCTGCATAGGTAACTTTTTTCATAAGCCCTTACAATATTCAAAAGCGAAACTTAGAAAAAATCGGTGACTAATGTAGCTAAAGTTATCAAAATACCTATTATCGGGAGGAACCGTTGTATGAAGGCGTGGACCTGCACAGACAAATTTCTGTCTTAGGTCTTCAAATAGCAAATTTGAAACAATTCCGGCAAATAATGTCGCTAAAATCATCAAAAACCGAATATCGGGTGTTACCTTTATATGGGAGCCATACGAAGACGTGGTCCTGCACAGACAGTTTTCTGTCCAAGGCTGTAGTATCCATTACGAACTTCAAATAGCAAATTCGAAACAATTCCGGCGAATAATGTCGCTAAAATCATTAAAATACCAAATATCGGGAGGTACCGTTATATGGGGGCTATACGAAGACGTGGACCTGCACAGACAATTTTCTGTCTTAGACTGTAGTACCTATTTCGAACTTCAAATGCCAAATTTGAAACAATTCCGGTAAATAATGTCGCTAAAATCGTCAAAATACAGAATATCGGGAGATACCGTTAAATGGGGGCTACATGATAACGTGGACCTACATGGCCCATTTTCCCAAACTTAACCTGCCTACTGGCAAAATATACATATGTCCAAATTTTAGCCCTCTATCTCAATTCGTTCGAAACAGACAGACAGACGGACATGACAGACAGACGGACATGGCTAAATCGTTTTAGAATTTTTCGCTGATCAAGAATATATACTTTGTTGGGTCTGACATGAGTATTTCGAGGAGTTACAAACGGAATGACAAAATTAATATACCCTCCATAGTATGGTGGAGGGTATAAAAATAAAGACATGATTACAAACAGCAAACACAAATGTGCCACTTTCAGCATTACTAAAAATAACAACTACATACCAACAGCATTACCAGTAAGTCAAAATGACAACTGTATAACTTCTGTATTACTGGTAGGCTAACAAATAATGAATAAAATTTACAAGCCAAAATAACTTTCTTTTAGCTTACCTAGTAATGAGCAACGGCAGAATAGCCCTATGCACGCCCGACTGCGGGATTGGAAGAGTGGGACTTTCGTAATTTGTTTGCTCTTCACTCTTTTGCAAGCCTTCGGTGGATTTTGTATTATTTTGTATCAAAAACAACGGTAATAAAAAAAAAAATAAAAGATACCTTGGCAAGTGCATAACTTGTTCATTTTCGAACGAATTTGGCTCCCACTATAAAACGAGGAAAGCATGCTCTCACTTATTCGAGCAAAATCGAAAAATTGATTTTTGTTCTTTTAGTTTTTATTCTACTCTCAGTGAACTCCCGCTCGACTTTGAGCGAGTTTCACTCTTTACTCGAATTCGAGCGGGTTTTTCACAGGCCTGTTGCATATCATTGCAAAAAAAAATTGTCTACATTTTTTCTTTGTCCCAGTTTCGCTAAAATTGAATTCAATTTTTCCACTTTTTTAGTACTTGTCCCACCCTTATATATTCCATATACGACGCCCCCTCAAATTGTACTCGCATACATCAAATTGGCTTGTCCATGTTTTATTATTTGCGGAAAACGTGAATTAGTTAAATTTATCACTAGCACACACACACACACACATGTAAACAAACCTACCTACCTACACACGCTTAATTGTATTCACACACATTCCTGTGTCATTGTTTTGTAAATTGACAGTGTAGATTTTTCAAAATGTCAAATGTAGGCCAAAAACCTCAATTATTATTTAGATTTTCGCAGGGCGAATGCAATTTTTGTTTTAATTATTTTCGACGCTGACATATTTCTGAAACATTAAACAATGCCAACATTTACCCAATTTAATGTTAATTTTATTTTTGATCTCACTGTTGTTGTCTTTTATAATTACATTCTAATTTTTTAATTAATTTTTTTTTTTTTGGCGAAATAAATATAGACGTTGATGTTGTGACCAAACACGTTTGTGTGCATATGCCTCTGTGTGGGTATGTATTTAGGCACAATCCCTTTGATCGCCAGTGTGATGTGTGCGGCATGGTCACAGCGTTTGGTACGAGGTCAAAAATAAAATTTATTTCAAATATTTGTTGTATGTTTTATGAATGGGAAAAGGTGACGAAATAATTGAAAGTTGGACAATAAACTCAGATATGACTTTAATGTATGACTTGGGCAATATCGGTCCCAAATTTTCGAAATTTTCTGAAAAATATTTTACTGCACAGAAAGAGAAATAATAATCCGATTTTGCTCCAACTTTGCAAATCCTAATATTTCCACCAGTTCTTCGTCAGCTGGGAAAATTGACAACATCGGTTCACTCCATCAAGTACCTCCCCCCCGCAGGGTCAAAATTTTTAATAATTATAACTCTTATAAAATACGATGTAAGATGTAACCAAGAACTGGTGTGAAAATTAAATATATGTCGATCCTATCCTTCTGGTACCTCCCCCACAAAAGAGTCAACATTTTCAATACCCATGAAACTCATAAAACGCGAAATTAACATCCAATTCCATTCGGACTTGGCACATTTCCATATTTCCGTCAACACTAGATATATTATAAAAATGGTAGAGATCTGACCATTTCTTCTGGTACCTCTCCCATATAGGGTTCAGGCATCCAACTCTCTTCAAATGTCACACATACAACCATTTTTCTAATACAAGATCTGTTTTGAAGATGATATATATCTCCGAACCTCTTCTGGTACCTCACCCACAGGTTTCATAATTTTCCTTTATTAAGGAGAACCATTTTCCTCTCAGTAATAATAAGATAAGCATATGTATCAACAATTCGGTAAAAAGCATTAAAAGTGTAAAAGTCTATTATTCAATTAACCTTTTGTTAACCAGTACAAATTGCAAGCGGTTTGTGTTTTTGCTACGACAATTTACAATTTATCTTCAGGGAGATAAATAAAGTACCACTTAGTATTTTTCGTATAATTTTAGTACTCATTTGCAAATCCATTCTATATCTCAATCTTAGACACCAAGAGTTATCACAATATAACATTTCAGGTTTCATCTCGATCCCTTTATCCGATACCAAATTTAATTGAAAATAGCATTTTTCGAACAACTATAGCATGTATATCCAACCCCACCTCCATATAATAATACCAGATTCCAACAGAGATCTCAAATTTTGGGATTTCAATTCTGAAATTTATCTCTTATTGAAAAACGACTCTAATACCAAATTTCAGATTTCAAGCACTATCTGTTTACCCATTGCCAAATTGTACCAAAAGATAGTAGTACTTAGTACTTTTCGTGCACTTGTAGTACACATTTAAAAACCCACCTCTTTATATATAAAAATAAAATTTCAGCTTCATCCGTTCACCCTAAACAAAAGTGTTTCAAATTTTAGTACCATTTAGTACAGTTCGCACACTAAGAACACATATCCAAAACCACCTCCATGTCTCAATCCCACATGCCAACAGAGATCTAAGTATCAAATTTCAGGATTCCCGCCCAATCCCTTTACCAAATATCAAAATTAGTACCATTTTGTACTTTTCGTACAAATATAGGACGCATTTCGAAAACACCGCCAGATCCTAAACACAGATACCATCAGTAATTTCAGAATTTTATCTCTATCTCTTCACCCAATACGAAATATAGTACCATTGAGTATCATTTCGTACAATTGTAGTACATACTTCCGAAACCATCTCTATATCTCCAGGCTACACATGTCAAGCGACCCTAATACCAAATTTCAGATTTCAAGCGCAATGCCAAATTGTACCAAATATAGCACTATTTAGTATTTTTCGTGCACTTGTAGTCCACATTTCTAAAACCACCTCCTAACGACAAGCCAACTACCATCAGGGACTCCAATATAAAATTTGAAAATATCAGCTTAATCCGTTCACCCTTAACAAAACCGTTCCAAATTTTAGTACCATTTAGTACAGTTCGCATACTTAATACACATTTCCAAAACCACCTCCATATCTCAATACCAGATACCAACACAGATCTCAATATCAAATTTCAGGATTTCAGCCAGTTTAGTATAGGAGGCATTTCGAAAACACCGACAGATCTCAAACACAGATACCATCAGCAATTCTTCACCCAATACCAAATATAGTACTTTTCATACAATTATAGTACACATCTCCAAAAGCACCTCTATATCACCAGGCTACACATGAACTGCGACCCTTATAACAACTTTCAGAATTTTAGTACTATCTGTACCAAATATAGTACTATTTAGTACTTGTCGTCCACAGGTACCCCAATACAAAATTTCTAAATTTCAGCATCATCCGTTTGCCCAAAATAAAACGATTACATTCAGTACAGTTCGCACACTTAGTCCAAAGAATGTCCAAAGCCTCTTTCAAATATCAAACGTACTTTCCCGCCTTGATTCTCATTCCAAGTTTCAAGTTTTTAGCTCTACCCATTCACATAATACCAAATGGTACCACTTTCGATGTTTAGTACCATTTTAGAACTTTTCCTAACTGTAAAGTTCGAATTTTCAAAAAACACTTTTGGTACATCTAACCTGCACACCATCAGTGACACTCATTTCGTATTTCAGAATTCTATCTCATTTCGTTTGTCCAATGCAAAGTATTAAATTGTTAACCTTTTGAACCAATTTCCAAAATTCCGTGCAAAATTTTAAGATTTTAGCTTCAGCCGTTTCAGTTATAATTTATTTTAAAGGACGGATTTAGCGGAGAATGGCTGAACTAAATTAAATTACTTTGGCAAAAGAATGCACTTGGTCTCGAGCCCCCAGGACATTATAATATGAGATGATGTCTTAGAGTTGTTCAAGGCCATTGATGCCCTCCATTGGTACTTCATTATATGGCGCCTAAAGTTGAATGTTGGGAGATATTGTGCTACGGCCTTTCTTGGTCAGCCAAGCAGAGAATACTCTAATTTTAGGATGTTTTTGTCGGTTCTGAAGATATGCTCTGAGCAGGTTCATGTCTCGGATAAGATGAGATACTTGGGTGTAAAGGTTCAGTCATATTCGCCGTATAGACTATATTCTGTCGAGAGTCAAACATTTATTTTTCGGATGGAATTTTGAGGATAAGGGGTGGTATTTCCCAAGAAGTTAGGCTATTTAGGAGTTGATCACAAATATTGTCGTTCATGTCTTCCCCGTCTGGTTTGACATTTCGTCTCACCCCATGGAAAGGCTAAGGTTGTGGGAAAAGAAAAATACTTTATTCTTGTCTGGACCTCCATCCCTTCCGTAGGGCTCATGGCTCATATAAAGCCCCTTCCTGTAGATCGATTTACGATAGGGCGCAAATAGATATATCTATAATTCATGGTTCATTGTTCTTTTAAGGGATTTTATTTCTCTTTTGTATTGCATACTTTAAGGTGCTGTACGACAAATAACGCTGATGGCACTATATTATTTGTATGCAATTCATTACCAACAAATTCATTTGATTATCATTTGCTAGGGTCTGCAAAGAAAGATTATTTTATGTTCATTACTCGAATAAGTTTCCAAATTGCTTTCATCCCACCCTCCTTAATTCTAACGACAAGCCGTTGTAGTATTTATCTCATTAAAGTTAAAGGAAAAATTAAAAATAAATAAACCTACTAACGAAGTCTCTTGACTCAACTCAATAGATATAGAAAATATGCAAAACATCCAAATCCAAATGCCTGCATTTCTTTGAAGCCATGATATCGAAATCTTTCAAATCATTTTTTTCTGGCACTTTGCAGTTTTTTTTCTGCTGTTAATTAACATCATCATCATTAGTTTGCCGACATTGCTTAAAAATGTCATCATGCTGACATTTTGTCGTAAATTCATTCTGGCGCACATAATATCTGAAAAGAGGCACGAAGCGTACAAGACAGTGATCCAAGGAAATTCATTATTTCATAAAAATAAATTATGTTTATTTTGTTACAGAACAGAAACAAATAAAATCACTTTTTTTTGGTTGCTTAAGAATATTCTGTTCATCTTGTTGTTAGTTATTTTGTCTTTTCCTTTTTTTTGCATTTCACTGTACTCGATTCATTTGCAAAATAAGTTTTCCACTTGAAATCCTCTTAAATTAATGTTTAATGGTGCTGAAATGTTTATATATAAACTCTCTGTGTGTTTGTGCGTGCGAGAAGGAGGGCTAGTATTTATGAATGGGGGCTTCTCTTATCTTTTTCGATGACAAAAATAATTTATGATTAATACATTTACATGCCTAGATGGATAAAACATACACTTATGCAAAATCAAACGCTTTAAAGGTGGGTCCATTAACTTTAAAGTAGAAATCACAGTATAGCCCCCAAACATATTGGGCGCCACATGTGCCAAATACCCCATTAAAAGGTAATGACAACAAACTGCCTTTTGCATTACCAGCATTTTCGAGAATATGATGGAGTGCAGTGAAACAAAACATATATTCACCCTTGAGAGATCAGCATAAAATTCTATATCGATTTGGCCATATCAGTACGTCTGTGGAAATCGGCCTGACTTCCGAATGAAATGAAGAAGATTTATAAAATTTTACTCTAATGTGTTTTATATCCACAGAAATTTTTGGTATTGCAATGGGTTTTGGTTGGAGCCATCATATACTGAAATGTTCGGTATTTCCACCGAAATTATTTCAAATTTGGTATTATGAGTTCGTGATGGCTACTACCTCCTTTGATAGAAAATTTCCTAAACAGGTCCACGTCTTCGTAAAACCCCCATACTACAGTACACCCCCTGGTATTTTTTCGATTTAAGCCACATTTTTCACCAGAATTATTATTATTAATTAGTTTTAAATTGGTATATGGTGCTGAATATAGGTACGTTACAGGGTGAGATGAAAAAACTGCAATCAACTTCAGACTGCTGTAATTTCTAAGCCACTCGTCCGACAGCTGTTAAAATTATTCCAGTAACAGCTCAATATATTGTTTACAAGTGTTCAAAAGCATTTTGGTGAGAATTTTCCAGAAAAAAAGATATTGGCGATGAAAGTCAAGTGTGATTGTGTGATTTCCTTATATTTGGCTATCGTTAGAGCACTCCAGCACTTAAATGTGAATAAATCTTCTGTGTCTCGTACCATCGCTCGTGGTTACCGTGATACTGTGGCAGTGGCCGAAAAATGGCTCGTGAGCTCAACATATCGCAATATTCCATTCGGCAAATATTGAAAAATGAGCTAGGAGTAAAGGCATTGAAATTCCAAAAAGTGCAAGAACTTACACCGCAACCGAAATAAAATAGACTCAAAAGAGCTAAAGAGTTGCTTCGCATGGCCCAAAAGTGGTGAACTGTCGAATTTGGTTTTCTCCGATGAGAGAACGTTCGTTGTCCAGCAGTTTGTAAACAAACAAAATGATCGTGTTTACTTGCCAAAGAGGTCAGCTGAAAATGTACACCTTCGGTTGGCCACCATAACTCAAGCGCCGGCCATGGTGTTGAAGGCCCAAACCACACCGCCGTAACAGCCGACGATCGCTCTCCCCTCGTATTAATCGACCGTGGCATCAAAATACATGCCGAATATTATCTCGAAAATATTCTGGAGGATGTATTAAACGCATGCAAACATTTTTGCCGTAGACCTTGGACATTCCAACAGGACTCAGCACGCGCCACCCAAGAATGGTTACAAAATGAGGTTCCTCGCTTCAATTCCGGCGCACAATGGCCACCAAAATCTCCGGATACCAATCCGTTGGTCTATTGTGTCTGGAGTAATTTGGAAAGCAAGGTTGGCACTAAAAAATACCAAAGTGTCGATCACCTCAAGCAAGCACTTCGCCGGGAATGGGCCAAAATACCGTAGAGCAACATTCGAGCAGCGTGTGACGGTTTCATTGGCCGTTTAAAGGCCATAGTTCGTTCCAAAGGTGACCAATTCGAAGAAATCTAAACTTATTCTAAAATTTGATGGTATTTCCGAAATTTTTTGCTTTCATTCAATAAAATTTAAAAAAAATGTAAAAATTATGACGTTTTTCTTTGTTGCAGTTTTTTTTATCCCACCCTGTGTATGTGAAAGGAATAGATCTTAGTTATTCTGCTTATAAGTCAAGAACCGCAGTACATATTTTCACAATTCTCATCAATTCGCAGTGGTCTCTTGCCAGAAAAGGATATTTAAATATTATCCTTTTCTGGCAAGAGGCCATTCCGAGCAAAAACATGGGAATAAAAAAATGAATATTTTTAGTTTCATTTTTTCAATTGTTGTCATATTTTTTATCGCATGCGATTTATTCAATTTGAATTAACTTTTGCTCCTTTCATTTCATTGTTCATTCTTTTTTTTTTAATTTTTCTACACCCAGCAACACTATGTGTTGAGGGTATTATATACAGGTTGCAATTATCATATGATGCTCACGAAATTTTACATGCGGTTAGGGTCAGAATTAAAGCCTATTGTGTTTGAAGATGTATATTTAGTGGTTCAAATGTACCAAAAAATTAAAATTTCCCAGACTTTGAAGTCGCTATACAGGTCACAAATAAAAACCAATCGATACGGAATTTTGCATCAGAAGAGTGTTAAGTACGGGGAAGAAGTCTAGCATTTTGGATGACCATTCACTTCACTTTCGCGTGAAGTTTTTTGGAATACCTAATACCACAGCGGATTGCGTAAATATTGGGCAAATGCCCCCGGTCAAAAAGCTAATGGTAGGTAGACTCTATGACATCATATCAATAGAAAAAAACCTTCCAAAATGGATTTGGACATAAGGGGGCTCCCAACATATTGTAGTGATATATGGTATCACATGGTTGGCCCCACACGACCATAGTCATTGCTTACTTTTTTTAGGAATAAGACATTATTTTTTTTCGCTTATTGGTAATGCATAGGGTATGTATTTGTCATTACTGGTAATGTGAAAGGTAACACACATGACTACTAACTTTTTGTGAATCCCTCCTTAAAATATTTCCGTAATGTTGCCTGATGAACATTCATCTTGCCATAGCTAGTAGATTTTTCATTTCCTTTGTTATTAAAATAAAAAATCTAAAGAAAAAAAAAACAAAAAGTATTTAATTACCATACTCAATCCGATGAGTTATTCTTTTTTCATTTAATTAGTCTTATCATTCTTTTTGTTATTTTCTGCAGTTTTTCTATTGGCCACTTCTAGACAATTAACATCCACTTGAATTTGAAATGTCGATGAAAAAGGAGCGAAGGAGAGAGATGGAGAGAAAAAGTAAACCAAACAAATTGAAAATTTATACTCAAATAAATGCAAACAATGAAGTGTTGATGACGACGATGATGAGAGACAAATATTGTCCACTATTTGTGGAGAGGACGAGATAGGGGGCGTTTCAGACAAATGGATAGATTTCCAGACATCCGGGAGATTTGGATTTGTTTTTTTTTTTTTTTTTGAATTCTATTGTTTTCCTTTTTGTGTATTAGAGAGCATGGAAACAATGCCCATTGAGCAGATTTGCATTTAAATACAAAATATATATATTTTCATCTGTGGAAGAGCCAGAGACTTGGAGGGACTAGCTTTTGTGTGAATTGCAAAATAATCTGCCACACACAACCATAAATCTGTTACACTTAGCATTAATTAGCAATGGTTAAGGGTGTGTGCGCCACTTTTATGCTTTTAGCAGATTCGCAAATCTGACAAGATACAAATTTCTAATTATATTCATTAAAAGAACATCGCAATCAATTACGTGCAAAATGTGTGATTAAATTAGATAAGAATGTGTCTAATGGCAATGCCAGATAGTGAGGCAAATAGAGAAAGCTGAGTGTCGTCGTCGTGTAATTTGTTATTCCTTTATGTGTCGCAAGCGTTAAATAATCACCTGATTTTCACTTAAATTTTGTTTTCCTAATTATGAGATAGTGACACAGACGCTCGCACACACACCCTCTCAAGTTGCGCTCTGAGCTCATTAGAGTTGAGTTGTTGTTTCTGGGGGAATCTCTCGTCGCCGTTACCCGGCCAAGTCCTTTGAAATATAGATCCCCGTAGAAATTATTTTATCCTGATGATGACACACAATCGTTGTTGTTACAGTTTAAAAATTTTAAATTCATCCGCCTTAACACTGCATTGCCATACTTCCTTGTGCGGAAACTGAAATGCACCTGTTCACTTGCTCGGCAACTTACTTTGGCAT
The DNA here is from genome assembly GCF_030504385.1 of Musca domestica. Classification (NCBI taxonomy): domain Eukaryota; kingdom Metazoa; phylum Arthropoda; class Insecta; order Diptera; family Muscidae; genus Musca; species Musca domestica. The sequence goes on from NW_026712400.1 coordinate 2,354,926, forward strand.
ACTTTGTCGCTGCGGATATATTTAAAAGTTTCCTTAAAGTTATTCAACAATGAGGGTGTTACGGCTTACTTTATTGTACAGTAGGTGTAAAATGTGAGAAGCATTTTCGAGGAGGGTATATCCACCTTGTCATTCCGTTTGTAACTCCTTGAAATACATGTCATATCAGACCCAACAAAGTACATATATTCTTGATCGGCGTAAAATTCCAAGTCGATGGCCGTCTATCTGTCCGCTCGTCTGTTTGTCTGTTGTAATCACGCTTTCTTTGGAACGAATTGATATGGGAGACTTAAATTTTGCACACATGTGTATTTAGCCAGTAGGCATGTTAAGTTCGTAAATGGGCCATGTAGGTCCACGTTTTCATATAGCCTCCATATAACAATACCTCCCAATATTCGGTTTTTAATGATTTTAGCGGTATTTATCACCGGAATTGTTTGCAATTTCGTATTTGAAGTTCGTAATGGGTACTACAGCCTATGACTGAAAATTTTCTATGCAGGTCTACGTCTTCGTATAGCTCCTATATAACGATATCTACTAATATTCGATATTTCGATGATTTTAGAGACATTATTCACAGGAAATACTTGAAATTTCGTATTTGAAGTTCGTAATGGGTACTACAGCCTATGCAGGTCCACGTCTTTTTAAAGCCCCTATGTAACCTATTTTCCGAGATTCGGTATTTGATGATTTTAGCAACACTTTTTACCGGAATTGTTTTAAATTTCGTATTTGGAGTTCGGTATCGGTACTGCAGCCTATGACAAAAAGTCACGTATGCAGGTCCACGTCTTCGTATAGCTCCGATGTAACGGTACCTCCCTAGATTCGGTATTTTGATGAATTTAGCGAGACTTTTTATCGGAATGGCTTTAAATTTCGTAGCTGAAGTTCGTAATGATGGGTACTACAGTCGCCGTCTTCGTATCGCCGCCATATAACGATACCTCCCGATTTTCAGTGTTTTGATGATTTTAGCTGTATTATTCGTATTTGTAGTTCGGAATCGGTACAACAGTGTTTGACAAAATGAATTACTTATGATGGACCACGTTTTCGTATAGGCCCCATATAAGGGGCTTCATTTAAGCAGTATTTCTCTGCGGAATTTTTTTTTTTTTTTTAAAGTGTCAAATTCCTTAAATGTTCGTTCCGGACTTAGCTTCTTTTTTACTTGTTTATGATGTAAATTGTTGTTAGCAAAAATTACCATTTTAGAATAAATACTTCTTTCCATAGCACTGTCCCTGTAAGCCTTGCTCCACCCCAAATATTCCATATGAGCCGCTTACTCAATAGCAAAACAGTGGAGAGTGTATGGTAATGCCTTTCTCGATACAAATTTCAAATTATTAATCCCGTCTCGAAAGAGAGAAAGTGAGAGAGAGAGAGAGTAAAAATAATAGAGATCCGGATAGCTAGAACAGTACGAGTTTTGCGAGAATGAAAAATACGAGTAGTAGTCAAAGTGCTCGCAAATGGAATAAGAGCTTACACCAAGAGTGTAGTCGAGTGGAAAAATGAGTAAAGAAACAATTAACATCAGCCGAGCCAAGCGTTTTATACCCTCTACAATTAGGAAAGTAACTCATTTAAAAATATTTCTGTAAATTCGAGGGGTATGCGTCACTTCTGTTATCTAAATTTCAAATAATTCAATCGGGAGGTTAGGGGCTATAGAAAAACCTTGACCTATACATAAATTGTTCAATATAATCAGAAGAACCCATAACGGAATCCATAAACTGAGTCTTAAGTAATTGTGTTAGAAAATGGGGCTTAAACCGGCAAAATACCGAATATCGGGAAGGTACAATTATGTGGGCGCTATAGGAAAACGTGGACCTATATAGGCAATGTGCTGCCATAGAGATAGAATGTATTATGAACTCTAAATATGGAATTCGTCGTCAAAATATCGAATATCGAGAGATACCTTTATATGGCGGCTATGGAAAAACGTGGACAATATTATGTCACAGGGGGTAGATCGCAATACAAACTCTAAATACCAAGTTATTAAAAATTATTCCATTTGAAAATGAGGCTAAAATTGCCAAAATTCCGAATATCAGGATAAACAATTATATTAGGGACTGTAGGGAAGAAAGTGGATCTATAGAGACAACGTTTAGCCTACAGGGGGTAGACCCTAATATAAACTCTAAATACAAAATTTTAAACAATTACCTTAGAAAGTATGCCTAAAATCGCCAAAGCTCCGAATTATGGGAGGTACAGTAATATAAGAGCTATACGAAAATACGATATAGCTCATCTTCGAACTTGTCCTGACTGTAGAACAAAGACAACTCTGGGCAATAATTTGGCTTCCTATCACATGCCGTTTGGACCCTACCTAGACGGACACATGTAAATCGACTTAAAATTTTACGCTGATCAAGAATATACTCCTGAACAAACTTAATATATATATATATATATGAATAAGATTTGCTAGTTTTGAGTGGGATTAAAATGTGTTTGAAATCGATTATATATATATATATATATATATATATATATATATATATATATATATATATATATATATATATATATATATATATATATATATATATAAATATATATATATACATATATATAAATATATATATATGTATATGTATATATATATATATATATATATATATATATATATATATATATATATATATATATATATATATATATATATATATATATATCAATATATATATATATATATATATATATATATATATATATATATATATACATATATATATATATTTATATATATGTATATATATATATATATATATATTTATATATATTTATATATATGTATATGTATATATATTTATATATATATATATATATATATATATATATATATATATATATATATATATATATAATCGATTTCAAACACATTTTAATCCCACTCAAAACTAGCATATCTTATTCAAGTGGCATAGAAAATTTTGAAATACTGATTTTTTTTCCACCCGCTCGAATACGAATGGAGAGCTCGAGCATTTCGGAACTCTTTCAAATTTGCTAGTCACACTTAGTAAAGGGTTATAAATTGACGGCAACTCAACATTTCATACATATTATAGCCTTGATTATAGCCCTCTTTGATAAACAGAAAACATGAAATAAAAAATATATATTTTATAAAAATTTTATATTTGATATTTTTCTGCTTCATATTTTTTTTTATTTTCATAAAACAATACCTTAATCCCTGTTTCTAAATCATATACCCCAGAGTTGATATGAAATAAATCCTATATTCTTCAAATAATAATAATAATTTGTACCCTTACCAAAAATTTCATGTTTCTGTCTGTACCGCTCCTATTACACTCAACGGATTTCCTTGAAGAAAAATGTGGCCAGTCCCAAAGGTCTTAAATTTTTTATGTGTGCATCTAATATAGCATAATTGGATGATGAAGATTGGAAAGAATGGAGAAAACGGATTGAGACCCTTACACAGAACACCACACCCTTGCCTCAGCTCAACTCACCTCACCTCAAATGGCAGATGAAATAACTTTTGGTTTCCCATTTAATTTTTTTCTTTCTATTTGTCTTTCTTCTCTTATTACTCACCCACCCCTTCTCTCTTCTGCATTTATGGAATAGACAAGTTTTTCGGTGGCAAGTTTTTATTCATTGTTGCTGTTGTTTTTGCCACCAATGTGGCAATCTGCATCACGTTCTATGTACTTTTAATTTAAAGTTTTAGTTACGCGTTTTAGCAACACGGCAAGAGCAAAAATGAAATGAAAGAATTGAGTTTTTTTTTTAATTGTGGTTTCTTCTTTACACCATCCTCTCGATTTTCGCCACCTACCTCCGGGCCTCCGTGCCTTGAATGCCGTACAGCTAGGAACTGTCTTTAGCAAACGCTGCGGCTGCTGCTACCTGGCATGTTCTGTCAAATTTATTAATTGTAAAGAGTAGAAATACAGAAAAAAGAATAAAATTAATTTTTCTCACACATACAGATAAGTAGCTAGCTCAACATTTTTCAAATGTTTCCGTGTAACAATTTGTATTCGTGTTCGGGAAGACTGAATGTGTACATATTTGAGTATGTTAAATATAGTTTGGAAATGAAGCATACATTTTCAAAGTTGTGGTGAATTGATTAGATATCGTCAAGAAAATATCGCGTAAAAGATTTTTTAGTTTTTTTTTTCTAAAGATATGACTTAGGTAGCCTCCAAGTAAAAAATGAGACGAGATCCGGAATACTGATAGAGTAAAACCCATTATTTGGTAATAATTTTTCTGTTTGTTTTTTACTCATTACTAAGTAATGGGTAACATTGGCACATTGTCTGGGTTTCCGAGTGCAAACCGGAGAGTTATGAAGTAAATTCTCAGCTTCGGCCAAAACGCAAAAAATTAATATAAAAAAATGTTTGAGCGTTTTAAACAATCCTTAATATACGTACGTATTCAGCTAAGAGCCCATTACCAAGTAATGAGATTTTTAGCCAATTTGGATAGCCATTTCTATTATAAAACTATCCCTTTCGACTCTTCAAACATGTTTTCGATTCTAATCCGGATTTGGAATTGACAATTTTGGAAAAATTGAAAAATTATTCAAATTTGTAAAAATTGTGAAAAATGCATATTATAATAACCTCCGCTTGGCGTCGTATAAGAAAACATATAAAAATCGAATTATATTTGAAGAAACATTTTAAAAAATGTTTGACAGAGAAATGTTCCCAAGCGAAAAAAATTCGAAAAAAAGGTAGAGCTATTCATCGAATTCGGTCAGAATTCAGATTTCTTAAAGAAATGTTGATTATCCGTAAATTTTGGCAAACAAAAAATAATCGAAAGAGTATCGAATTTCTCAATAATTTCTAAATTTTTATTGAACTTTTTTCTGAAAGCTTGCAACGTTCTTTGGGTAGTTTAGAATATCTGAAAATTTTCGAAAAAAATACTGCAAAGGATCATAGAAAATAATTTCAAAATTTTTGTGGTGAACTTTTTCGAGTTGTAAATCCAAATCGAAAAATTCATTTGAATAAAAGGTTGTTCAACTTCTCAGGACATTTTTCGAAATCCCAAACATATTTCGAACAAAACTCTAAAAAAACAATAATTTTGATATTTTCTGAGGAACTTTTTTCGACCTTCTAACCAATCTCGAAAAACTCATTGGAATAAATATATGTTTTTTTTTCATTGTTGGACCATTATTTGGTACATCTCCATACGACTATTCAGTATTTTGAAGTTTACGGAAGAAATTTTCAACCCAAGCATCTGAAATTTGACATTTCGGGGTCTCAGTTGGCATATTATTATACAGCTCTCCTATTTGGGCATAATTTCAAGTTCCCAGAGGGGATAGGCTTCAGTGCAAAACTATTTGTCTACTATTTGGAGCATATCGGGGATATTGCGATACCTTCGATATTCAGTATTTCGTAGCATTTAATCCACTTATTTTAGCCGAATTGGCAGTTGCAGCTCCTGTGAAAGTCAGAATCTACAAACATTTTCTTACAAAAAAGTTAAAATTTCGATTTTGAACCCGATCTTCATATGGGACTAAAGTTATGATTTTTAAGATGCTGGTTACATTTTCCAGCCGAAGTGGCTTTATTTCAATATTTTGAAATCTAAGTTGGTCGAACATATGCTCGCAGAAATTAGTTCTTCAGGTCGAGATTTTGAAGTAGCCCCCATATAACAATAGACCCCCCCCCCCTACTTGTAGGTATTTCGAAGGTCTTAACCAGATTTTTCAAACAAACGGTCTACAGTTCAGTATTTATACAGGTTTTTATATATTGCCCAAATTCACGTTTTCACGTGGTAAAAAGTTTAACCCAAAATTGATGATATTTTTTCATGGTATATATTGAATATACAAATTTCTTTTGTTCGGAGACTCACAATGAAATTTGATCTAGAATAATTCTTCCTTTGACACTTTCCCCAAAAAATGAAGCATAAGGGAAGATTTTGATTTGGAATGGTGACGTGTAAAATTGACAGTAAATAAACTTCGACGTCATTTTTACTTGTAAAATATAAATTTTGAATGTTATTGTTTTCAAAACTATTATAAATAGATATATGGTTTATACTGAGAGCTGTGGTGAAATTTTGTTTAGAATATATTTTCATTTCTTTCAATTGATAAAAAGAAATGAGGAAATATTTTCGTTTTATTTTTTTTTTAAACATTGATTTTTTTTTTTTTTTTTTGAACATTGATACAAATATTTTTTGAATTTTCAAAAATTTTTGAATTTCTGTAATAATGAAATTTGATGAAGAATATTTTTGTCTTTGACGTCATCCTACTAACATGATCCTTTGTAGGAGAATTTAACATTAACTCATATGAAGTACGGCTTTAACCCTAAAATGTATTTTTAGTATTTATTAATTCGTGCCTCTTAGGTAAGATTTGGATTTTTGCGTCTGCTAGGACCTATAGTAGAATACTATACTACTACTATCCAGATTAAAGGGACTTTTTAACCATATATTAAAAACAAGTAAGCAAAGGCTACAGTCGAGCGGGGCCGACCGTTGAATACCCTACAACACTATAATAAACCATACAGTTGATATAGGCGAGATACTCGAAAGAATTCCACAAGATTTTGTGACAAATAATAAAAGAAAACCATCAGGTTCCCTTCTCTAATTTTCGAATAATAGCAACTTAAACTAATTTGCTCATTTCCAATTTATTGGTAGATGTTGCACGTAAATGGTCTTCCTAGATCTGGAACCAATATTTCCCAAAAAAATGAGAAACAGACATTTGACTATATTCTTCAACGAAATCAGCGTTAACGAAATAGTCAGAAGTGTGTCTTTCCTGTATTTGTGAATTCTCCAAAAAGTCACTGGAATGGATATTTTCGTATTTTGTCTACAAAAGTTGACAAACTATTTCACACATTGAATATTTTTGGATGGCCATCCAAAAATATTTGGCTTTTGCAATGTCCGGTAACCTCCATTCAAATGCGATCGGGCGATAATTACGACTTGCTGACAATGCAAGCAGTTTTTTGTCCATTTCAACCCCTAAATATATAGCGATTATCTCCAAAAAGAGTAGGCTTCTATTCTGACCCTCATCTTATCCCCATGCAAAATTTCATAAGGATCGGGCCATAAATGCGATCTGTATATGATATCCTGATATCCTAACTACTTAGTTTTGTTAGCTGTAGAAATATTACCAAATGTTTAATTCAAAATGAAAATATGCCAAAAAAATATGACAAAATTGAAAAAATATGAGAAAATTTTACAAAATCAGTATTTTCATCTTTAGAGAGATATTTTTATGCGATTTTTTTAGACGTTTTTTCTTTCCTGCCAAGAGGCCATTCTAAATTAATGAGAACTGTCGAAATCAGTTCAGCCGTTCTCGACATATAAGAGATCTTTCAAGCATATCCTCTTTGATAGACATATATATTGCACATATTTAGCTATTTATCCGATTTTTTGGATGTTAACATCAATGTAAAGATCAGAAGTAACATTGTTATGGCTTTGTGATTTCGCCGGGATTTAAAATATTAGCGGTTTAATGAAAATTTTGAATTTTTTCAACACAAAAGATATGGTCTATTTTACCCGCTAAATATTATCCGATGACCACCCAAATTGGTAGGCTTCTTCCCTGCCCTAAACTCTAGCTACATGCGAAATTCCGCGTCGATTGGTCTATAATTGCGACCTGTACAGCTACTGCAAAATCCGACATTTTTTCAGTATTTGGTCCATTTCAACCCCTAAACATTTGGCGATCATCTCCAAAAGAAATAGGGTTCTATTCTGACCTCAACCCCACCTACATTCTAAATTTCGTGAAGATCGGGCCATAATTGCGACCTGTAGAGTGATTACAAATTAACATGGACAGACGGACAGACGGACAGACGGACGGACGGACATACATAGCTAGATCGACTCAGCTCGGCGAGCTAGGAAGATCCATATATACTTTCCTATGTGGGAAACCAATATTTCGAGGTGTTACATAATTTCTGGCCCAATCAAACTTATAATACCCCCAACACATAGTGTTGTAGGGTATAAAAAGGACCAAAAATAGACATTTGGTGACTCACTTGAGCGTTAATATTTCCAACCAAAAAAAAAATAATAATAATAATCTTCGTATTTTTATGTGTAATATTACCAAGGAAACTATATACCTTGAATAAAAGGATTCCAAGGAATCTTGATGCGAAAATTTCCAAAATTGTGGAAGAGGGGAAAAATCTATTTAGGTTACTTTTCGATGACTTTCAAAAAGCCGATACACGTGTCTCCCATTTTGAGCTGTATTTTCATAATATGCTGAATTTTCCTTATAATTATTTTTTGTATTGCACACCGTAATTTTGTAATATATTTTAATTTGCTAATATTTCCAAATGGACCAGTTTAGTGACTCGCTTGAAGGTATCCTGGTATTGTTATCACTAATATTTCCGAAGAAATTCTATATCTAAAATGCAAAAATTCCTGGGAATTTTGAACCAATAATTTCAAAAACTATTGTGGTGGAGTGAACTTGTCCCCTCAATATAGTTTACTTTGCGCCCCTGCGCCCAATTGTCTTCTATTTTCAGCTTTACTCTCATATTCCACTGAGTTTCTCCTGTAATTATTTTTTCTGTTACACAGTGTTATTTTTGTTATTGACTTTTCCTTCCACTCCCTTTCGTATGTTCATTTATTAAAGGCATTATTATTTTCCTTTATTTTATCAGTTATTAAAGTTGGCCCTTCATATAGTGCCCTTGCTGAGAGAATTTTGTAGCTGATTTAAAAAAAGGATGAACACAAAAAAAAAAATTCCAAAGTCTTTGTGCGAATGGCAAGGGCCGATAAGATATTGTCTTGTTGCCCTCTATCATATTTGTTGTTGTTGTAAATATTTCCATTTTGTTGTTGTTAGCTACTGATGCAAAGGGACAACGATTTGTCTTATTGCTCTGTATTTCTCGATTTCTCATGCAAGTCCTTTGCATAAGTTAATTGCTTTTTAACACATTGTTTTCTTATTTTTACTTTGCCTTCTATTGCCATTTGCAACCGGAATCAAATAAAGGAATATGATTTTCACTTTAGTCTGAGCCAGGATACATTAAAAGCAGAAGACTGAGACCCATTTTTTAATTACAATTGTTTCTGCTTCTGGTGCCACTCGAAATGAAAAATCATTTTCAAAAATTCTCATAGGTGAAATATTTATGTGGGGTTTGATGACTAAATATTTTGATGACATATGAAACTCATATCTGAATCCTTGACGTTCAAGAACAAAATTGGATAAATAAAATTCGAAAATATTTCATAAATTTTTTGATCAAATTTTACTTGGCCTTTTTTCGAGTTAATGCAAGAAAGTAATATAGAAATATGTTTTAGAATGAATGTGTCAAAAGAAGAAATATTCTACACAAAATTCCACTAATAATCTCAGAGAAAAACATATGTCTAGGTATAACAGTTTTTAATAAAATTACAATTAAAATTTGTATTGTAAAAGTGAAAATTATGTGTTTATGTTTTTTACTGCCAATTTAACAGATTTCCATTCTAGGTCAAAATCTCCCTTTAATACTTCATATTTTGGAGAAAGTGTCAGAGAAATTTATATTCTAGATCAAATTTCATTATGAGTCTCTAAGGAAAGAAAATTTGTATACTTAATATGTATATATAATTAATATGGTATATGTTTTGTTGTTTAAAAAAAAAGCTTATTTTAATTTTCGACAAATTAAGTCGTTTTTCCGAATTCGGTGCAAATTTCTTATAATTTTTGGCTGAGTTACAGAGAATTCCAAGTGGATTTGTTTGCACTCGGTTTCTAGATCAAAACTCTTAAAAGGATTTCGGTTTCCTAGGCCAAAATTTTTGAGCCTTCATATACCGGGTAAGAAGAAAAAAAAATACTGCAACCAACTTCAGACTGTTGTCATTTCTAATCCACTCCGTCCGACAGCTGTTAAAATTATTCCAGTGACAGCTCATTATATTGTTTACAAGCTTACAAAAGCATTTAGGTGAGAAGTTTCCAAAAAAAAAAAGTTATTCGTGATGAAATTCAAGCGTGATAGTGTGATTTCTTTATATTTGGCTGGAAAACTACCAGTGGCTATCGTTAGAGCACTACAGCATTTAAATGTGAATATATCTTTTGTGTCTCGTACCATCGCTCGTTACCGTGATACTGGTAGCGTAGCCAGACAGTCAAGGAAGTGGATGGAAGAAAACAGCAACATCAGCAGAAATAGTTCGAAAAGTAAAGAAGCGACTTAATCGAAACCAGCGTCGCAGTGGCCGAAAAATGGCTCCTGAGCTGGACATATCGCAATATTTCATTCGGCAAATATTGAAAAATGAGCTTGGGGTAAAGTCATTGAAATTCCAAAAAGTGCAAGAACTTACACCGCAACGGAAAGAAAATAGACTCAAAAGAGCTAAAGAGTTGCTTCGCTTGGCCAAAAGTGGTGAACTGCCGAATTTGGTTTTCTCCGATGATAAAACATTCGTTGTCAAGCAGTTTGTAAACAAAAAAAATGATTGTCTTCACTTGCTAAAGATCAGCTGAAAATGTGCACTTTCGGTTGGCCACCAGAACTTAAGCGCCGGCCATGGTGATGGTCTGGACCGCCATAACAGTTAATCGACCGTGACATCAGAATAAATGACGAATATTATCGCGCAAATATTCTGGATGGTGTATTAAAGTCTTGGGCACGCAAACATTTTGGCTGCAGACCTTGGACATTTACAAAATGAGGCTCCTCGCTTCATTTTCAGCGCACAATGGCCACCAAAATCTCCGGATACCAATCCGTTGGATTATTGTGTCTGGTGTATTTTGGAAAGCAAGGTTGTAACTAAAAAATACAAACAAACAAGCGCTTCGCCGGGAATGGCCAAAATACCGCGGAGCAACATTCGGTCAGCGTGTGACGGTTTCATTTACCGGTTGAAGGCCGTAATTCGTGCCAAAGCTGATCAATTTGAATAAATCTAAACTTATTCAAAAATGTTAATGCTACTTCCGACAATTTTGGCTTTCATTCAATAAAATTAAAAAAAAAAATTAAAACTTATGGCGTTGGACTTTGTTCCAGTTTTTTTTTATCTCACCCTGCATGGTTACCAAATATATTCAAGGCATAGTCATAAACAACAAAAGAACGTACAGAATGATTTTTTAGCTACTACCTATTTGGCAACACTGGTTTTACAATTTAACGCACTTTTAGTGTTTTATTTCACTGTCAAACATCTGCAGCTGGGTCTATAATTTAACCATGAATTGTTTTAGAAACGAACAACGCTTGCAAATCATTGAATTTTATTATTAAAATGCTCATTCGTTTAAGAAAGTGCATCACACGCTTCTTGAATTTTGCGACAAAGCCAATTTTTGGCTCAATGGGTTCAAAAATTAGCAGCATCATCGCACCGTATTTCTTCAAAGATGCTGCGAATCGTAACGTAACTGTGAATGGTAAGCGCCACCTCGAGACAATATCTAACTTTTCTTTTTTGCACAAAATGCAAGAGTCTGATTTGCATGTCGTGTGGTTTCAACAAGGCGACGCCGCATAACAATGGATTTATTGTGAGGCAATTTGGAACATTTTATTTCACATTCGAAGCCAGTTTTAAGATTTAACGCCTTTAGACTATTTTTTGTGGGGCTATGTTATAGCTCATGTATATACAGAAGAGCCCGATTTAATTGACGCATTGGAAAATAACACTGAAGCATTTATGTCGACACCGACCGAAATTTTGGAAGGAGTTGGACCCTTTAAGTAGTCGCGCAGTCACGGTCAACATTTGCATGAAATTATTTTCAAACATCAATTATATGAACCGTTCTATCAATTCAAATAAAAATTTCATGAATTTTTCGGAATATTGTTTTTTTTTTTTTTTCTTAATTTCTCTAGCTCCTAAAAAATCACCCTTTAGTTGCAAAATATCCAAGAAAATGAATAAAACAACAGTTATCATTTTTTTTTTCAATTTTTTCTTCTATTTCTTTCTAGCACATGGTGCAAGCTAGCGTTGCGCCCTATCCTGGCGCACCGGCTGGCTATCCACCATCGGCGGCCCAAGTGCAGGCCTCAACAGATGGCCTATCAATGGCTGTGACATCGGTCAAGGCAGATCCTCTAGCACAAATGAAAAACGATGCTGTAACAGCTGCGGCTGCCGCAGCAGCTGCTGCCGCCGGTAATAATACAGGTGCCAATAATACAAATTCGGCTGCTACCACCACCGCTGCTGCTCAAATGTATTTGCAACAGAAAAAGGTAGGTGGAAACACATTTAATAGTTTTTTTTTTATTTAAATTAAACATTATATAGAAAAAGTTAATGCTCGTATAATCTGCAAAACAAGAATATAAAAAATTCAAAAAAAAAAAATATATATGTAGAACTTGTGTACGGAAACATTTGGAAATGGTTGGTTTTTGTTAAGTTTCTTTTCATTATTGTCTTTGAATTGTGTGCGGAAATCTATAGAAAAACGATTTAATAAATCTTAATCTGAATGCATTTCATATATTTTGTATTATAATTACATACATACCTACCTATGACTTTTGTGAATAGAATATTTCATATATTATATGTTAATACCTGTCAATGTAAGCGGTGGATTTGAAGGCTCTAGTTCTCAAAAAAAGTGTAATAATTTATAAAAGGAGAAAAAAAACTATTAGACATGGATATTCTGTTATATATATTTTAATTATATATTATAATAAATTTTTTTTTTTTAAATTTTAGGAAACTTATTAAATAAAGGAAAAAGTGAAAAAATATATTTTTATACCCTCAGCCATATGGCTAGAGAGAGTATGTACCATTCGATAAGGCCAAAACGTGCCTTATCGAAATAACGGTTTTAGGACCCTAGATCTTTTGGACCAAATCCATATCAGGACACATCGAGTCGATCTAGCGATGTCCGTCCGTCCGTCTGTCCTCCTGGCTGATGCGCAAGACAACTTTCGAAGGGAGTTTCCGATTTGGCCAAAACTTGGTACTTAGTAATATTATTATCAAACTTAGATCGAGTTCGGAGATGGAGAATACCGACCCACTGTTTCTGGTACCTCACTCACAAAAGGTCGAACTTTTCAAAGAAAATATTTTACCACACAAATAGAGAAAGAATAATCTGATTTTACTCCCACTTTGCAACTTGTAACATTTGCATCAGTGCTAGTTCAGGTGCGAAAAATTGTAGAGATCGGATTCATCCTTCTGGTACCTCCCCTACATAGGTCCAAAGTTTTGAATAACCAAAACAATTGTAAAATCCATAATAAGCATTTGGTTCTCTTCAAATTATACACATCACAATATATTTATTGATTCGAGGTCTAGTGTGAAAACGGGGTATATCGATCCACTCATTCTGGTACCTCCCCCACGAAGAGTCAAAATTTTAAATATCCACAAGGCTCATAAAACGTGAATTTAACATCCGATTTCATTCAGACTTGGTACACTTTAATATTTCCATCAACACAGGATCTGTTGTAAAGATGGTAGAGATCAGACCATTTCTTCTGGTACATCCCCCATAAAGGTTCGCAGGTTTGAATAACCAAAACGATTCTAAAATCCAAAAGAAGCATATGGTTCTCTTCAAATTACACACATCACAATATTTTTGTTGACCCGAGGTCTAGTGTGAAAACGGGATATATCGGTTCACTCCTTCTGGTACCTCCCCCACAAATGGTCAAAATTTTGAATATCCATGAAGCTCATAAAACGTGAATTTAACATCCGATTTCATTCAGACTTGGTACACTTTAATATTTCCATCAACCCAGGCTCTGTTGTAAAGATGGTAGAGATCGAAACAACCCTTCCGGTACACTCCCCCCCCCCCCCCCCCCCCCCCTACCGCAAGATCTTTTGTGAAGATGATTTATATCTGCGAACCCCCTCTGGTACCTCACCCACAACGGGTCACAATTTTCAATACTTTAATGTGTCGTAAATTGCGAAAGAAGCTGCGTTTCTTTACAACTTGCTATATGTGTCTAAAATGTCTCTCAACCTGGATTTGCCCATACCAATCCTTTTATCTGTATAGGATGAAGTATAAAAAATGGAATACTTCGGTGATATATCTGGTACCTCACGCACATTTTAACATTTTCTAAAAATTATCACATATCTCATATAAAGTGAAGGAAGTAATGAATATTGTCCAAACTTGGCACGTCGCAATATTTTATTTATTTAAGTCCGATACGAAATGGACAATATTGGCCCATTCCCTCCGATTCTACTCCATAGAGGGTCAACAATTTACACAGTCATAACAGAAGTCAAAATATATTTAAATATTCAAACATTGGCTGAGGGTATAAATTGGTCGGCAAAACCGACAGATACTTGTTTAAAATACAATTTGAAATGGTTTTCTCTAAAAAAAACCTTTTCCAACATTAAGCAATGCAGAGATTTTTATGGCGAAATATTGGCATACATTGAGCAAGTTCTTGATACAAAAACTATTTTGAATGTGTAACGAAAGAAGCTTTATCCAAACTTCATTGCAAACAATTAAATATTTCATTTGAGAACATTGCTTTTAAAATAATATGAGTTTTTCATAACGAAATCAAACTTTCCTAATTCATATTTCAATATATTGTATGTTCGGATTAAATCATAAGCCGATCAATGTTGTTGATGCAAATCAATTTTTTTTTTGTTTTTTTTTTATTTTTATTTTATTATTTGAGGAAGAGAAATGCCAAATGCCAAACTTTTTTTTTTGAGAACTAGAGTTTTAAATAGAATTACAAATAAAAAAAAATAGGTAGCAAGAAAGAATAAAACAAATGCAGAACTAGACCGCATGTTTGTATGATTATTATTACCCGCATTGTAATAAATCCTTTAACATTTTTTTATTGCCCAATATTCCCCCGCCACCCCCCTCAACCCCTTGTCTAACATGGTGAATTTAAAACTACGTAATCCGTAATTGCTTTTATATATTTAGTTTAACAGGCAACTATCATTGGGCAAGTTTATAATGTATATTATTTTAATTAAAAAAAAAAAAATCAAAAAATGTTTATAAGCATGGATTAATATCTATTGTTTAATCAATTAACTAGATATAATGAATTACAGACAATTACCACATAAGTTGATGTTATCCCAAGAACGTCTTTTTAATTTATTTTAAGGAGTTCCACATTGTAAGTCTTTAGCGCAAACAGTTGATTTTCTCTAGAGTACGGTTATGATGACAAAATTCTACAATCATCATAGAAATTATTTATTCCATGTTTGAGCTATAAGAATGGGAAGATATACATTTATGCCAGGGATCGGCAACGTGTATACATCATATATTAAATCATTGCTAGAATTTTAAATAATCATGAAAACAACCAGTAGCTGCATAATGGACTAACCGAGGAAGACTGGCATCAAATTCGATATCAATCAAAATTAATTTTTGTGTGCTTATCTTAGATTGATTAATACGAGGGCAGTTCAGAAACTTCTTGGTAGCCTAGCACAAAAAACGCGATATAAACAGACAAAAGTGTTAAGTGTTTTGGAAACTTCCATCTCTGTTATGAACACATGTTAAATTTTGTTTCGATCTTTCAACTCCTTCACATAGAAACAGGTGTTCAAAAAAGACGCATCCGCAATTTTTATACCCTACACCACAAGGGGTATTATGTCTTTGTGCATTTGTTTGTAACAGGCAAAAGGAAACGAGATAGACCCATAGTTCCTTTTGATGATCTGCATAGAATCGCATTCTGAGTCGATTTATGCGTGTCCGTCTGTCCGTCTGTCCATGTATTTTTGTGAACAAAGTACAGTTCGCATTTTTTACCCGATCCAGATGAAATTTTGCACAAATCATTTGTTTGGCCCAAAGACGAACCCTATTAAAATTTGAGATAATCTGTAAAAATTTAGATATAGCTCCCATATATATCTTCGTCCGATTTGCCTTTTATTGTGCACCAAACGTGTAATATCAGCCCGAATAGTATGGAATTTTGCACATTCAACTAAATTCAACTGAAAATAAGTATGCCAAATTTGATCGAAATCGGTTCAGATATAGCTATAGCTCCCATATATATTGTTCATCCGATTTGTTATATTTGTTACCCACAGCCGTAAAATGCACTCTGTAACAACAATATTTGGGGAAATATATAAAATGCAGCTCAGAAATACCTTTGCTAAATTTTATCAAGATCGGTTCAGATGTGGATGTAGCTCCCATATATAACTTCGTCCGATTTACCTTTAATTGTGCACCAAACGTCTAATATTTGCCCAAATGGGATGAAATTTGGCACTTACGACCGAATTGAGTCTAGAAGGTAGTATGTCAAATTTGGTGAAGATAGGTTCAGATATAGCTATAGCTTCCATATATATTGTTCATCCGATTTGTTATATTTGTTACCCACAGCCGTAATTTGCACTCCGTAACAACGATATTCAGGGAAATATATGAAATACAGCTCAGAAATACCTTTGCTAAATTATATTGAGATTGGTTCAGATTTGGATATATCTCCCATAGATAACTTCGTCCGATTAACTTTTTATTGTGCACCAAACGTCTAATATTTGCCCAAATGGAATGAAATTTGGCTCTTACGACCGAATTGAGCCTAAAAGCTAGTATGTCAAATTTGGTGAAGATCGATTCGGATATAGCTATAGCTCCCATATATATTGTTCATGCGATTTGTTATATTTGTTACCCACAGCCGTAATATGCATTCCGTAACAACGATATTCAGGGAAATATATGAAATACAGTTCAGAAATATCTTTGCCAATTATTATCAAGATCGGTTCAGATTTGGATATAGCTCCCATATATATATCAAATGGACAATACAAGTCCGAATTAAAATGCTTCGGCATATTTAGTCCTTTGAACTTTAAATTATAATCATAGCGTGTATGATTAAATTCTCCCATAAAAACTTTTAATTGTTATGCGGAGCACTACTAAATTAGCAAAGTCGTGTAGGGTATCATAAAGTCGACATGATATGGTGTTAAATGATCGACGAATAAAAGAGCGTGAAATTGCTTATATCATGGGCATCTCAAATGATCGAGTCCATTTAATTTTGCATGAAGAACAGAACTACAGATGAAAAAGCTTTCCGCAAGATGGGTGTCCCGTTTGTTCGATCGATCAGTCGATCAAAAACGCATAAGAATGAACATTTCCCAAGCTTGTTTGGACCGTTTTAAGCGATTTTAAGCGTTGTTTCTTTGCTGTTGGTGAGACATGGATCCACCCACCACTATACTCCAGAGACAAAAGAACAATCCAAACAATGGACTGAAGCTGGAGGAAGTGCCCCAAAGAAGGCAAAAACAATTCAATCGGCTGGTAAGGTTATGGCAACGGGTTTTTTGGCACTTCAAAGGTATTTAATTGATTGACTATCTGCAAAAGGGTAAAACAATAAATTCAGAGTACTATTGGATCAATTTATACATGTGTACAAGTTCGAGAAAATCATCCTGGCTTTACGTTCAGATGTGTAATTGAAAAATATCGACACATTCCATGTCTAATAAAATGTATTTTCAAGAATTCCAATTGTTTCCTAAAAGTATGCACCATTCATATATGAAACTTTACTTGCGACAGTAATGGAAAATGTAGTTTTGTTTTTTATTTTTCATTTCATTGACTCTTGATTCTTTTTGAAGATTTTTGTTAACAAAAAAAGCGAATATAAAAACTTTTACGATATTTTTTTATTGAAAAAATGGGCAATTTTTATTTATTACCTAAAAGTATGCAACATTCATGTATAAAAACTGCAACAACATACATGTATAAATTTTATATTGTTTTTCATTTTCCGTTGTCATTTTATTGAAATATTTCAAGGTTTTTGTTGAAAAAAAAATCAATATAAAATAGTGCATGATTTTTGTTTTCGTCAAGTGATTTTTCGTTTGATTACATTGCAGTTTTTTCCGATAGAGCTCAAAAACATTTGAAGCCGTTCCATATCATTCATTCATTTACCTACTCACTCGTTCGTTTTAATTTCAATCTATCAGAAAAATGTTTTCCAACGAAATGGTAGCAACCATTTTTTGCTTTTTTTCATTTCGATAATTGAAGGGAAAATCTGTTCTCAATTGGAACAATTTTGCAAATTTTAAATTAAAATTAAAGTGGAAAATGTCAGCAATTTAATAAGGGGTATTTCGTTAAAAATCTTGAAAAAAAAATTATACATATTGGAATTTCTAATTGATTTTGTTTTTCAATCCAAGCTAAAAACAGAAAATACAATGGACTGAGGTCTCTTTTTGCAGCACCAAAATGAGACTTTTTTATTTTTGGTGGGCATTATTAAAAGTATAGGAAATCGAAGCTAAACACACCATAATTATTGCATATTTTGTGGCGCGTATGAAAATGAAAAATCCACTAAAGATCGTGGATTTAATTTAATATCATATTTCAACATGAGTTGGATTTTTTCACAAACGACTAAATTTAGCCTAAAAAAAGTACATAAAATTTGGTGAAAATCGGTTCAGATATAGCTATAGCTCCCATATATATTGTTCATCCGATTTGTTATTTTAGTCCTCCGCATCCGTAACATGCACTCTGTAACAACAATATTTGGGGAAATATATCAACTACAGCTCAGAAATACCTTTGCTAAATTATATTGAGATCGGTTCAGATTTGGATATAGCTCCCATATATATCTTTATCTGATTTCAAATTAATTTTGCACCAAATGGGCAATACAAGTCCGAATTTAAAAGATACAAATGCTTCGGCATATTTAGTCCTTTGAACTTTAAATTATGATTATGGTCATAGCGTGTATGATTAAATTCTTAATATTTATTTAGGTAAATGGAAGGCTCCGATCGACTATATCCGGTAACTCACGCACAATTTAACGTTTCCTAAAAATGATCACATATCTACAGGGTTGCCCATATTCGACGGACCCATCTGGCAACGTCATAACTTTTGACAGAGATGTCACATCGCTAAATGACATACCGCGTTTGAAGCGTCAGTCCAAGCAGATTTTTACCATGAACCAAAACACGCCACGCGAGCGCTCTGAAATTTACATTCAACAGAAGAAGTCAATTGTGAAAACTCAACGTGCTTTTAAAACATTAAAAAATGTGAGAAGTGCGCCTTCTAAGAACACCATTAAGCGTTTATACGAAAAATTTTCGACTGGTAAGGCTCTTTCTAATCCGAAGAGGCCATATAAAAGTCGACCAAGGCGATCGGCCGAGAATGTCGCTGCCGTACAAGCCAGTGTTGAGAGGTTCCCAAGAACATCCCAAAAACGCCGTTCTCAGCAGTTGGGCATGGCTCGGTCCATTTTACAACGGATTATTCGCTTTGATTTGCATTTGTTCCCGTACAAAATTCAATTGATACAAAGAATGTTGACTGCGGACAAGCCTCGTCGATTGGAATGGGCCCATGGGTCCGTCGAATATGGGCAACCCTGTACCCCTTGATTTTCGGTATTTTGAAGGTAGCGGTCTCAATTTCCAATTCCAAATCAATTGTAAATTTGCAGTTCGAGTTCCATGAATACATTTTAACTCCTCCTTTTTATCGGTACTTTGGGGTTTCGGCCTATATCTCCGACCAATTCAACTGTACAGACTTGTTTAAATTGGTCAACTTTGGCACGAATTATGGCCTTCAAACGGCCAATGAAACTGTCACTAGCTGCCCGAATGTTGCTCTGCCGTATTTTGACCCATTCCCGGAGAAGCGCTTGCTTTAGTTGATCGACACATTAGTACTTTTAGTGCCAACCTTGCTTTCCAAAATACGCCAGACACAATAATCCAAAGGAATGGTATCCGGAGATTTTGGTAGCCATTGTTCGCTGGAAATGAAGCGAAAAACCTCATTTTGTAACCCTTCTTGGGTGGCGCATGCTGTTTGCGATGGTGCTGAGTCCTGTTAGAATGTCCAAGGTCTGCGGCCAAAATGTTTGCGTACCCAAGGCTTTAATACACCCTCCAGAATATTTTCTCGATAATATTCGGCATTTATTCTGATGCCATGGTCGATTAATACGAGCGGAGAGCGACCATCGGCTGTTATGGCGGCCCACATCATCACCATGGTCGGCGCTTGAGTTCTGGTGACCTGGACGGCCGAAGGTGCACATTTTCAACTGACCTCTTTGGCAAGTAAACACGACCATTTTGTTTGTTTACAAACTGCTGGACAACGAATGTTTTCTCATCGGAGAAAGCCACTTTCGGCCAAGCGAGGCAACTCTTAAGCTATTTTCTTTCAGTTGCGGTGTAAGTTTTTGCACTTTTTGGAATTTCAATGGCTTTACCCCGAGCTCATTTTTCAATATTAGCCGAATGTTCAGCTCACGAGCCATTTTTCGGCTACTGCGACACGGGTTTCGATCAAGTCGCTTCATTACTTTTCGAACCAATTCTGCAGACGTCTGGCTACGCTACCAGTATCACGGTAACTAGCAATGGTACGAGACACAAAAGATTTATTCACATTTAAATGCTGGAGTGCTCTAACCGTAGTCACTTGTGGTTTTCCAGCCAAATATAAAGAAATCACACTATCACGCTTGAATTCCATCACGAATTACTTTTTCTTTCTGAAAAATTCTCACCAAAATGCTTTTGTACGCTTGTAAACAATATAATGAGCTGTCACTGGAATAATTTTTACAGCTGTCGAACGAGTGGGTTAAGAATGACAACAGTCTGAAGTTGGTTGCAGTTTTTTTCATTTCGCCCTGTATAGCCTTTATACTATGTATGGTGGAGGGTATAAATAAGTTGTATATTTATTTATATAAATGAATATAAGTTGAAAGAAGGCCTACATATGCCCAACAAAGAAAAACATATTAAACTATTTTTATCGCTTCTAAAGCACAATGGTCTGCTGGGTTGCATATATGCTACGAGACGTAGAATTGATATTTACCAATTTCATCTATAACTCGATTAGTTCGGTAGGATATGTTGCAATACCTTAGACATTGTATATTTATACTACAACAATTTGTTTGCTAATTGTTTTATTCTAACGATTACTTACCTACATTTCCAGCATGAATTCCAGCCTTGGAAACTGAAAATTATATTTAAATGTTAAAAAAAAATATTTTGTGACAAAAATATTCCACAATATTATTGACTCATCTATAGAGTAGTGATGAAGTTGGGTCGATCCTGTGACTATTTTTGGATATTTTACAATTTGGTTTTCATTGTACAAATGTTAAAAAATCTACATCATTTTTGCTTAGAGTTAAATAAACACACACGCACACACATACAATTTGACTTTAGTGATCCTGCTTGAAGGACCAGAAAAAAAACAGACATGTTCAAAATATTTGTTTGTATTTTTTACAACTTTTCATAATTAGTACAGACATTCAACTCCATATCTGTAACCCTGTTTTGTCCAAACCTCTACCTGTTTCCAACACTTTATTGCTCTCTCTCTCTCTCCCCCTCTCTCTTGTTAAGCGTGTGAGTGTAATACATATGGCATGTGGCAAATGAAAAACAAATAGTTAACATTTTTTGTATTTCAGTAAAAAAAAAATAAAAAAATAAAACGAAAACATACACATATTTTTGCAATTGGTTGGTGTTGGTTGGTTGGTTATGACTTTTAGAAAACTTCATGATAATAACCTTTTTTTTCTCACTGTTGCAAGACCACAAATTAAAAAAAAGAAATCGAAAAATATTACAAAACCATTTCAAATATTTTAGAAATTGAATTTCAAACTAAATCTCTCTGTACTGTGTGTAAACTTTATCACAGAATCCAATGGCAAGTAAAGCGCCACCACAACAACAGCTACAACAACAGCAACATGTCCAGCAGTTGCAACAGCAACAGTATATTAGTAATGGTATGGCTACAACCACAACACCAACAGCATCAATTTCTAATGGTAGTGGTGGCAATGGTACGGTTAATGCTGTTGCTAACTCTAGAGCTGTAGTATCCTTGGCGAATGCAACAACATCGATATTGGAATTAAACGCCCTGCAGCAACAGCAGCATCAGCAACAAATACTCACAACATCCCAACATCAGTTGATATCCCAGGGTCCTGTGCTAAATGGTATGGCACTAACTAATGACTGTGGTGCTGCTGCTGGTGGTGGTGGTGTGGTTAATGGCGGCTTAACCTCGGCGGCAGCTAGTGATAGTAAAATACAACAACAACAACAACAAAATTCCCAACTACAGCATAATTCGTCACCACAACAGTATCATCAATCACACCTGCAGCAAAATCAAAATACCCAATTTTTTCAGCATCATCATCAACAGCTCCACCTACAGCAAACTCTGCCTTCCCGTCATTTTCACCAATGCCCGCAGCAACAGCAACAAAATAAATATCTGCCACAGCAACAACCAACAATCTCTCAGCCGAACAGTGTTAGCATTGTGAGTTTTAAAATTAAAAAAAAAAAACTGTTTTTTGGTATATTTTAAGAACAATTCGAACCAGTTCAGTTAATAAAAAAATAATTTTGAAATTTCGAATGGAATTCCTGTTTATTAGATTCATAAATATACTAGGATTATTAAAAGGAATTTATCAATTGGAAACCACAAAACCGAAATATTTTTATCTTAACTCCTTGAAACGATCTTCTTGTCTTTTTCCCTGAAATTCGAATAGAACTTAGTTTGACTTTAACTATGGTTGATGAAATTAATTTTTATGAAAATACCCACAATAGTTTTTAAAAAAAATATTTTTTAAATAAAAAAAAATCACGAAAGTCCTTGAATATCGACGATCTACCAAAAAATAATCAAGTCCTTGAAAGCATTTTTTTAGTTCACCAAAGTCCTTGAATAATATATTTTGGGAAAATTATTAATTTATTTCCACTATATATATATTTTTTCAAATACAATAATTCTTAAAAATCAACGTTTTCCTTAAACTTTATTTTTATATAAAATATTCTTAAAAATTAGTTAAAAAAAAACACGAAAGTCTTAAAATTTACTTTTTTTACAAATTGAACCAGGCCTTGAGAATTATTTTAATATATTATATATACATATATTTTATATATTATGTATACGTATATTTTATATATACATATATTTTTATAATAACACATAGAAAAGATCTTCTTGACAGTTTCCATGAACTTGGTTTGACATCAAGGATGGTTAAGATTATTAAAATTTATTTAAAAAAATCTACGATAGTTTCTAAAACAGTTATTATACCCTTGGCCATATGGCTACAGAGGGTACATATCATTTGATGCTGCCAAAAGGGGCCTCATCGAAATAATGGTTTTAGATCTAGGTCTCTTAGGACCAAATCCGTTTCGGGACATTTGCAGTCGATCTGGCGATGTCCGCCCGTCTATCTGCTGGCTGCCGCACACGATAACTCTGACAGGCAGTATCCGATTATCAAACTTAGATCGTGTTCGGAGATGGGAAATATCGGCCAACATCCCTCACAAAAGCTCAAGAAAAAATATATTTCACTGCACTTAAAGAGAAAGGATAATCCGATTTTGCTGCAACTTTGCAAATCCTAATATTTGCATCAGTGCTAGGTCAGGTGCGAAAATGGATAATATCGATACACTCTGTCAAAATGGTCAAAATTTTGAACAATTATGACTCTTATAAAATGTGATGGGAGTGTCCGATTATCTTCAAATTACACATATCACAATATTTTTCTTAACCGAAGGTCTGGTCTAAAAATGGAATATATTAGCCACTTATTCTGGTACCTCCCCCACAAAGGGTCAACATTTTAATATTCATGAAACTCATAAACCACGAAAGTAAGGTCCGATTCCATTCAGATATGACACGTCTCAATGTTTCTATCAACAAAATATATGTTATAAAGATGACAGATATCGGATCATTTCTATTCTGAGATTTATAGTGAAATTTTGTGTAGAATATTTCTTGTTTTGACAACTTCTTCCTAAATCGAAACTTTATGCTACTTTCAGGCATAAACTCTAAAAAAGTCCGAGGAAAAATTGATCAAAAAACAAGTAAAAAAACATAAGTTTCGGCCGGGTCGAACTTTTAATACCCTCCACCTACCTTAGGGCAAAGAAAACATTAGAACCAATTATGACCCACAAAAACCAATTTTTAGACATATTCGTGGGAAAATGTGGCGAAAATCATTAAAATACCGAATATCGAGAGGTACCGTTATATGGGGCTATACCAAAGCGTGTACCTATACATACAATGTTTCGCCACACGAACCCATTATGGCCTACAAATACCGATTCTCAGACAAATCCGTGAAAAAATGTGGCAAAAATCATAAAAAAACCGAATATCGGGAGGTACAGTTATATGGGGGCTATACCAAAACGTGGACCTTTACATGCAATGCTTCGCCACCGGAGATAGAACCCATTATGACCAACAAATACCAAATTTTAGAAAAATCCATGAAAAAATGGGGCAAAAATCAACAAAATACCAAATATCGGGAGGTACCGTTATATGGGGGCTATACCAAATCTAGGACCCATACATGCAATGTTTCGCTACCGGAGCTGGAACCTATTATGACCAACAAATACCAATTTTGAGACAAATCCGTGAAAAAATGTGGCAAAAATAATCAAAATACCGAATATCGGGAGGTCCCTTTATATGGGGGCTATACCAAAACTGTAATTATTGGTTGTGTTGCACAGTGTAATCCTCGAAAATTATTCTTTAGAACTCAAACTTTCTGGCTCTGATATGGCTTTGATTTAATATTTCTTAAAGAACTCCATGTTTTCGGCTTCACTTGTGCTAGGGAGATGTATGTTAAGAGTATTGTCTTGACAGTCCCTGAAAAGGATATTTTTTAAAAACTCAATACAGATTTTCACTTAAATCCACCCTGAAAAAAATTTCATTCTTCAATGTGTGAACTACCCTATTGTTATTCATTTTCCATATCTCCTTATCTACATAAGAGAGGTATCTGAATTACATAGCTCATATTTTATGTCAGCTTCAATTCAAACCACAATATTGTGTTTTACTTTTTCGCAGCTTATCCACGGTTCTTATTAACTTTTCCTATGAAAGTAAGTATTTTTGTTGTCTTTAGTTCGGGTTTGTTTAATTTTTAAATCCTTTTTTTATTTTGGGAATATTCAAAAGAAAAACAAACGCACACACGCACAATTTATTATTCAGCTGCCACAGGCAGTGGTAAACCTTTCTTTGCTTCTCAAAGAAAGCACTTGAGCACTTCTCAACAAGTGAGAAGAACAAAAATTAAATGTGGTTTATCACAAAGGGGTTTCTTTAAACATAGATGTGAGTTATTTAAGTAATTTGGGAATGTAGAGAAGCGTTTGCAGACAATGACATGATATAAAGCTAAACGCCAAGTAGAACTTCATTTGGAATAACTCAAACTTTTTTAAAATTAAGTTTTGATTTTGGCCTTAGAAAACATACTAATCTTCCATAGAGGGATTCGTGAAATTTTTAAAAGCTAACCAAAATCCTTTCGCTCTAGAAAAGGTTCGTGAAGATATCATCAGTAATCTTAATATCAACTTTTAGATTTATATCTCTATCCCTTCAACGAATACCAATTACAGTACCATTCAGTATTTTTCGTACAAATACTTCATATCTGAATTCCAGACATCAGTAAAGACCCTAAACATCAGATTTGAGGATTCTAGCCCTATTTCTTTATCCAGCATATATTTAGTACCATTTGGTACTTTTCTTACAAACTACCGCCAAATCTCAAACATAGCATCAGTAATCTAAATTCAGAGTTTTATCTCATTCACCCAATAACAAAATAGTATTGAATGGTACTGTTCAGTACTTATAGTACACGTTTCTGAAACCATCTGCATATATCAAGGCTACATGTGAACAGGGACCCCTATACCAAATTTCAGATTTTAAAATTCATTTATACCAAATATAGTACTATTCGTGAGCTTGGAGTACACATTTCCAAAACCACCGCCAACAGGGACCCTAATACAAAATTTCGAAGTTCCAGCTTCATTTAGTGCAGTTTATATACATTTCCAAAACCACTTCGTAAATCAATATTATCCTTTCAATTTCAAGTTTTTTGCTGTAGGTGTAGGTTATCATATGGTCGGCCCCGTCTGACTTTTTTCCTTTCCTTACTGGTTTCTAATTGCGAAACCTTATTTTCATTTGGTACCATTTTTTCAAATATTTTTATATAACGTGATACACCAATAAAATCATGAGGCCCCTTCAAATATTGATTTTTGCCCATTCTATTTATAAAAAATTTCATATTTTGTCCACCTTAGGGTAAAGAAAACATTAGAAGAAATGAGGCAAAAACCATTAAAATGCCAAATCGTGGGCCTACACATGCAATGTTTCGCCAACGGAGCTAGAACCAATTATGACCTACAAATACCAATTTTCAGACAAAATCCGTGAAAAAATGTGCCAAAAATCATCAAAATACCGAATATCGGGAGGTACCGTTATATGGGGGCTATACCAAAACGTGGACCTATAATTACAATGACTCGCCACACGAACTGGGACCCATTATGATCTACAATTACCAATTTTCAGAGAAATTCGTGAAAAAATGTGTCAAAAATCATCAAAATACCGAATATTGGGAGGTACCGTTATATGGACACTGTACCAAAACGTGGACCTATACATACAATGTTTCGCCACACCAAATAGGACCCATTATGACCTACAAATACCAATTTTTAGACAAATCAATGAAAAAATGTGGCAAAAACCATCAAAATACCAAATATCGGGAGGTACCGTTATATGGGGGCTATACCAAATCATGGACCCATACATGCAATGTTTCGCTACCGGAGCTGGAACCTATTATGACCAACAAATACCAATTTTTAGACAAATCCGTGAAAAAATATGGCAAAAATAATCAAAATACCGAATATCGGGAGGTCCCTTTATATGAGGGCTATACCAAAACGTGGACCTATACGTGCAATGTTTTGCCACACGTTCAGGGACCCGTTATGACCTACAAATACCAATTTTCAGACAAATCCGTGAAAAAATGCGGCATAAATCATCAAAATACCGAATATCGAGAGGTACCGTTATATAGGGACTATACCAGAACGTGGACCGATATATCTCATTTTCTATACCAACCATCCTAGACACAATACCAATTGCTCTGCTTAATTTTGGCGCTCTACGTCAAAGAATTTTATGCTGATTATGAATACATATACTTTATGGTGTCTACGACGAATACTTAAGGATGTTACAAACGGAATGACAAAGTTAATATACCCTCCTATCCAAGGTGGAGAATATAAAAAGGAACATTAATTGCGATGTTATTTTCCAACTCCCAAAGAAATAAGAGGAGAAAACCCAAAAGTGGCATCCATTGGTAGTAACGGCTTCAAACGGACTTGGAGGCTATACCAAACAAAAGTACAAAAACATTAATTAGCAAAACCCAAAAAAACTTTTTGAATAAATATTATCTGGGTTTTGCATTGCAATATAACACATACCAAGCCAGAGCTATTATGCTAATAATGTTTGCAATAAAGTTCCATAAATGCATTGCATACATTTAGGCGCATTATGTTGTTGCTCCATATGTTTGTAAACATGTATATAAAAGTTTTGCCTTGTTTATTCTTTAAATCCTTAAAGGAAAACAATGGCATAGATTTTGTGTGAATATTTTAAACTAGCTGGCCCGGTCCGCGTTGCCGGCCCGTAGTTTTTGTCTATTATGCATATATTCCCAAGCATAATTATTCACAGATATGACTGATATAAGTGTTCACGTACATGTCGATTTAAAGTGTTTTAAAATACCTGTACCCATTTTTAACCAGTGGGCTTCAATATTTAAACCGTGGGCTTCAACTGTGTGGATGTGCTATACAAATCTATTAAAAAGTATATATCAATCTTATCGCCATATAAGGGATCAAATTAATTTTTAATATGGTAAAAATCGTAGCAAAATCTTCAAGTCAAATGAGCAGTAATTTGGAATTTGCTGTATTTTGTATACTACATAATTGAGGGCTGAATGATTTAAGAATAGCCAAAGTTAATTACTTTTTTAAACCCATTAGCAACTTAGATTGTGCATTAGAGTCCTCATAAGTCCCCCTAACCATGTCAGTCTGTTTGTCCGCCAAAAGGTGGACTTGAGAGGGTATTATAACATGGATAAAAATTCTAAAATTTGTAGATATGTTGAAATTTTAGTGTAAGATTTTCACCCCCCTAATACGCATTATTAGCCAAATTCTTTGAAATGTGGTTAAATTAGGAGGTACCTTCTTTATATGGGCACTACTCCGAAACATCGACCTACATTGAAAACTTTCTTCTCCCCCTTATAATCCAAGATGACAAATAGAGGCCAAATCAAAAATATAGCAGAACAATATAGCATGTCATAGCATTTCGCGTGATTTAAATAAGTAAAAATAGTTTTATCCACCTCATAATTGCGGGCAGAATGATAAGATGGGAATTAATTTTATTTGCCATTTAAATTGTAAGTTGGAGACCCCTTAAAGTCCATTTTTTCAATGATGATGATTAAACAAATATTCGGTCCCGTGCTACTTTCTTATATTTGTAATTTGTTCATGTTTCCACAATTTATTTCACATGGATGCACATCCCAAATCTACGTTCCCAACCAATATTCTCTTGGGGGTTAAAAATTCAATAGAATACAAAATTTTCTTTTCTGACCACACATTAGATGTGAAAGTGGACTTGGGGATACTCCAATGTGGGGACTTTACTTAAATAAATTCCTATGTGGCAATTATCTGTATGATGGTTCCCTACCCCAGGGTGGCATAAATAAAATTTTTTAGCCAAATCAATTGATGAATGTGGTCAATACCAATATGGGCCCTACTCTGAAAATTTCAAATTTTATGCGAAGAGGTTATCTACCCCCTTAGAAACAAAAATGTCAAATAAGGGCCAAAAAATGAAAAAAGTGGCCGGCCAAGACCACAAAAATAACTTAAATCATAGATGGTTATATAAATATGAAATCGGGTTGTTCCCTTATCCATGAGTTATGATCGATATAAAGACCTGCAAAAGTGATTTTAGGTATTTTGAATGTTTGGGAAGAATTTCTGGAAGGATATAAAACCTTTTCTTACTAAAAGTCCCATTCGCTCTACTATTTTGCACCTTTTATTTCAATATTGGTATATTACTTATTATTCTCCCAAAGAATTTTGCATTTTGAGCTCTCATTGGACGGATCATTGTCACGCTTTGAAATGAGCCCCATTAAGCTTTTTCGGTCATTTTTGTTTGTTTAAACGTGTTCGAATCTTCCAGCTAACCCACGATGTAGGCCCTGGAGTTGAAAGGTAGATGTCAGTTAACATCCTATTTCGCACTTATTCAATTTTTTTAGTGAAAAATTATTCTTTATTTTGTTCACAAAAAAAATTGACAAAAAAAAGAATAACAAATTGAAAAAGTCTTCAACTTTTTCGCTGATTTTTTACAGCAAATGTTTTAAGATCCTTCCTTACAAAGTTTGTCAATAGAATGTACTATTACTTTAAAATTCGATTCCATTGAAAATGTTTTTTTGATTTTTGCAATGAGATCTCTTTTTCATGATTTTTCAGCGATTTAACTAACACTACTTACATTTATATATATATATATATATATATATATATATATATATATATATATATATATATATATAAGATATAATACTTTCTTATATCTGTAAAATCAACTTAATACAGATTCAGTAACGATCATAGTTTGATAGGATTTACTTTACACAAATCCTGAATACAGTTATACATTTTTCATGAAAAGTTCTGATGTTAAAGATGACTTATATTCAGCCCATCCAACTTTTTTCCCTTTATTTAAAAATACTTTAGCCGGCAAAAACCCTGACCAGAACAATATTCACACACACACACACTTTATTCGTCATTTTTGGAAATTGTTTAATTTTAGAGAATGAGAAACACAGTATATAAACAACAATAAACCTCCTTTGTGTTGTCATCATTTCAAATCGACGAGATTAATTGTGTATTTGTTGATATATATATATTTGTTGTGGTTTTCAAATACTAAATATTTCATGATTAACCATTGGGCACACACACACGTCTGCATAGCATTTGCCTAAAGCTATGCTTTGATTTGTTGTTTACATAACAAATATGCACAGAGACCACAAACATATTGGCAAATGATAATAACTTTATAATTAATACGTACACATATTTTATTTAAAAATTTCGAAATATAAAATCTGCAATTTTTATAATATTTTAAATAACTACATTTATGGTTACCATGCAACGCTGCCTTGAAGATGAGAAAAAAAAAACAACAATATTTTCACTCTGAACTTTTGTTACAACGAAATCGCTGCCAAATCGTATAATAAAACTAAAAATGTTATTGGCTACGCAGTTCATTGTAAATTCATTTAGCAAATATTTCTTAATTGATTTTGACATTTAAATAACTAGTTCATATTTACAGATATATACATATATCAAAAAAAAAATAAACCATGAACTAAAAATGTTTTCAATTTAATTCACATTTGTTATTTCAAAACAATTATTCTTAATCCTACTGTTGTTGTTTCTTTGTTTAAAACAAAATAAGCTTTATTTATTATTCAATTCATTTTGAAATTTCTGAAAAAAAATCTATCCGAAAAGTTTTTCATGGTCTTCTCTAATCTTCTCTCACTATTGTGGTGTTAATATTATGTACACTGTGCAACAAAATTCTATTTTTTCAATAATTACAGGAAAGTGACAGTAGCTTATGAAAGTAAATCTAAAAGTAGGGTATCGGAAAGTTTACATAGCAATCTAAGTTAAATAGAGGGGACAAATTCCCCCTTCTTTCACACGTTTTGAAGTTTTTGGATTAGGATTCCTTGGAATCCTTTGATTTTAGGTAAAAAGTGTTTCCACCAATATTGCAGATAAAAACACCAAGAATATTTTTTTTTTTAATTTTATTGAATGAAAACAAAAAATGTCGGTAACAGCATCAAAATTTAGAATAAGTTTAGATTTGTTCGAATTGGTCACCTCTGGCACGAATTATAGCCCGAATGTTGCTCTGCGGTATTTTGGGTCATTCCCGGCGAAGCGCTTGCTTGAGGTGATCGACACTATGGTATTTATTAGTGCCAACCTTGCTTTCCAAAATACTCTAGACACAATAGTCCAACGGATTGGTATCCTGGAGATTTTGGTGGCCATTGTGCGCTGGAAATGAAACGAGGAACCTCATTTTGTAACCATTCTTGGGTGGCGCGTGCTGAGTGCAATGGTGCTGAGTCCTGTTGGAATGTCCAAGATCTGCGGCCAAAATGTTTGCGTGCCCAAGACTAATACACCCTGCATAATATTTTCGCGATAATATTCGGCATTTATTCTGATGCCACGGTCGATAAATATGGCGGCCCACACCATCACCATGGCTGGCGCTTGAGTTCTGGTGGCCAATCGAAGGTGCTCATTTTCAGCTGACCTCTTTGGCAAGTAAACACGATCATTTGGTTTGTTTACAAACTGCTGGACAGCAAATGGTTTCTCATCGGAGAAAACCGAATTCGGTAGTTCATCACCTCGGCTCGGTTGGGTCTATTTCCTTTGAGTTGCGGTGTAAGTTCACTTTGGACTTTTTGAAATTTCAATGGCTTTACCCCGAGCTTATTTTACAATATTTGCCGAATGGAATATTGCGATACGTTCAGCTCACGAGCAATTTTTCGGCCACTGCGATGCGCGGGGTTCGATCCAAGTGGCTTCTTTACTTTTCGAACTTTTTAAATGTTGCTGTTTTCTTCCGTCCACTTCCTTGACGTCGGGCTACGCTACCCCAGTATCACGGTAACGAGCGATGGTACGAGACACAAAAGATTTGTGGTTTTCCAGCCAAATATTAAGAAATCACGCTATCACGCTTGAAGGTTGTAGTCATCGATATAGTTCAAATCTGGCGAAAAATCAGACTCAGGTCAGATACGAAATGGACAATGTTGGGCCAGTCCTTCGAAACCTCCTCCATAGAGAGTCAACAATTTCTATAATCAATAATAATAATAATAAATCTATAATAATTTAAATAATCGAACATTGACTGAGGGTATACATGTGTCGGCAAAACCGATTGATATTTGTTAACTTGGATTATATTTAACGATTTTTAATCCAATTTTCCTTTGTGTTTCGTAATGAGATTTTTTGCAGTGTTGTACCTTTTCTTGATACGAATTATAAATTATATTTTATTTGTAGCTCTTTTCATCTACTTAGACCCGGATTTTAGTTTTTTTTTTTTAAATTGCAGAATTCTAGTTTTTGTTGTTCACACAAACCCAGCGAAAGACGTCATTTTTTCCTTAAATAAAATTTCTCTCAAGTCGTTTTTCTTTAAATATTACAAATTGGTATACATCACATTCTTATGAAAATGTCAAAATTATATTTATTTGTATTCCAGTCCTAAAAGTATGCCATTAATAATGTATGTGTTTTTTTGTTCTCCCCATGGTATGCAACACCGTTGTGCCTTTCAACTGAAATTATATTAAAGGACATACAAAAATATATATACTACTCCTTCTGTTACGTCCTTTTATTCTCTGTCTCTCCTTTTGGTCGGTTTTGTTCTATTCTAGAATTTATTTCGAGTCAAGAAATATTTGTGTCCTGCCATATATTGCCCGGCTTTGGTGCTGTGTGCTACGCGGAATATTTTAGTGTTTCAATTTTATTTCTTTATGACCCAGGTGAAGTGACGGTGACCCCTATAAATGAGGATGATGTCGTCGCCAACGTGCTGCTGCACAATTCAATGTGCTGTTGTATTGCTCTGCCTGGGGAATCCTAAGATGGCACAAAAGCAGGCAAAGAAGAAAACTGTGTATTCTTTAGTTTTGAACTGAATGAATAGGAGGGTTGGGTTGATGGCATCTCATATCATTTTCCCAAGGTTTTCTCATTTTGTTTTGCGTCCAAGTGTTGCAGTTTGTAGGTCTTCTAAAGTCCTTAGAAATGTATTACATTTTATTTAAGAAAATAGTTATATTTTATCTTAACCTTAACGTATGAAGAAATCGCCAGAGATTTATTTGTTGCAAAAAATTTCCAATAATTTCTGTGTGCTGGAAATGATATGCAGATTTAATTTTGTAAAGGTTTAAAAGTGTAAAATTAAATAAGGAATGGAGCATATTTTACGAAGAAAATCATAACAAAAGATGGTCCAAAAATGTTACATTTTAAAATGTGAATTTGAAGCATCAAATTACCGATTTTCGTATATTTTAATATTTTAACTTTAAAATTGTGTTGGGCGCCTAAAAGTATGCCCTAAAATACCAGATTTAAATGGTGGCACGACTTAAAAATGCCTTCTTGGAGTAAGCAATTTCAATTTTTATACCCTACACTATACTATGGAAGGTATATTAACTTTGTCATTTCGTTTGTAACTACCCGAAATACACATGTCAGACCCAACAAAGTATATATATCCTTGATCAGCGTAAAATTCTAAGTCGATTTAGCAATGTCCGTCTGTCTGTCTGTCTCTGTCTGTTGTAATCACGCTATCTTTCGAACGAATTGAGATAGAAGGCTACAATTTTGCACACATGTTTATTTTTCCAGTAGGCATGTTAAGTTCATAAATGGGCCATGTACGTTCACGTTTTCATATAGCCCCCATATAACGGTACCTCCCTATATTCGGTATTTTGATGATCTTAGCGACATTATTAATCGGAAATGTTTAAAATTTATTGTTTAAAATTTATAGATATTACAGCCCAAGACAGAAAATTGTCTGTGCAGGTTGGTCGATATGACGAGTTTAGTTACAATACCCACCGAAATTGTATGAGATGTCGAATTTGAAGTTCTTAATGGATACTACAGCCTATGACAATTGTATATGCTGGTCCAGGTCTTCGCACAGCTCCAATTTAACGGCACCTCCCTATATACGATATTTTTATGATTTTTTCTACATTATTCACCGTTTATTTCAAGTTTCGAAGTTGAATATGGTAATGGCTTATGACAAACAATGTCGATGTAGGTCCACGCCGTATAGACCCCAATATAACGGCTATATTCGGTATTTTTACAATTTTAACATAATTTTTTAAAGATTCAATTTTTTGTTGTTGCAAAATGAAAATTATTGAATTTTTTTTTTTTTTTTTTTTTTGAAAATTTTCAAATTCTTTCGAAATGGTGGAGTGAATTCAAAATGGTGGCTTTTTAACTTATTAATGTTGATATCTATAAAACTCAAGGAGTTACAGCTCTTTTATTTCGAGTTTGACATAAATCAAGAAAACAGTGTAATGAGTTTATGGCGAACTTAAAAACTTCAAACCGTGCTTGATCTTACATAGAAATTGAGCTCTGATATATGATAACCTCTTTACATACAATTGTCTACGTCAGTATTTTCCAATGTATGAATGAGAAAATATTATTTTGGTCCTAAATTGAGAAGGAATAGACCCTTTTTTTGGCTGCACACACGCAAATGTAACTTTTATGTTTTTAAATCTCTCGGACATTCCAAAATCCTCAAATTGAGAATGCGCAATATTGTCCAGCTCGTTTGTTTCAGAAGTTGTTTGAAGAAATGGGTAATTTTCATACAGTCGCTCTACAGGTCGCAATTGAAAACCAAACGAGACAGAATTTGAGGTTAGAGTTATGGTCAAGGCAGAAGCCTGTCATTTTGGATTGCAATAGCATAATGTTTGATTTTACCAAAAACACAACTTTTGTGTGAAATACCTACCAGCACGACCGAGGGTGTAAATATAGGGCAAGTGCCACGGCTAAAAAGCAAACGTAAAATTTTTGCAGGACAGTATGTTATTATTTCAAGAAATCGACTAAAAGGGGTTTGGACCTAAGTGGATTTGCCAATGTGTTATAGTGTTTTAGAGTATCACATGATGATCCCCGGACGGCTATATAATTTGCTTGCTTGTTAAAAAATAACGTTGACACCCATTTTAGGGAAGAGCTGAGAAGCTCGAAAAGTGGAATTGGATATGTAACTCATATGTCTTATATTTCAACAAAAGCATTTGAGTAGCTCATTGATCTATAGAAGATACATCACTGAAAATTAATTTCAAATCACAAACAGTTAACGAAGTTTTGGCTCTCGGTTCATGGGAAGTATCCTGATGATGATTGATGA
The DNA here is from genome assembly GCF_030504385.1 of Musca domestica. Lineage (NCBI taxonomy): Eukaryota > Metazoa > Arthropoda > Insecta > Diptera > Muscidae > Musca > Musca domestica. The sequence goes on from NW_026712400.1 coordinate 2,390,363, forward strand.
AGCTATCGAAGTCCTCCTTTCCAGGATTTCGGCTATGGCCAAGCAGCCAATAGGTGTGTCTCAATTTTTGAAGTTAATGTTAGATGGGACTCAATCCAGTAAAGTTTGGGAACCTCTGATCTATGTACTTACATTGTTTTATGTGTAAAAATCTTTTTAATTCGGGCCGTCAAATTTCAATAAATTATTTGAAATAAATTTTTCTCAAAACTGCATTTTTTGAGCTTAAACTCTCTTCGGGTAAATTTGAGTGATATGACATAATGTAAATTGGCCTCTTTTGGCCAATTGTAAATTGACCTCTTTTAATTAAGGTGCCAATAATATTTAAAAGTCATTTTATCATTTCCGACTCTTTACTTAACATTAGAGAAAAATTACAATCTCCTTTTCAGCATCTTTCTTCACACAATTACTGATTTGTATTTAATCAAACATAAAAAAGGAGCATGTCCTCTTCTACAGTTTTTAATATTTTCCTTGTAATACGAGCATCTTCTGTTCTCTCCTGTCTTTTTATATCTATAATCTTTTGTATTTCAATCACAACATATCGAATGTAAGATGTAGTGAAATTAATTACCTTAATGAACAAGGCACAATAGGGGAAAACTGAATATTTTTCATGTTGTTGGATATTCAAAAAAAATCACTTTTTTGGTGAACTTTTAGCACTGTGCAGTACAAAAAAATAATAATTACTGGCACATTACAAATAATTGCAGCACAAAAAAATATTGGCCGTTTTGCCGGCAGTATGTTCGATCATATAAATATATTTTGACTTCTGTTATGATTATTTAAATACTTGACCCTCTATGGATAGGATCCAAAGGAACGGATTAATATTGTCCATTTCTTATTGGACCTAAATAAATATCATATAAATATTGCGACGTGCTAGGTTTGACCTATATTTCTTACTTCCATCAATTCATATGAAATATGTGATAACTTTTAGAAAATGTTAAGATGTGTGTGAGGTACCAGGTACCGAGGTATTCTATTTTCATACTTCATCTAATACAGATAAATATATTGGTATGGGCAAAACTACAAGAAAATCGAACATTTACATCCACTTTTATCCGAAATCATAAATTCCCTATTCGTCTTCAGTTGGATGCTTATTTCGCTTTCTTTGAGCGTTTTGATTTTCAAAATGTTAAATCCTTTGTGGGGGAGGAACCAGAAGAAATGGTCCGATCTCCACCATATTTATAACAGATCTTGTGTTGATGGAAATATTGAGCTTCATGGATATTTTGACTGTTTGTGGGAGGGGTCTAGAAGGAGTGGACCGATATATCCCATATTTACAGCAGATCTTGCGTTAGTAGAAATAATGGAAAGTGTGAACTATAAAGAGAACCTGATGCTTATTTCGCATTTTATAAACGTTTTGGTTATTCAAAACGTTGACCCTTTGTGGAGCAGGTATCAGGAGGCATAATCCGATCCCTATCATCTTTATAACAAATCAGTGGAAATATTAATATTTGTCGATTCTGAATGGAATTTGATGTTAATTTCGCGTTTTATGAGCTTCATAACTATTCAAAATGGTGACCGGTTGCTATATATATTCCATCTACACACCAGACCTTATATATATATATATATATATATATATATATATATATATATATATTTTTTTTTTTTTTTTTTTTTTTTTTTTTTTTTTTTTCTTTTTTTTTAAAGGCGACCTTTTGTTGGGGAGTTACCAGAAGGAGTGGACCGATATATTCCATCGTCACACCAAACCTTGAGTAAAAATATTGGGATATGTGAAATTTAAAGACAATCGGACAGTTATAATTATTCCAAATTTTAACCCTTTGTGGAGGAGCTCCTTGATAGAGTGGACCGATATTTTTCATTTTTCACCTGAAATAGCACTTATGCTTATTTTGCTAAGTTGGAGCAAAATCGGATTATCGTTTTCTATCTATGCAGAAAATATATTTTTTGAAAATTTCGAACTTTTGTGGGAGATTTGCCACCAATATTGCCTATCTCCGAACTCGATCTAAGTTTGATAATAATATTACGATATACCAAATTTGGACCAAATCAGTTACTCCCTTCGAGAGTTATTGTGCGCACCAGCCAGACAGACAAACAGACGGACGGACGGACATCGCTAGATCGACTCCAAATGTCCTTAAACGTATTTGATCCACAGAGACCTAAAGTCTAAAACCGTATGTTTATATATTGGTGGAGTCTCTTCCATAGAATGGAAGAAGCGTGCGAACCCCAATACATTCCCAATAGAGTGGGCATTTTGATAATAATTCATTGATTTACAAACGCGTGTGAGCTGTCGGAACCAGCGTTGTCAAAAAGATAATAGCTAAAATATCACCCTTTATCTTATTCCTTATTTTTTGTAATTAATTTTTGTGAAAGCTCCATTGGATATTTAATTATCAATTTGCATAATTTAATATTATTTCCACTGTAAATTACATTGAGACGTATGTATCATTTAATATGGCCACAATGTGCCTAGTCGAAACAACGGTCAACATTTTGGATAATTAAAACTCTTATAAAATGTGATACAATATTTTTATTAACCCCATGACTGGTGTGAATATGGAATATGTCGGTCTATTCCTTATGGTATCTCAAAATTTTGAATATCCATGAAGCTCATAAAACGCGGAATTAACATCTGATTCCATTCAGACTTGGTACATCTCAATATTTCCATCAACACATCCATCTGTTATAAAGATGGTAGAGATCGGGCCATATCTTCTGTTACCTCAAAGGATCAAAATTTTGAATAACCAAAACGATCATAAAATCCCAAATTAGCATCTGGTTCTCTTCTGGATCTGCTGTGTGTCTTCTCAGATCCATCCAACATCCAATCTGTGAAGAAGAATATATATATATATATATATATATATATATATATATATATATATATATATATATATATATATATATATATATATATATATATAAAGGGTCACACTTTCCAATATGCTCTTTTCCAATACCTATATCTATCATAACTTAACGGCGATTCCATACTACTTGCTATATCTAAATATTTATCTTAACTAGAAATCTGATATGAATATGTAATTAATCGGAATTTATGATTTCGCATATAATTGGATATAAATGTTCGATTTTTCTTCAATATTCACGATACCCTACACCACAAGTTGGTCAGGGTATTATGTCTTTGTTCATTTGTTTGTAACAGACAAAAGGAAACGAAATAGACCCATAGTTCCTTTTGATGATCTTCATAGAATCACATTCTGAGTCGATTTATGTATGTACGACCGTCTGTCCATCTATTTTTGTAAACAAAGTACAGTTCGCATTTCTTGCCCCATTTTTCACTGATCATTTGTTTGGCCCAAGGACGAACCCTATTGAAATTGGAGATAATCGGTCAAAATTTAGATGTAGCTCCCATATATATCTTCGTCCTATTTGCCTTTTATTGTGCACCAAACGTGTAATATTTGCCCGAATAGTATGGAATTTTGCACATACAACCAAATTAGGCCTTAAAATAAGTATGCCAAATATGATCGAAATCGGTTCAGATATAGCTATAGCTCCCACATATATTGTTCATCCGATTTGTTATTTTTGTCCTCCGCTGCCGTAATATGCACTCTGTAATAACAATATTTGGAGAAATATATCAAATGCAGCTCAGAAATACATTTGCTAAATTTGATCGAAATCGGTTCAGATATAGCTATAGCTCCCATATATAACTTCGTCCGATTTACCCTTTATTGTGCACCAAACGTCTAATATTTGTCCAAATGGGATGGAATTTTGCACATACGACCGAAGTGAGTCTAGAAGCTAGTATGTCAAATTTGGTGAAGATCGGTTCAGATATAGCTATAGCTCCCATATATATATATATATATTGTCCATCCGATTTGTTATATTTGTTACCCACAACCGTAATACGCACTCCGTAACAACGATATTCAGGGAAATATATCAAATACAGCTCAGAAATATATTTGAAATATAGAATGGAATTTTGCACATACAACCAAATTAGGCCTGAAAATAAGTATGCCAAATTTGATCGAAATCGGTTCAGATATAGCTATAGCTCCCATATATAACTTCGTCCGATTTACCCTTTATTGTGCACCAAACGTCTAATATTTGTCCAAATGGGATGGAATTTTGCACATACGATTGAATTGAGTCTAGAAGCTAGTATGTTAAATTTGGTGAAGATCGGTTCAGATATAGCTATAGCTCCCATATATATTGTTCATCCGATTTGTTATATTTGTTACCCACAGCCGTAATTTGCACTCCGTAACAACGATATTCAGGGAGATATATCCTTAATTCTTTACTGGTTTTAAATAATTTTGGATTTTTTTTTTGTTATAAAAAATATTTGTTTTTTATATATTTACTTTTTTATTCATTTAATTATTTTTTTTTTCTTCATTTCTGAAAAAACTAAAATATTTGTGTGGCATTGGCCCCTTCTCTGCCAATCATTGTCTCTTAACAAAGGGTAAATGCTTTTAACCAAACTTTTGTTAGCTATACCAAAATTAAATGTAGCATTAACGATTTTTCTTTTCAACAAAAAACGAGAAGGAAACAGAACCCCGGTTCTTCTACCATACCTTTCTCCCACCCCGCAATTTGCAATTTGTTGCGTTTGTATACTAAGCAAACAATCATTAGACGGCTCGTAAAAAGAAAGGTCGGAACATAGCAACAACCCAAACGGCTACTCTTTCCTGCAGAAGGAGTTCAAAGAAAGCTTTAAAGATAATAGAATGGAGAAAAATGTCATCTGATTTTATGAACCCAAACTAATGCACACACACACACTTCAATACACACTTGAAACGATGACATTTTATCTTCTCCATATATATACATACAGTATATAAATTTGTAATTGAGTATGTGTTGTTGCTTCCAAAATAAAAATAAAGAACAACACACGCACGCACACACACACACACTTGGAAAATGAACTTTATTCTGGAGTGGCAAGCAACATCATCCTTTTGGGCAATAAAGGACACGAAATAGCAATGGACGTGTTTCGAATTTGGAACACAATAAAACCTAAAGTTTATCAAAATATTTTCATATGTACGAATGTGTGTGTGTGTGTGCGTGTGTGTATGTCTGCATATCCCCTGTGTAAACGAGAAAAAGAGAAAAAACAAATATAATAATAACAACAACAACCAATTCTATTGTTTTTTGTGGCACAACAAATAATTGAGTTAAACACCAATACAAACAAACAAACAACACAGCCACACACATACACACAACCACACAATTAAATAACATTTCGTCCTTAGCACGTTTCTAATACTGTGTGGAGCAGCAAAGTTTTCCAGTTACACATGTACAGTGAATACTACAGGTATTATAAAATGGCAACAGGATAACAAAAAGAAATTAAGAAAATAGCAGTCCACCAGAAGAGAGTTGGTTACTTGAATGGAAAGCCAGGCAAAACAATCCTCTACCTGTAAATAATCACCGAAATACAAATATTTGTGCAGTGTCAGCAATAAATTTTCGAATGAAAAGATTTTTTTCACAATAATTTTAGTTTTAAGCAATTAAATTGATCCTGAAGTCCGAGCGTAGTGGTGCTTTTAAAAAAATGTTTGGGAAAACTTTAAAATTGAACGGACTAAGACACCTCACTTTTTTGTGTCAGACCCTCAAATATTCCCAAGCAAATAATGAAATTATGTTCTCTACTTTTTATATCCTCCACCATACTATGGAGGGTATCTTTGGGGTCCCGTTTGTAACTCCTTGAAATACTCATGTCCGCCCCAAAAATGTATGTCTTTTCCTAATCAGCGTAAAATTCTAAGTAGATTTAGCAATGTCCGTCTCTCAATTTTGCTAGTAGTTCGCAAATGGGTCATGTTGGTCCATGTTTTTGGAATATACCTCATAGAACCTATACCTCTCAATATTCGGTATTTTGATGATTTTAGCGATATTATGTTATTATATCTTAATGGGTACTACAACCTATGACAAAAAATTACGCAGCCAGACGCTCGTCTTCGAATAGCCATTATATAATGATTCCTCCCGATATTCCGTATTATAATGATATTATTAAACGGAATTGTTGTTGTGAATTTCGTATTTGAAGGTCCTAATAGGCCCTACAGCCTATAACAAAAAATTGTCTAGGCAAGTCCTCATCTTCGTATAGCCACCATATAACGGTTTCCATTTAAACTGAATTAAAGCTTTTTATTTATTTTTTTTTTTTTAATTCGGCTCGTCTGAACTTATGCGATTTTAACTTGTATTTTTTTATTGAATCGATTCAATAATTCCAAACTTGGTGTGCCGCATTGTGTCAAAATCTATTGAGCAATTTGGCTTAAATATCGAACATCGTGGGACAACTTAAGAGAGATTTTAGAGCTATTATCTTTTTGGCAATAAGCAGCTCACGCAAGTTTCATGTTTTGTTTCATTGTCAAACATTCTCAGTTTGGTCTATAGTGAATCGATAAACACGTATGGTTTTTTGGACTGTACTTCTTCAAAAATCGTCACTTAACTGTGAATTGTGAGCGCTAATGTGAGATAAATTTCATGTTTTTACCCTCTGTCATATAGCTAGAGAGGATATACAGGGTGAGATAAAACAAAAAAACTGCAACAAAGTCAAACTCCATAATTTTTAATAATTTTTTTTTTAATTTTATTGAGTGAAAGCGAAAATTTTTCGAAAAAAGCATACAATTTTAGAATAAGTTTAGATATGTTCGAATTGGTCAGCTTTGGTACGAATTATGGCCTTCAAACGGCCAATGAAACCGTCACACGCTGCCCGAATGTTGCTCTGCGGTATTATATGGCCCATACCCGCCGAAGCGCTTGCTTGACATGATCGACACTTTGGTATTTTTTAGTGCCAACCTTGCTTTCCAAAATACTCCAGACACAATTGTCCAACGGATTGGTACCCGGAGATTTTGGTGGCCATTGTGCGCTGGAAATAAAGCGAGGAACCTCATTTTGTAACCATTCTTAGGTGGCGCGTGCTGAGTGCGATGGTGCTGAGTCCTGTTGGATTGTCCAAGGTCTGCGGCCAAAATGTTTGCATGCCCAAGGCTTTAAAACACCCTCCAGAATATTTTTGCGATAATATTCGGCATTTATTCTGATGCCTCGGTCGAATAATTCGAGCGGCTAGCGACCATCTGCTGTTATGGTGGCCCACACCATCACCATGGCCGGCGTTTGAGTTCTGGTGGCCAACCGAAGGTGCACATTTTCAGCTGACCTCTTTGGCAAGTAAACACGATCATTTTGTTTGTTTACAAACTGCTGGACAACGAATGTTTTCTCATCGGAGAAAACCAAATTCGGTAGTTCACCACTTTCGGTCAAGCGAAGCAACTGCTTAGCTTTTTTGAGTCTATATTATTATATTATGTATCTGTATTTTCCTACCTGGCTGGATGGCAGCCTGGCTGGCTGGCTGGCTATCATTTAGCACTGGGGAAATGGCTAAATGCCTGAATCACCATGAATGTGAGTGTGTCCTCGAGTGTTTCGACAATGAAATTCGTTTTTAACAGTTGTTTTCTCTCTACCCATGCCATTGGCTTTAGGAACATGAGGATGCTATTGATAGGCATTTTGGTGTATTCATAATACAGGTACAAGCAAACATGGCTGTGGTGTGAATTCATTGGTGTCTCCTTGTATGGCCATGTATGCCACGTACACATGCACACAAATATCTACAACTAAACATTTTTGTTTTGATGTTGTATCCAAAGGTCCCCGGTTGGATATATGTATGCCACAATCTCCCTCCATTGATGTTAATGGATGTATATTTTTGTCACTCTGTCTTTTTTCTCTCGCCTTTTTTTTCTTGGGGTCTTTTTATTTAGCATGTTTGCTTCCATGCTTAATAACCCAAATATAGAATGAACATGAAAATCGAATCAAGAACATGTAGACAGAATAAAAAAGGGGAATATTAACGAACCAAAACAATAATTCCAAACTTGGTGTGCCGCATTGTGTCAAAATCTATTGAGCAATTTGGCTTAAATATCGAACATCGTGGGACAACTTAAGAGAGATTTTAGAGCTATTATCTTTTTGGCAATAAGCAGCTCACGCAAGTTTCATGTTTTGTTTCATTGTCAAACATTCTCAGTTTGGTCTATAGTGAATCGATAAACACGTATGGTTTTTTGGACTGTACTTCTTCAAAAATCGTCACTTAACTGTGAATTGTGAGCGCTAATGTGAGATAAATTTCATGTTTTTACCCTCTGTCATATAGCTAGAGAGGATATACAGGGTGAGATAAAACAAAAAAACTGCAACAAAGTCAAACTCCATAATTTTTAATAATTTTTTTTTTAATTTTATTGAGTGAAAGCGAAAAATTTTCGAAAAAAGCATACAATTTTAGAATAAGTTTAGATATGTTCGAATTGGTCAGCTTTGGTACGAATTATGGCCTTCAAACGGCCAATGAAACCGTCACACGCTGCCCGAATGTTGCTCTGCGGTATTATATGGCCCATACCCGCCGAAGCGCTTGCTTGACATGATCGACACTTTGGTATTTTTTAGTGCCAACCTTGCTTTCCAAAATACTCCAGACACAATTGTCCAACGGATTGGTACCCGGAGATTTTGGTGGCCATTGTGCGCTGGAAATAAAGCGAGGAACCTCATTTTGTAACCATTCTTAGGTGGCGCGTGCTGAGTGCGATGGTGCTGAGTCCTGTTGGATTGTCCAAGGTCTGCGGCCAAAATGTTTGCATGCCCAAGGCTTTAAAACACCCTCCAGAATATTTTTGCGATAATATTCGGCATTTATTCTGATGCCTCGGTCGAATAATTCGAGCGGCTAGCGACCATCTGCTGTTATGGTGGCCCACACCATCACCATGGCCGGCGTTTGAGTTCTGGTGGCCAACCGAAGGTGCACATTTTCAGCTGACCTCTTTGGCAAGTAAACACGATCATTTTGTTTGTTTACAAACTGCTGGACAACGAATGTTTTCTCATCGGAGAAAACCAAATTCGGTAGTTCACCACTTTCGGTCAAGCGAAGCAACTGCTTAGCTTTTTTGAGTCTATATTATTATATTATGTATCTGTATTTTCCTACCTGGCTGGATGGCAGCCTGGCTGGCTGGCTGGCTATCATTTAGCACTGGGGAAATGGCTAAATGCCTGAATCACCATGAATGTGAGTGTGTCCTCGAGTGTTTCGACAATGAAATTCGTTTTTAACAGTTGTTTTCTCTCTACCCATGCCATTGGCTTTAGGAACATGAGGATGCTATTGATAGGCATTTTGGTGTATTCATAATACAGGTACAAGCAAACATGGCTGTGGTGTGAATTCATTGGTGTCTCCTTGTATGGCCATGTATGCCACGTACACATGCACACAAATATCTACAACTAAACATTTTTGTTTTGATGTTGTATCCAAAGGTCCCCGGTTGGATATATGTATGCCACAATCTCCCTCCATTGATGTTAATGGATGTATATTTTTGTCACTCTGTCTTTTTTCTCTCGCCTTTTTTTTCTTGGGGTCTTTTTATTTAGCATGTTTGCTTCCATGCTTAATAACCCAAATATAGAATGAACATGAAAATCGAATCAAGAACATGTAGACAGAATAAAAAAGGGGAATATTAACGAACCAAAACAAAAAAAAAAAAAAACACGTAAACTTTTGTTCCAATATATCACAATATTTCGAAAGAAAAGTTCTAGCATGGTGAGGTGACAATATTTTTGTTATCAAGATAACGATTATGTAACTTAGCACATAACTCGTTTGCAGAATTGCAAGAATATAAAACTTTTTCTACGATAACCGATTTTTTCCTTTATGATATCACAAATAAAACATTGCAAAACTAGTAGAGTCTTGCAAGTTCTGGAATAGAACAATAACTAGAATTGTGTTACAAATAAGTTTCCGATAATTTTGGTACAGAAAATCACGTCATATGCGAAGTGATTTTTTCTAATTTATTATTGAAAATTTCAAAGCATACTTTTAGGCACTCACAGGAATTTTTAAATTGAAACTGAACACGATGTTAGTTATATAAACCGTATACTACAATACTTTTAATAAATAATGGGTTGTTTTTAAAAACTATAGGAAGGTTTTTTAAATAGTCCGCTTAGTCCCAATGTGAGCTATTTTGTTGAAGTTAGAATCTTGAAATTTTGTACGAGGGTCAGTCTTCTTTTAAAGAAATTCGTAATAAAAGAGTACTAAATTTACTAAAATGTATGCATTCGGAATGAGCTAGATATTTAGAATGAGAGTATCTGCTGGAGTGCAGGATAGATGTACCAAAGAAGGTATTAAAGGTATTAAAATCTTACTAAACTTCTTAATTGGTACCATTGGGCATTTGAGTCAACGGATGGTGCTCAAAACTTGACATTTGGTATTAGAATGAATGTTGGAAAGTAAGTTTGATATATGAGGATGGTTTTGGAAATTTGCCCTAAGTATGCGAACTGTACTAAGTGGTACTTAATTCGAAACAATTTGGTTTACAGTGACCGGATTAAGTTGAATTTTGAAATTTGGTGGTAGGTTTCTGACTGTCCGACTGAGAGTCAACGCTCTTACAAAACGGCTGAAGTTAAAATCTTCAAATTTTCAACAAAGGTCTGTGTTGGTGCGTTGGCGTGTGATAAGGCTGGGATTTTGGAAATCCGTACCAAAAGGATACTAAAAGTGTAAAAAGGTACTAAAAACTTAATACTTTGTGTTTAAATGAGAAAAGAGCCCAATCTCCCTCTTCGATTGTCAATTCTATTCTCGGGATCGGTGATGAGAAAAAATACAACCGCTTCTCTTGGGTGTAGATTCAATTTTAATTTTATTTCAAAAATATGTTGCTACAAAAACTAATCTAACTTAACCTAATTGCAGGCACACAATTATTCTTATCTATTCTAATATTGTATGGAGAACATTTCAGGGCTGCTTGACATTTCATTCAAGTGGTCTTGTACATTTAATGAGCGCATCGATATCTGTGCCTGTGGGTCATAACCTTGATTATCTCACACATAATCGTATGCGTCAGCGCACAAGATCACCGAACTGTTCAAATGTGGTGTTTTATGGCGGCTGGATAATTTTAGAATATTTATTGTTTATTGCTAGATTTTCCCAGCGCCTCAACCGCTCTCAAAGGTATGTACAAAGTATTTTGTACACTTTGTATTGGGTGTATGAAATGAGCTAGAATTTCGGAATGACAGTTACTGATGGAGTGCAGCATAGATGAACCATGGGAACTTGTGGAAATTCGAACTTTAGGGTTACGAAAAGTTCTAAAATGGTACTAAGCTTATAACCATTTCGATACCATTCGGTATTTTGTGAACGGATAGAGCTAAGCACTTGAAATTTGGTATGAGAATCAAGGTTGAAAAGTAAGTTTGAAGGTGGTTTTGAAATGTGTAATAAGTGTGCGAACTAAATGGTACTAAATTTGAAACAGTTTGATTTAGGGTCAACGGATGAAGCTGGAATCCTCAAATTTTATATGAGGTCGCTGGGCCCTTTGGGCCCATTCCAATCGACGAGGCTTGTCCGCAGGCAACATTCTTTGCGTCAATTGAATTTTGTACGGGAACAAATGCAAATCAATGCGAATAATCCGTTGTACAGTGGACCGAGCCATGCCCAACTGCTGAGAACGGCGTTTTTGGGATGTTCTTGGGGACCTCTCAACACTGGTTCGTACGGCAGCGATATTCTCGGCCGATCGCCTTGGTCGACTTTTATATGGCCTCTTCGGATTAGAAAGAGCCTTACCAGTCGAAAAATTTTTGTATAAACGCTTAATGGTGTTCTTAGAAAGCGCACTTCTCACATTTTTTAATGTTTTAAAAGCACGTTGAGTTTTCACAATTGACTTCTTCTGTTGAATGTAAATTTCAACTATTTCAGAGCGCTCGCGTGGCGTGTATTGGTTCATGGTAAAAATCTGCTTGGACTGACGCTTCAAACGCGGTATGTCATTAAGCGATGTGACATCTCTGTCAAAAGTTATGGCGTTGCCAGATGGGTCCGTCGAATATGGGCAACCCTGTATATCTGGAATTGCGATATGGAAGCGGTTTTGCTAATACGTCCTTTATTTGTACGAAAAGTAAATGGTTTGGTTTTCAGTTCTCTGTCGGTATCTAGAATTCAGATATGGAGGTGGTTTCGGAAATGTGTACTGTAATTGCACGAAATGTACTGAATGGTACTAAATTTGGTCTTATTTAAAGGTGTAGAGATAAAATTCTGAAATTTCATCTTTAAAATTCTGATGGTAGATATGGCGGTGGTTTTAGAAATTCGCCCTATATTTGTACAAAATGTACGAAATCGTACTAAATTTGTTATTGGAATAAGGCAGGGATTCCGAAATTTGAGGAGGTGTTTTTTTGGAGATGTGGAATGTGTATAATTGTACTAAGTGTTACATAATTTGCTAACTAGGGAAATTACTGGGCTGAAATTTTGAAATTTTATTTTAAGAACTCTGTTCGTATCTGGAATTGAGATATGAAGTTGATTTTTGGAAATGTGTATTATAATTGTAGGAAATGTGGTTCTAAATTGGTTATTGGGAGGAGGAATAGAGCGGAAATCCTGAAATTTGATATAGATGTTACTGTTGGTGCTTGTGGTTACTATATGGAGATGTTTTTGGAAATGTGTTCTAGAATTGTTCGAACAGTACTAAGTGGTACTAAATTGGGTATTGGGTTTAAGCATAGAGCTGGAATCCCGAAATTTGATATTGAGTTCTCTGTTGGTATGTGGAATTGAAAAATTGAGGTGATTTTGGAAATATGCACTATAAAGTACTAAATAGTACCAAACTTGGTATTAGGTGAAGGAGTAGAGCGGAAATCCTGAAATTCGATATGCGTGTCACTATTAGTATCTAGGGTTGAGAGAAGGAGATGGTTTTGGATGTGCGTATTTAATGGTACTAAATTTGGTAATCGCTGTAAAAGGTACACATTTTCCTTTTATTCTTTCCAAAAAAAAGGAACTTAAATAGTATATAAAATCTGAAAATCGGAAAATATAGTACAATGTATGAAGTTTTGATTAAAAAATGTTGTCAAACTAAACAAATTGTACATTTTGGGTACTGAAGAGGCCTTACACGAACATTTGGAGTGAATCTAAAATTTTAAGGTGGACTTTTCGCTGAGGAAATAGCAGGCATTTCCTAGTATACGATATTTATTATATAATTATACTATATTAGTACAATACTTTTACTATGCTTCTATTTTTTTTATACAGTACTCCAAAGCGTTATTTTTTTCTTCTTTTTTTATAAAATTGTGTAAGAATGTGAAGAAAACATTTTAAATATCAATCTAACATGATGTGTAAAATAGCCTTTAATTATATGAGTCCTCCCAACTATAGTTTTTCTCCAACATTGCTAAACCTACAAATTTGGGCAGAAGATTTAAATTTAACCTACACAGATTTAACAGGAAACTAATTAAAGTATTATCTACATCACTGCCTACTCTCAGGGGTATGATGTATATGGAAATAAGCCTATTACAAATTTGCATTAAAAATTAAATTAAAACCAAGGTAGATGGCATTTGTTATATTTCCCATACCGCAAACAACACCCCAAAGATTTGGTGGATAAAATTTGATGCTTTGATAGTTGACCTAATTAAAATTCTTGGAATATTTAAATTTAAGCAAACCCTCGGCCTTCGTGACAAACAAACGCTCTCTTCGCATTATTCTTTTAATGCTCTTCATTTTCTAAGTCGTTCTTTCTTAGATGGGAATGTTTTGTGAAATGCTATGGATTCTTTTGCACCTGTAGCAATTGTGGGTTTTCTATTTTATCTGAAACTAAAAAAGAAAATACTCATGGTGTATGCTGTCTTAATTGTGGTTTTCTATTAGAACTACAAAAGTATTTTCTTTTTTATCATTTTGGGGAGAGCAAATAATATTTTTTTTTTTAATTTTGTCGTATCCACCTTCTTTCGGTTTTTATTTTTTGGCTCTGTAAATGGAATTATTTTCTTGATATATATTAGAAATAGAGATTTATTGTCTTTGGCAACGTATAGTGAAATTTTATGTCTTTGACGATATCCATCTAAACTCACATTAAGTTCTGTTTTAACTATAAAATGTGTTTATAATGCGATTTTTTTAAGATTTAGATTGTTAATGTATTCTGGGTGCTATAATGAAATATTAAAACAAATGACTTCGTAGAATCTTAATTCGCTACTATCCCGTTTAAAAGAAGTTTTTAACCATAACTTGACATAAGAACCCAAATGACCCCTGTGGTGGCTCTCTTGAGGGTTAAGTTTTCAATCAACTCAACAATCATTGTATTGTTGTCATTAATTTTGCCATAATCACTATATACATAATCTTGAAGGAAAATTTCAAAAAAAGAAACCAGTAAAGAAAGTCTTAAAGTCGGGCGGGACCGACTTTATGATACCCTACACCACTTTGCTAATTTAGTACAGCTCCGCATAACAATTAAAAGTTTTTATGGGAGAATTCAATCACATACGCTATGATTATGATTTTAATTTAAAGTTCAAAGGACTAAATATGCCGAAGCATTTGTATCTTTTAAATTTGGACTTGTATTGCCCATTTGGCGCACAATTAATTTGGGAGCTATATCCAAATCGGAACCGATCTCGATAAAATTTGGCAAATATATTTCTGAGCTATATTTGATATATTTCCCTGAATATCATTGTTACGGAGTGCATATTACAGCTGTGGGTAACAAATGTAACAAATCGGATGAACAGTATATATGGGAACCAAATTTGACATACTAGCTTCTAGACTCAATTCGGTTGTAAGTGCCAAATGTCATCCCATTTGGGCAAATATTAGACGTTTGGTGCGTAATAAAGGGTAAATCGGACGAAGTTATATATGGGAGCTATATCCAAATCTGAACCGATCTCGATAAAATTTAGCAAACGTACTTCTGAGCTGTATTTGATATATTTCCCCAAATATTGTTGTTACAGAGTGCATATTACGGCTGCGGAGGACAAAAATAACAAATCGGATGAACAATATATATGGGAGCTATAGCTATATCTGAACCAATTTCGATCAAATTTGGCATACTTATTTTCAGGTCTAATCTGATCTGCAAAATTCCATATTATTCGAATTTGGTGCACAATAAAAAGCAAATCGGACGAAGATATATATGTGAGCTATATCTAAATTTTGACCGATTATCTCCAATTTCAGTAGGGTTCGTCCTTGGGCCAAACAAATGATTTGTGCAAAATTTTATCTGGATCGAGCAATAAATGCGAACTGTACTTTGTTTACAAAAATACATGGACTGACGGACAGACGGGCGGACATGCATAAATCGACTCAGAATGTGATTCTATGCAGATCATCAAAAGGAACTATGGGTCTATCTCGTTTCCTTTTGCCTGTTACAAACAAATGCACAAATACATAATAAGCTGACCACCTTGTGGTGTAGGGTATAAAAATTTTTTGAAGAGGTGGAGACTTGCCCTGTCTACTAAGGTGATTTTGCGGTGTAAACTTTCAATATACCGCTGCACGTTTCTTCTATTTTTATACCCTCAGCCATATGGCTAGAAAGGGTACATATCATTTGATACGGCCTAAACGTAACTCATTGAAATAACAGTTTTAGGCACTAGGTCTTTTTGGACCAAATCGGTTTCAGGGAATTTGGAGTCGATCTACCAATGTCCGTCCGTCCATCTTTCTATCTGATATATCTATCTATCTATCTGATGTGCACGTTAACTCTCGAAGGGAGTATTCGATTAGGTCCAAACTTGGTACATCGTAATATCATTATCAAACATTGATCGAGTTCGAAGATGGGCAATATCGGTCCACTCCTTCTGGTACCTCCCGCGCAAAAGGTAGAAATTTTGAAAAAAAAAAAATATATTACTGCACAGAAACAGAAAGGATCATCCGATTTGTAAATCGCAATATTTGGAACAGTGCTAGGTCATATGCGAAACTGGACATTATTGGTCCACTCCATCAAGTACCCCCCACACAAAGGGTCAAAATTTTGAATAATTATAACTCTTATAAATGTGATGCAAGAGTCCGATTGTCTTCAAATAACACACATCATAATATTTTTCTTAATCCTAGATCTGGTGTGAAGATGGGATATATCGGTCCACTCCTTCTTGTACCACCGCCACAAAGGGTCAAAATTTTGAATACTCATGAAGCTCATAGAACACGAAATTAACATCGGATTCCATTTAGACTTGGCACAACTCAACACAAGATATGTTATGAATATTGTAGAGATCGGACGATTCCTTCTTGTACCTCTCAAAAAACATGGCGAAAGTTTTGAATAACCAAAACGAAAATAATATCCGAAATAAGCATCCGGTTTCTTCCAACACAAGAACTGCTGTGAAGATGGTAGATACCAGACCATTCCTTCTGTTAATTCCCCCACAAATATTCAAAGTTTTGAATAACCAAAACGATTATAGCATCCGAAATAAACATCCGGTTCTCTTCTTATTTCGCACATCCCATTACTTCTACTAACACAAGATCTGCTGTAAAGATGGGAAATACCGGTCCACTCCTTCTGGTACCTCCCCCACAAAGGGTCAAAATTTTGAATATCCCTGATGCTCATAAAATGTGAAATTAACATCCGATTCCATTCGAACATTTCAATATTTCCATCAACACAAGCTATTTTATAAAGATGGTAGAGATCGGGCCATTTCTTCTGGTACCTCACCCACATAGGGTTCAAGATTTTGAAATACAAAACGCTTAAAGAAATAAGTATCCAACTCTCTTCAAATTGCACACATGTGCAAACATTTTTGCTAACACAAAATCTGTAGTGAAAATGATATATATATGCGAACCCCTTATGGTGCCTCACCCACAAAGGGTCACAATTTTCAATGCTTTTATCTGTCAAAAGTTGCGAAACATGTCAGCGATTTTTTACAACGTTACGTTATATTTAAATATTTCTCTCAACCAAAAACTTTACATGAATATGGAATTTATGATTTCGCATAAAATTGGTTATAAATGTTCGATTTTCTTGTAATGTTGCCATACCAATATTTGAATTTGTATTAGATGAAGTATGAAAATGGAATACTTCAGTTTCAACATTTTCTAAAAGATGTTAGATAATAAAGATATTCATCTAAAGTAAAGGAAATAGCCTAATCCTGGCACGTCGCTATATTTATATCAGGTTTATTTAGGTCCGATACAAAATGGATAATATTGGCCCATTCCTTCAGAACTTACTCCAACAATTTGAATAATCATAACAGAATTCAATATATATTTAATCGAACAATGCCTGAGGGTATACATCTGTCGGCAAAACCGACTGATACTTTTTAACTTGTTTTTTTTTCTGCATTAGATGAAGTAGGAAAATGGAATACTAATAATGGAATACATTTCAAAATTTTCTTAAAATTATCACATTTCTTATATGAAGTGAAGGAAGTAACCAATATAGTCCAAACCGGGCACATCGCAATATTTATATCATATTTATTTAGGTCCGATACGAAATGGACAATATTGGTTCATTCCTTCGGAACCAACTCTATAAGGGTTGCCCATATTCGACGGACCTTTGGGCCCTTTGGGCCCATTCCAATCGACGAGGCTTGTCCGCACGCAACATTCTTTGCGTCAATTGAATTTTGTACGGGAACAAATGCAAATCAATGCGAATAATCCGTTGTAAAGTGGACCGAGCCATGCCCAACTGCTGAGAACGGCGTTTTTGGGATGTTCTTGGGAACCTCTCAACACTGGCTTGTACGGCAGCGACATTCTCGGCCGATCGCCTTGGTCGACTTTTATATGGCCTCTTCGGATTAGAAAGAGCCTTACCAGTCGAAAATTTTTCGTATAAACGCTTAATGGTGTTCTTAGAAGGCACACTTCTCACATTTTTTAATGTTTTAAAAGCACGTTGAGTTTTCACAATTGACTTCTTCTGTTGAATGTAAATTTCAGAGCGCTCGCGTGGCGTGTATTGGTTCATGGTAAAAATCTACTTGGACCGACGCTTCAAACGCGGTATGTCATTAAGCGATGTGACATCTCTGTCAAAAGTTATGGCATTGCCAGATGGGTCCGTCGAATATGGGCAACCCTGTAGACGGCCAACAATTTGGATAATCATAGCAGAAGTCAAAATATATTTAATTAATCGAACATTGGCTGAAGGTAAACTTCTGTCGGCAAAAACCGACTGGTACTTTTTTACTTGTTAACTCTACTTTCCTTACCTATTAACATTTTCCTGTAATTATTGAAAAAATTGAATTTTGTCGCATAGTGTAATTATTTCATTGTTTCTGGTTTCCCCTCGAACTACTATTTGTACCACCAAGCCACAGTGCTTAGCCATTGTTTTCTGTTTGTTTGGTTTCGTTTCCCTACGAATCATCTTTTGAATTATGTTTTGCGAACACGTAAAATAACATGTTTAATTTTCATTGGAATCAGTTCTCAGGTGCTAAGAGCAAGCGTGTGTGTATGTGTGTTAGTGAGGATGCCTGTTGTGTTCGCATGTGGAGGCTACTTCCGTTTCCCATTGAGTGTAATACGAAAGCAGTTTACTTTTGACAGAGCAATGAATTTATGGTCTGGCTTTTTTTTGCTCTTGTCGTTGTTTTAGTTGTTGCTGTTTGTTGGTTATATAAAATATAACTTGCTTCTTTCAACATTCATTGTAACAGCTACACTCAGGGCATTTCATGTATTCTCTCACTTGCCATGTAGGGAAGCTCCATGCATGCGAGTGTGTGCGTGTGTGAATTTTGTTGTTCTTTATATCCTTCCAATCATTCTGCACGCCATTGTTTTGCTTTTCTAATTTGCCAACAGCCAACAGCGTAAAAGTTATTATTTTTTCCTTCTACTTTTCGGAAGTGCAAATAAAACTCGTCTCTCTATCTATTCGTGTAAGAGGGTGTCTATCTCTATGTATGTGTGTGTGTGTATCTATGATACACAATTGATTAATGGCCACCATTTATCCCACCGGGCATAACTCTTACCTTATGCTGGCTGGGGGTCCCTTGGGTTGGCATAATAAATCTGAAAACTGATTAGAACACATGGGAATTCGATAACAACACTCTTTACACCCCGGCCCACATAAACCTTTCCTCCCCCTCCTCCACAAAACTGCACTTGCAAATTGATCAGATAAGCAAAGTAAATAACGATTTGCCATTTAAAAGTCCAGCTGTTGGTAATTACCGCCAATTTATTATTATTAGCAGCGACAACTAATCACATCTTCACTGCAATTAGCCACGTTAATGTTTCACCTTTGTTAATAAATTCGACTACTTCATTTGAAGTTTTAATTATATTCGAACTTCCTTTGCAAAGCAAAGAGCAAAGAAATTTAATATTCTTCGGTTTTTTAGTAGTTGCTTTCAATTAGTATCCGGCACTAGCTTGCATGGCTTCGAATGGTTTTAGTTAGATAATTAAAAAAAAAAGTTCAAATCAATATCTTTGAAATTTGTAGCCAATTAAATATTGTCAATAGCCAATGAAAGCAATGAAAAGCGCGAAGCGAATGGACAGTGATGTCGCTGGGGTTTGACGTTGCTCATTATTAGGAAATTGGCAGTTTTATTTGGAATGTTCAGTTTGGTCAGAGATAATAGGGAGGATGGATTCTGGTTTCTCATCAAGGTTAGTTTACACATCATGTTGGAGTCAAATGTAAAGTGAATTTAAAACATTTATATATTAAGCATTTTTGTAGCCTACTTTTTTGCGCTTCCAACAACCTTTAATATAACTATACTATACTATACTATACTATATAAAGTATCAAATACTATAAACATATAAATGTACACAATACTCCAAAGCGTACAATTTAAGAATTGGACGATGCGCCTAAAAATATGCTATAAAAATGCAAAACAAGATTAATTTTAAATAATATTATCAAGCACATTCTATTTTTAAAGGACTTTCTGAACTATAATTGTGAATTCTTTTTAAAAATTCCCAAGAATTATAACAATTTAATAGATATCTTACACTTCTTGGGGATACTTTCTTAAGGACTGTTAAAGCACCACCACCATATCTAAATCCTAGATACCAACAATGACTTCTATATCAAATTTCAAGATTTCTGCTTTATCCATTCCCTCAATGACAAATTCACCGCCTTCTCTCAAAACTATATATATACTATATACCAGGTCTATCCTAAGACCCAATCCCAAATTTATTACCATACTTTTCGTACCTCTAGACATCAACAGTGACCCCGATACCAAATTTCAGAATTCCATCTCTATTATAGTACAAATTTCAAATCTCAGGATTTCAGCTATATTTCTTTACCCAATACCAAATTTAGTACGATTTAGTACTTTTCGTACAAATATAGTACGCATTTTTAAAACAATTTCCATATCTCAACCTCAGATACCAACAGTGACTTTTATATCAAAATTCAGGATTTCAGCTCTTTAACTTTCCCCATTATCTAATTAAGTACCATTTAGTACAATTACAGTACGCATTTACAAAATCACTCCTTCTCTCAGCAGACACCAACAATGGCATCCATTTCAAATTTCAGGATT
Organism: Musca domestica; assembly: GCF_030504385.1. Lineage (NCBI taxonomy): Eukaryota > Metazoa > Arthropoda > Insecta > Diptera > Muscidae > Musca > Musca domestica. The sequence goes on from NW_026712400.1 coordinate 2,411,123, forward strand.
TCAGCACTATTGCCTCACCCAATACCAAATTTAGTACCGTCTAATACTTTTTGTACAAATTTAGTAAGCATTTGGAAAATAATCGCCATATCTCAACCTCAGATACCAGCACTGACCTTAATAAAAAATTTCCAGATTTTAGCTCCTTAGTTTCCCTCTTTACCTATTTCAGTGCCATTTAGTACAGTTATAGTACGCATTTCCAAAACAAGTTTCTTCTCTCCGCCCTAGACGCCAACAGTGACATTCATATCAAATTTCGGAATTTCAGCTTTAGTCCTTCACCCAATAACGAATTTATTACTATTTAGTTCTTTTCGTACAAATAAAGGACGCATTTCAAAACCACCTCCATATCTAAGTTCTAGATTCCAACAGAGACAAATCAAAATCAAATTTGAGTATTCCAGCCCTATTCCTTCAGCCAATACCAAATTTTGTAAAATTTAGCACTTTTCGTACAAATATAGGACCCATTTACAAACCCACCTCCATATCTCAATTCCAGATACCAACAGAAACCTCAACATCAACTTTGAGGATTCCAGCCTTATCTCTTCACCCAATACATAATTTTGTACCATTTCGCACTTTTCGTACAAATATAGGACACATTTTAAAACCACTGGCAAATCTCAAAAACAGATACAGATATTAAACTAAATATTAAATTTCAGAATATTATATGTGTACCTTTATCTCTATTTGAAATATAGTACCATTCAGTACTTTTACGTACAATTCTAGTACACATTTCCAAAAGCACCTTCTCTTAACTAAAGACATCAACAAAGACCTCAATATCAAATTTGAGGATTCCAGGCATATCCCCTCACCCAATACCAAATTTACTAACATTTAGTGCTATGCGTACAAATATTGGATGCATTTCTAAACCACCGCCATATCTCAAACACAGATAACATCAGTAATCTAAACATCAAATTTCAGAATTATATCTCTATCCCTTCATCCAATACCAAATATTGTACCATTCACTAATTTTCGTACAAATATAGGACGCATTTCCAAAACTACCTCCATATATCCAGATTGTACATGGAACAGCGACCCCAATACAAAATTTCAGATTTTAAGCACTATTTGTTCACCCAGTTCGAAATTGTACCAAATATAGTGGCATTTAGTACTTTTCGTTCCCTTTTAGTGGATATTTCCATAACCACCTCTTTATCAAAAACCCACCACCAATAGGAAACCCAATACAAAATTTCAAGATTCCAGCTCCATCCCTTCACCCTAAACCAAACTGTTCCAAATTTAGTACCATTTAGTACAGTTCGCTTACTTAGTACTTAGTAAACCTCAATTTCAAGCTATTAACACCAAATAATGCCAAATGGAACCATTTTAGTATTTTTCTTAACCTTAAAGTTCGAATTTCCAAATTCCCTTTGGTACATCTATCGTGCACTCCATCAGTGACTCTCATTCCAAAATTTCGGAATTCTAGCTTATTTCGCTTGTCCAATATAAAGTATTTAATTTTTAATACTTTTCTGACCCTTTTAATACGAATTTCCAAAAATGTAGCCTTATCATACGCCTACACATAAAGACTGATCTGATGCAAAATTTCAAGACTCTAAAGATTTTGAAGATCAATTTGATTTGTAAAACCTTGAGAATGAGACCCGAAAATATTTCCTTAAACCAAAAACTGTCCAAAATTGGAAAATTTAAACAAGATTAGAGTATAGTCTCCAAAATATATGCGAAACATGCCCATGCTTTCCTACATGGACTATCGGTGAATATTGTAATGGTATCGATCTTCAAGAAATTGACACCTGATCTCTTTTGTTTCGAAACCTTGCTTCTTCCATGGACCACTGTTTCGAAACAATTATCATCTTGAATAAATTGAATGTTTGTCTTTGGAATGTTTTCTATTTGTCGACATCTTTTTTTTCTTCTGCTCTATTGTCCTGACATACGAAGACGAAAAAGTAGTCTTAATTACTTTTAACAAATTCGTTTTGTCTTCCTTTCTATTGTTGTCCTGCTTTTGTGCCATTAATTTTGCCGCTCTTGTTACCAACGAAATTAAGATGAATAACGAAGCTGTTTCATCCTCCACAACAGCAAACGAAAAAAAATAGAATTGAAGAGAATAGAATAGAAACGACAATATTCTGTCTCAAGAAAATGGTGCGGCAAAATAAAAAGATAGCGGTTGGCTAACGATGTTTTAATTTGCACAATCCACAATACAGACACGCACACACACAGAGACAGTTACTACAAACCCTACCCTACGATAAACAGGGAGTTACGCCCGACAACCGGATGAATGCTAAACTCCCAGAGTTTTTGTTATTTCCTCCTGCTGCGTTATGAGGTACTAATGAAACAAGCTTAAGAGGACAACAATTTAACTTTCCACAATTTTTCATTAGCATTATGGAAAATGGAGGAATGTTTCTTTTTTTTTTTGTGCAGTAAAGCATATTATCTATGGAAAACAAAAATGCCATAGCATTATTGTGATAATGGTTTAAAGGATTTGCTATTATTTTTTAGCTATTTGCAGGAATTTGTGGGGTATTTAAATTAAATAGGGCGTATGAGCATTTAAATCTTTTTACAAATCATACGCATTGAGGTTGTCATACGACCTACCCTACCGCCTTCAAAGTTTGTGGTGACTTCTTTGCTCGTTTTGATTCACTTCGTTTGGAGGAAAATTTGATTATCTAATATAGGTCTCAGAATAGATATTAAATCGTCATCTTACCAAAACGTCCAGGACTTCATAGCAAAAGACAAATTTTCTGTATACAGGCGACTTGTTTCGGAAGTATAGGTATTGAAAATGGTGACCCTTTGTGGGTCATATTCACAGCAGATCTTGCGTTAGCAAAAATATTTGGATGTGTGAAATTTCATAAAAGTTATAGATACTTTTTTCACTTTCTTTGAGCGATCTGTTCTTCAAAATTGTGAACCCTATGTGGGTGAGGTACCAGAAGAAATGGCCCGATCTTTACCATTTTTATAACAGATCTTGTGTTGATGGAAATATTGAGATGTGCCAACCCTGAATGGAATTGGATGTAAATTTCGCGTTTTATTAGCTTTATGAATATTTTAAATTTTGACTCTTTGTTGGGATATAACAGAAGAAGTGGATCGATATATTCCATTTTCACACCAGAACTTGTGTTAATAAAAATATTGTGGTTTGTGTAATTTGAACAGAACAGGATGCTTATTTTGGTTTTTTTTTTTTTTTTTTTTTTTTTTTTTTGATAGTTTTGGTTATTCAAAATGTTGACCCTTGTGGGGGAGATACCAGAAGGAATGGTCCGATCTCTACCATTTTTATAACAGATCTTGTGATGATGGAAATATTGTCTGAAGTCTGAATTTTATGAGCTTCATGAATATTCAAAATTTTGACCTTTTGTGGGAACGAGTGAACCGATATATTCCATCTTAACACCAGACCTTGGGTTAATAAAAATATTGGGATGTGTGAAGTTTGAAGACAATCGGACACTCTTACATAACATTTTATAAGAGTTAGAATTATTTCAAATATTGACCGTTTGTGTGGGAGGTACTTAGTGGAGTGGATCGCTATTGTCCATTTTTACACCTGACCTAGCACTGATGCAAATATAAGGTTTTGCAAAGTTTGAGCAGAATCTGCTTATTCTTTCTATCTCTGTGCAGTAATTTTGTTTAAATGTTGACATTTTGTGAGGTAGGTACCAGAAGAAGTGGACTGATATTGCCCATCTCCGAACTTGATCTAAGTTTGATAATAACATTACGATGTACCAAGTTTGATACAAATCGGATACTCCCTTTGAGAGTTATCGTGCGCATCAGCCAGCCAGATCGACAGACAGACGGACGGACATCGCTAGATCAACTCCAAATGTCCTGGAAAGGCAGTTCACCACTTTCGGCCAAGCGAAGCAACTCTTTAGCTCTTTTGAGTCTATGTTCTTTCTGCTGCGCTGTAAGTTTTTGCACTTTTTGGAATTGCAATGGCTTTACCCGAGCTCATTTTTCAATATTTGCCGAATGGAATATTGCGATATGTCCAGGTCATGAGTCATTTTTCGGTCGCTGCGACATGGAACTATTTTTGAACCATTTCTACTGATGTTGATGTTTTCTTCCGTCCACTTCCTTGACGTCGAGCTACACTACCAGTACCACGGTAACGAGCTATGGTACGAGGCACAAAAGAATTATTCACATTTAAATGCTGAAGTGCTCCAACGATAGCCACTTGTGGTTTTCCAGCCAAATATAAGGAAATCACACTATCACGCTTGAATTCCAACACGAATAATTTTTTTTTTTAAAAAAATTCTCATCAAAATGCTTTTGTACGCTTGTAAACAATATAATGAGCTGGTACTGGAATAATTTCAACACCTGTCGGACGAGTGGCTTAGAAATGACAGCCGTCTGAAGTTGGTTGCAGTTTTTTCATCTCATCCTGTATTTTTCCATAGAATAGCCTCTTTGCCGCCTTACTTTTCACTTCTTGTTACTCTTTCATATTTTTTTCATTTTTCTCAAGGACACATAAAATGTCAATATTGGATTATATCGATTACGCTTGAATTTACTTAATTTTTAATTTTATGCCTTGCTTTTTATTCATTCTTATTTTATTAATACCACATTCCATTTTCCCAATTTTCCATGCGTGTGACGGACAGGTTTAAAAGGGAATTATTAAAATCGTTTCTTTGTGGCAAGAGCAAAGGCAAGATTATCCTTTGGTCTTTACCCGGTGGCATTTTATTGTATATATTCGCAAGTTATTGATAAATTAAAAAAAAAACAAGAATATTTCCTGATCACTTCTCGTTAAATAAGAATATAAATGTTATGAGGTTTTAAAAATAACCCATTTATTGTAATTCCCAATATATGTGTTGATATTTCTTTTTGTCCAAATTATATGAGAGTTTTTTAGTTCACAACTTTTGCAATGAATAAAATTGTGGAAATATTGAAAAAAAAACCCCGCCACTCGTTCGAAATTTATGGCAAACAATATTTATGTCGTAGTTTGTGAACACAGGTACTGGGTACTGAGTTATATGCGTTACCCATTGGATTTTATGTGGAATTCTGTGAATGGTACTTATTTAAACGAATTTATTTTAGCCCGCCATTTTATTTAATGTATGTGTGTTAGTTTGTTTCCTTTTTCTGTAATTTATTGCATTTATTTATACGTTTCCTCTCTAGACACAAAGCAATAAAGGGAGGGAAAAAATCTCTATGTGGCTTCATTATTATTAGCCCCAAAAACTCCACCGTTGTTGGTGTGTGGTCTGTGCTCAGCTGACTGAGAGTTTCTAGATCAACGATAGAAAACAAAAAAAAAAATATCAATTTCAAACGTATTAAGTTTTTATTGCATTTCAAGAGTGCCATTGTGACAGCTATTCTCCGCTTCTCTTTGGTTGCAATTTTTTTCCACAATAATTCCTCTTAATGACAAAAGATAAGGATTTTTTGAAAGCAATATTAGCAGTATTTAATACGGAGTTTTTTAAGAGCTATAGAAAAGTTTTTTTTTAATAAAATTTAGAAAAAAAAATGCATGAAGTGCGGTCCAATTTTAGTCCGCTTAGTCCAATTTTGGCATTTTCTTTTCATCATATCTGCCGATAACTCACAATTAAATGCTTCAATGTTGCTCTCCAGTAAGTCAATTGAAGCGGACTTTAACATAGCCCCATAAAAAAATAAAGAAGCAACCTAGACGACCAATTGATTGAGGTCCCGAAAGAGAAATAAAATATTCACCGAACTCACCTCTCGTGCTGTTTGGCATGAGATACACTGTCTTACAAGTCAAGATTTTGATTTTAAAGAAAACAAAAACTAAGTGGGATATCATCTCACGATAGATTTTACCATTCACAATTGGTAAATTTTTACAAATTTTAGTAAATTCTAATTTTTTTGTCGGTTGAGCGCTTTTTTTTTTTGTTTTTTGTTTTTGCTTTATGTCATTCTTTGAGTAAATGAGCGATATGTGAAAATGATTCCTGGATATTTCGCGCATTTAAATATTTGCAGATCACATTTTTTTTTAATTTGAAGATCTACATATTTGATACCGGAACTATATAGAAACTATACCAAAAAACTGGAACAACAAGACCCAATATCTACAGCAATGATATCTGAAGTAGTCCACAGGTCTACAGTAGACCATCTTAAAATTTAAATTCAATCCAACAGTTCGTATTTTTTTTAAGTAGTTAAAATGCCCAATTTTTTTCATATTAACAACATTTTTTAATCAAAACTTCATACACCGTACTAAATTTTCAGACTTTTATGGTTTTATATATTTTTTTTATATAATTTCAGTTCTGCTCCTTCACCCAATGCCAATTATAGTAACATTTAGTACGCATATCGAAAACAATCTCTCTCTTCTCTACATCCTAAAGACCCAAAGTTTGTACCATTTGGTACGATTTGGACGATTATAGTACGCATTGGTAAAACCACCACCAGATAACGAGAACTCAATACAAATTTCAGGAAATTTCAAAATTTTATTCCTTCACCCAACACCGAATTCAATACTATTTAGTACAATTATAGTACACAGTGAAGATTCCAGCCCTATTCCTTGACCCAATACCCACATTTGTACCATTTAGTACTTTTTGTACAAATGTAGGTCTCATTTCCAAAACACCGCGAAAACTCAAATACATATCAGCAATCTTAATATCAAATTTCAGAATTCTATCTCTGTCCTTTCACCCAATAGCAAATTTAGTACCTTTTTCTACTTTTCTTTTAAATATAGGACGTATTTCCAAACCCCCGCCAAATCTCAAACACAGAACCATCAGTAATCTAAATATTAAATTTCTAAATTTCAAGCACTATTTGCTCTCCCAATACCAAATTGGACCAAATATATACTACTATTTAGTACTTTCCGTAAAAAAATAGTACACTTTTCCAAAATCACCTCCATATCTCAATTCCGGATACCAACAGAGACCTCAATATCAACTTTTAGGATTCCAACCCTATTTCTTCACCCAATACTCAATTTTGTACTATTTACTACTTTTCCTACAAATGTAGGGCGTATTTCCAAATCATCGCGAAAACTCAAACACAGATACCATCAGCAATCTGAATATCAAATTTCAGAATTTTATCTCTATCTCTTCACCCCATACCAAATTTAGTACCATTTAGTATTTTTCGTACAATTATAGTACACTTTGACGAAACCACCTCCATATATCCAGGCTACACATGAACAGCGGTCCTAATTCCAAATTTCAGATTTCAATCACTATATGTTCGCCCAATACCAAATTTAGTACCATTTAGTACTTTTCGTACAAATATAGGATGCATTTCCACCAACCACTGCCAAATCTCAATTCCAGATACTAACAGAGAATTCAACTTCAAATTTCAGGAATACAGCTCTATTCCTTCACCCAATACCAAATTTGGTACCTTTTAGTATTTTTCGTACTAATATAGGATGTTTTTCCACCAACCACCGGCAAATCTCAAACACAGATGCCGTCAGTAATCAAAATTTCAAATTTAAGAATTTTATCTCAATTCCTTCACTCCATACCAAATTTAGTACTATTTAGTACTTTTCGTACAATTATGGTACACATTTCCGAAACTACATTTATATATCCAAACTACAAATGAACAGCGTCCATAATACCGAATTTCGGATTTCAAGCACTATTTATTCACCCAATACAAAATTGTACCAAATATAGAATTAATTAGTACTTTTCGTGCACTTGTAGTGCATATTTCCGAAACAACCTCTTTATCACAAAATCTACCACCAACAGGGGGTCCAATAAAAAAAAACAAAATTTAGGCTTCCTCCGTTCACCCTAAACCGAAATGTTCCAAATTTAGTACCATTTAGTACAGTTCGTACACTTAGTACGCATTTCCAAAACCACCTGTATACACCAAACCTAATTTCAAACCTTGAATTTCATATCAAGTTTTAAGCTTTATCCGTTCACTTAAGACCAAATTGTACCATTTTAGAAGTTTAGTACCATTTTAGAATTTTTCGTAAAGTTAAAGTTTAAATTTCCAAAAAAAGATCTTAATTTTTGGTACGTCTATCCTGCCCTCCATTACTAACTCTCATTTCATATGATATTTCAGAATTCCAGCTCATTTCGTTTGTGCAATTAAATGTTTAGTACATTTTAGTACTTTTCGTATCCTTTTAGTACGAGGTTCCGTAAACCCAGCCTTATCAAATTTCTGTTTGGGATTTGGAGGTGGCTTGGATGTTCGTCATATGAAGGGATAGGGCTGGAATCTCGAAATTTGATATTGAGGTCTCTGTTGGTATTTGAAATTGAAATATGGAAATTGGTTTGAAAATGTAAGAAAAATACTAAATGCTACAAAGTTGTGTATTGGGTGAAAAGATAGGGCTGAAATCCTCAAATTTGATATTGAGGTCTCTGTTGGTATGTGGAAGTTAGATATGGAAATTGTTTTTTAAATTTGCACTATAATTGTACTAAGAGGTACAAAATTGGGTATTGGGTGAAGGGATAGAGTTGAAATCCCGGATTTTGATACTGAGGTCACTGATGGTATCTGAGATAAAGATATGGAGGTGGTAGCGGAAATATGTACTATAACTGTTGGAAAGGTACAAAATTTTACTTAATTTGGTATTGTTTGAAAGAATAGAGATGAAATTTTTAAATTTGATATAGATGTCACTATTGGTGTCTGATATGGAGGTGGGTTTTGAAATGCGTAAATTTGGAAATGGGGAAGATAAGGAGCTGATAACCTGAAGTTTGAAATGGTGTTTGCGGTTGAGAGGGATGGAGATAAAGATGTGGTTTTGAAAATGAGTACTAAAATTATACAAAAAGTACTAAATGTGTCTAAATTTGGTATGGAATGAATGTATAGAACTGGAATCTCGAAATTCGATATTGAGTTCTCTCTTGGTATCTTGATGATAAGTCTTAATGGTACTAATTTTAGATCACACTTAGTGTCTAGGATGGAGAGCTGTAGATTGTTGTGGATACGCGTACTAAATGTTACTAAATTTGGTATTGAGTGAAGGTATAGAGCTGAAATTCTGAAGTTTCATATTGAGGTAACTGTTGGTCTCTAGGGTTTACATATGGATACCTTAAAACATTTTTGGGCAAAAAAATTGGCTGTGAGTCCATTGGGCAATGGTTTTAAAACATTCTCCACGCTATCTGTTAGCTTATTATAAACTATATATAAAGTTCGAATTTTAGGACTTAATAAAGGTTTTTTCTGTAATTATGGAGAGCATGAAAAATTTGGCCCTGCCAACAATAATTTCTTTTTATACCTTACACCACGTGGTGGTAAGGGCGTTATGTCGCGTCAAAACTGACCGTCGTGCAGTATTTTAAGATTTAGCCTTTTCGTCTGGGCTTTGATTATCGGTTATTCCGTCAGTCAGTTATTTCATGACTCTTTTAAACATATAAATGAATTCCTGGCGTTTGGTTAAGATTTAGACTTAAGATATCTTTTGGGACCTAAAGTAAAATTTTATGACGAAGTTTTGACCCGCTGCGAGCCTCTTTTAAGAGAGTTTTTACCATATTTTGTAAAGTACCGCTTAAGATTAAGATTTACAACCAAAATAATATATATTTAAATTTCAATGTATATATTTAAAATTCAATGATTCCATAAACACTTAATCTTAAAATTTCCAAAAATTCGAAAGAGGGGGAACTTGCCCTCTTTACTTAGCTTATTTTGCGATATAAACTTTCAGAACACCGATACATGTGTCTTCTATTTTTATTTCTACTTTCCAAAATTGTTGGATTTTTCCTGTAATTATTGGAAAAGTTGAATTTTGTTGCACAGTGTTTATTAACGTTTTATACCCAAGGATATAATTGACACTCATATCGGGTTATAATGTAGATATAGAAACAATGTATCACAAATATTTTTTGTGTCCATGTGTTAATTGTTCAATCCCCTTTGAGAGCAGGAAAACGTTTATTGACTTCATGCCAATGCGACTGTAGAATAAAACGTGGAGGGGTCACAATTGCCATCGGCAATGGCAACTCCTGCCACAATCATATCGCAGATCTTCAACTGATGACTGTTCAAACATTTATGTTGTGTCACATTACCAACATCAACACATCATCGAACATTTGACTTCATTTTATCATTTTTGAGTTGCGCCCTCTCCTTGCCTTGCGTCATCGAAAATTTTCATTTCAGATTCAGATTTACTTGGTCGATTGCCATTGTCATATATGTTGGTATATGTTTGTATGTGTGCGCTTGTGTGTGTTTGTGCTGACTGACTGACTGACTGTCATCACATCATTTCAAGTTATCATCCGGGATTATTTTTCCAATTGTTCTGTTCTTTGAATATCTTCTTATTGGCTTTATATGTAAATGAGAGTAACAACAACAAAAATTTTCTTCTGCATATATATGTGTGTGCATGTGGTGTTCGGGTTAAGATTTTCATACAACATTTTCCCAGCTATTATTTTAACCTTTTTTCCCTTTTTGTTCATGCAATTTAGCAAGTTATTTTTATCTTTGCCATTTTACTCGTTTCTCCATCTTTTCTAATATTGAAAAATTGATTTTCCAATATTATTTTACATTGTACTCGTTTTTTGTGGCTAAAGTGGCAAAAAGTCAGTGTTATATTGCAATGTGGTGTCAATGATTTTCCAAAAGCAAAACAGAAAAAAGAAGCAAACGAACGAAACGAAACTAATAATTTTCTATGACATGCCAACTGCAATGAAACAAATAAAACTGGGTTACATTCGGCTGTACTGAAATTGATGAAATAAAAATCCTGATTAGCAATGATGGGATTGGGAGGTATAAATAATAAATTCTGAGTTGAGACTTTTTCAACAAGAAAATGGAAAAAAGCTTTTTTTTTGGAGAATTTATGAAGGTGATTCATATTGATAATATATTTTTCAGCAAAAATATTTTAATTGTTTAAATCATGTACAAACTAAATTTTCTATCTACTAATGAAAGTTCTAGGATATTTTTAAGAATCATTTTTTTTTTGTAACTCAATATATTTCCATATACACAAAAATTGTATCAATTACGCAATATTCTGCATTTTATCAAAACTAGCAACTTGTAGATAGAGTCTATATTAAATTCTTGAAATTCCAATATATTTTCACTTAACAGCATGATATTGAATATGGCTTCACACGTTTGGCATAAATGCACACATTGATATTTTTATGAATTATATATGAATTCAGAAGAATTTTTATTGAAGTTTTAGAAAAAAACAAGTTAAAAAGTATCAGTCAGTTTTAACGACAAATGTATGCCCTCAATATTCAATATTGGATTATTTAAACATATTTTGTCTTCTGTTATGATTATTCAAATTATTGACCCTCTATAGAGTGGGTTCTGAAATGGACCAATATCGTCCATTTCGTATCGGACCTAAATAAATATGATATATTTATTGCGACTGGCCTGGTTTAAACTGTATTGGTTACTTCCCTCACATTATATGTGCTTTGTGATAATTTTTAAAAAATGCGGGACGTTCCAGAATGCCACCAGACCTTGGTTTAATAAAAATATTGTGATGTGTGTAATTTGGAAACAGGCGGACGTTTATATTGTATTTTATAAGAGCTATAATTATTCAAAATATTGACCCTTTGTGCGGGAGGTACTAGAAGAAACGGTGCTATCTCTAACATCTTTATAACAAATTTTGTGTTTATGGAAATATTGAGATGTACCAAGTCTAAGTGGAATCGGATGTTAATTTCACGTTTTATGAGTTTCATGGATATCCAAAATTTTGAACATTTGTGGGGAAGGTACCAGAAGGAGTGAACCGATACATCCCATCTTCACAGCAAATCTTGTGTAAGTAGAATTGACGGGATGTGTGAAATATAAAGAAAACCGGATGCTTACTTCGTTTTGGTTATTCCAAATTTTAATCTTTGTGGGGGGAGGTACCAGAAGAAAGTTCCAATCTCTATAATCTTTATGACAGATCTTGTGTTGATGGAAATATTGAGATGTACAAAATCTGAATGGAATCGGATGTTAATTTCGCGTTTTATGAGCTTCATGAATATTCAAAATGTTGACCCTTTTGTGGGGGAGGTACCAGAAGAAATGGTTCGATCTCTACCATCTTTATAACAGATCTTGTGTTGATAGCAATATTAAGATGTGCCAAGTCTGAATGGAATCGGATGTTAATTTCGCGTTTTATGAGCTTCATGGATATTCGAAACGTTGACCCTTTATGAGGGAGGTACCAGAAGGAGTGGACCGATATATTCCATCTTCACTCCAGACATTGGCTTAAAAAAAAAGATTTTGTTGTGGGTAATTTGAAGACAATCGGACTCTTACATTACATGTTATAAGACTTAAAATTATTCAAAACTTTGACCCTTTGTGGGGGAGGTACTTGGTGGAGTGGGCCGGTATTGTCCATTTTTGCACAAATATTTGGATTTGCAAAATTGGAGCAAAATCGGATTGTCCGTTCTTTGTCCGTGCAATAAAATATATTTTTTGAAAATGTCGACCTTTTGTGAGGAGGCACAAGAAAGAGTGGACCGATATAACCCATATCCCAACTCGATCTAAGTTTGACAAAAATATTACGATCGGATACTCACTTCGAGATTTATCGAGCGCTCCAGCCAGATAGACGGATCGTTAGATCGACTCCAAATGTCCTGAAACGGATTTGGTCCAAGGAGACCTAGGGTCTAAAGCAGTTATTTCGATGAGGCCCTCTTTGGCCGTATGAAATGATATATTCCCTTTCTAGTCATATGGCTGATGGTATGGTACAAACCACACGAAAGCGCGACAAGCTCTTTCATTTTGGGAAAAATAAGTTGGATATCATCCCACGGTAGCGCATACAATTCCACAGTTACTTTACAATTCCCAGCACCTTTGAATATATGATGTTTTAGCCATTTACAAAATGTTGACAGTCGAAAACGTTAAAAAATTGACTAGGACAGGTCAAAGTTCTTGCATTTTGTATTGTAAGGAACGCCATCTACAGTTCAATTTTAATGGTGTAATATCGCTTTGATAACATTACATACATTTTGGCGTAAACGGTAAAATATTCTTTAACATTGCTTGAAAGTTCACTGTTTGACAACCGGGGAACAAGACTGCATAATTTGATACTATTTCAAATTTTTACTTTCCACTATCAGTAGAATACATTTTAGTATCCAAATTAATAAACTAATTAAAAACCACAAGTAAGCAGGACAAGCACTTTTACTTGGATATCGCCTCACGGTAGCGCTCGCCATTCACAGAATAGATGATGTTTAAGACACATTTTGACAGTCGAAAGACTAAGAAAAATGAACTTGGTTTTACCAACTGGTCACAGATATAAAATTTTGTATTGTAAGGAACGCCATCTACAATTCAATTTTTATAGTGCAATATCGCTTTGGAAGCATGGCATACTTTTTGGCGTAGACAATAATAAATTCTATAGCATTGGTTGCAAATTCACTTTTTGACAATGGGGGGACAAGACTACATAATTTCATACGATATTTAATTCGTACCTCCCATTATCACCAGAATCCAGGATAGCATCATAATTAATAACCTAACTAAAAACTATGACAAACATTGTGTGTAAACTAGTTTTAAGAATAGCTTTTGAAAACTGTTTTCGCCTGTCTGACAAAAAATATTTATTTGCAAATATTGTATACAGCATACATATGTAGAACCATGGCAATTTTTTCGGCATTTAAATAACTACATACACCAGCCGAATTTGTGCACACATATCCAATGTATTCAGAGCAGCAAAAACAGTGTGTCACATACGCACAAAATCCGTTTACGGCAAGCAATCAACAGTGCCATCCGTAAACATATATTTGTTATTCATTCCTTTCTATTTGACTTTTTTTTTTTGCTTCTTTTTTATTATGTTTTGTACATTGATTGAGCAATCCTGGCGAAAACTCATCAACCCTTCTTATGAATATTAGTATTTTTTGTTATTTTTTGAGATTTTTTCATGGGATTTGCCAATGCCATATGGTGTATGTAAATTTTATTGGATGTTTTTTTTTTCCTTCGATAAATTCAACAGTTGTGTGTACATAATATGGCATCTCTTGTATATGCCATAATCTAGGGTAAGTGGTGGAATGGGGAATAATTTGTAGTAGTAAACCTACAGAAGTAAAATTTTTCTGAAAATTCTTTGTTTGGGGAAATTCATAATTTTCTATAAAATTATCCCTGAAAATTTTAGCTTGGTGTACAAATGTTGTCCCTATGCTGTTTGGTATTAAACATTACATACATCAGTCTATGTTTAGGTATATCCACCATATAAGTTTACCGTTTAATTTGCGGTATGTTTTGGGGAGGATTCTGTATCAGATTTTAAATCCATTCAGCTTTAATTTGACATTTCGAGTTCATTGTAGATATAAAGGGTAAGATAATAAAAACTACAACAAAGTCAAACGCCATAAGTTTTATATATATATATATATTTTTAATTTTATTGAATGAAAGCAAATAATGTCAGAAATAACATTAAATTTTAAAATAAGTTTAGATTTGTTCGAATTGGTCACCTTTGACAGAAGGTGCACATTTTCAGCTGATCTCTTTGGCCAATAAACACGTTAATTTTTTTTTTTTTTTTTTTTTTTTTTTTTTTTGTTTACAAACTATTGCTGCTGAACAACGAATGTTTTCTCATCGGAGAAAACCAAATTCGGCAGTTCACCACGTTCGACCAAAAGAAGCAACTCTTTAGCTCCTTTGAGTCTATTTTCCTTCTATTGCGGTGTAAGTTCTTGCACTTTTTGGAATATCAATGGCTTTACCCCGAGCCCATTTTTCAATATTTTCCGAATGAAATATTGTTCAGCTTACGAGTCATTTCTCGGCCACTGCGAGAAATCGTTTCTTTACTTTTCGAATGATTTCTGCTGATGTTGCTGTTTTCCTCCGTCCACTTACTTGACGTCGGGCTACGCTATTATTATTATTACGATTTATTCACATTTAAATGCTGGAGTGCTCTAATGATAGCCACTTGCGGGTTTCCAGCCAAATATAAAGAAATCACACTATCACGCTTGAATAACTTCTGGGAAATTCTTTTATTCTGTGACAGCATAAAATTCCTCATCCCCTTAAAAAAAATTATTTACCAATTTAAAGACTTTGTTAACAACTCTCGTATAAATCTGTTCAGTTTCTACATTCATTTCCTTTATTTGAGCATTTGATTTGTCAACTGCCATTGTCAAAGTCCTTGACGTTGTGGTCGTTATTGTTACTGCTTTCGTTCGTTCGTTTGTTTGTTTTGCTTTTGCATTTTTTACTGTTTGTTTGATCTCTGGCATAATACTTATTACTGCTGGATTGTTGGAATAAAGTGATGTTGGTGTTTTAGTTGTTTTTCATTTTTCTTTTCTTTTTTTTTTTTGTTTCCTTGTTACGGCCACAATTGCTAAGCAGCTATCCTAGCTGAGTTTCAATACACACTCACACAATCTCACTCACTCTCTCCCTCTATCTCTCAGTATCCAATGCACCCATTTCGTTCGTTACTGTAATTTGACATTTTTATTTTGTGGATTTTTTTCTTTTTATATTTTTTTTTTCTCTCTTTCCATGGAATTCCATATGTCAGTTTGTGAGACAATATGCATTGTTATTATTTCCATTCATATGTTTGTCTGTCTATGCCTGCATGTGAGTGTGTGTGTGTCTGCGTTGCATTTATATTCCTTTGGGGAAAGAATTCATAGATATATGCATTTTTATCGTTGTAAATCTATGAAAACCTTTTTTAAAGTGTTGTCGTCTTTAGGACTTGCATTACGAAAATTTTGAGAATTTTTTAAACTGGTCATTTTTTATCTTAATTTTAAGGTTTCACGGAATATGTGTTAAAGATCTCCAGATTTTGCAGAAGATTTGTAGATGGCTTAAAAGAATATCTGGCGATTTTTTTTAGGAACTCAATTCTTGTTCTATGAAAATGTGAAATGAATACTTGATTAAACGAAAGAAACGTCAAATGAAAAAAACTTTTTACGAAAAAAAACACACTTTCAAATTTTCAGAGAACACTGAGTATTGGGATTCTATAACCCATTTTTTGAGTTACCGACATCATGACATCATTGGTATCTATCGGTAGGCCTTAGCGACTACTTTAAATTCGTAGCTAACTTACCGACAAATTTCGTTAATTACCGAAATTATAAGCATTTGAATTTTACCAATTTTTTTTGGTAACTCATAAAATGAGTTACAGAATTCCACTACATCCATAATTAAAAAAAAGAATAGAGAAATATCTGACTATTGATTCTGGGTCTGTCATTCATTTCTCTATTATTTTTATACCCTCCACCTTGGAAAGGAGGGTATATTAACTTTTTCATTTCGTTTGTAACATCCTTAAATATTCGTCGTAGACCCCATATTCATAATCAGCATAAAATTCTAAGTCGATTTAACGATGTCTGTCTGTCCGTCTGTTGAAATCACGATACAGCCCACATTATTTGACGTAGAGCGCCAAAAACGCAATTTGTATTGTGTCTAGGATGGTTGGTACTGAAAATGAGATATATCGGTCCACGTTCTGGTATAGTCCCCATATAACAGTACCTCCCGATATTCGGTATTTTGATGATTTATGCTACATTTTTTCACGGATTTGTCTGAAAATTGGTATTTGTAGGTCATAACGGGTCCCTGTGCGTGTGGCACAACATTGCAATGTATAGGTCTACGATTTGGTATAGCCCCCATAAAAAGGTACCTCCCGATATTCGCTATTTTGATTATTTTTGCCACATTTTTTCACGGATTTGTCTAAAAAAATTGGTATTTGTTGGTCATAATGGGTTCCAGCTCCGGTGGCGAAACATGCATCCACGATTTTGTATAGCCCCCATATAACGGTACCTCCCGATGTTCGGTATTTTGATTATTTTTGCCACATTTTTTCACTGATTTGTCTAAAAATTGGTATTTGTAGGTCATAATGGGTCCTAGTTCCTGTGGCGAAACATTGTATGTATAGGTCCCCGTTTTGGTATAGTCCCCATATAACGGTACCTCCCGATATTCGGCATTTTAATGGTTTTTGCCACATTTCTTCTAATGTTTCCTTTACCCTAAGGTGGAGGGTATTAAAAGTTTGGCCCGGCCGTACTTAATGTTTTTTACTTGTTTTAAATATCTAAGAGCGTCAGTCTTGGCGGGTATGAAAAGTACTAAAATGTACTAAAAATTTATTGATTTGTATTGAATATGGAGTGCAGGATAGATGTATTCAATGGCTTTACCCCGGCCTCATTTTAAATATGTGCCAAATGGTATATAGCGATATATTCAGCTCACGAACCATTTTTCGATCACTGCGACGCGGGTTTCGATCAAGTCGCTTCTTTACTTTTCGAACCATTTCTACTGATGTTGCTGTTTTCTTCCGTTCACTTCCTTGACGTCAGGCTACGCTACCAGTATAACGGTAATGATCAATGATACGAGACACAAAAGATTTATTCACATTAAAATGCTGGAGTGCTCTAACGATAGCCACTTGTGGTTCTCCAGCCAAATATAAAAAAAAAAAAAAACACTATCACGTCTGAATTCTATCACGAATAAGTTTTTCCCTGGAAAATTCTCACCAAAATGCTTTTGTACACTTGTAAATAATATAATGAGCTGTCATTGGAATAATTTTAAAAGCTGCCGGACGAGTGGCTTAGAAATGACAGCAGTCTGAAGTTGGTTGCAGTAATTTTCATCTCACCCTGTAAAGCAGAAGTTATTAATTTGTACAACGAAGAAATCAGCAATTTTGGTTTCAAAAAAATGCAGAACTTCTTCAAAATTCATTATGCTTTCAAACATTTCCACAACTTCAAGTTATATATTTTTAACCCTTAAAAAACTCGGCTTGGTATTATCAATGAAATGGCAATACTGATTTTGTGACTATCAAATTGCGTACTATATGTATGAAGCTCAGTATATGCATGAGCATCTTCTCTTTTTCTGCATGTGTGTACAGTTGTAAGTTGGATTTCAACTTGACTTTTACTTGTCTGCTTATTTTGCTTTTCATGTCACTTACATGTCGCAATTTTGGAGTTAAAGTATTTTTACTACAATCTTTTTTTTTTCTTGGCTTGACAATCTATTTAAATTCAGTTCTTTACTTAGCATGTAGCATGGTTTGGAAAATATAAAAATTACGTTTGCATCTTTAACAAAATAATTACATTTTATTGTTATTACACATGTTTTGGGGATATGTTCTGTAATCTTTTGAGTAAATCAGCTTGAAAGGGAAATCAAGAAAATCCGATGGAATGCTATTGTAGAGTAGATGAGCCATTTGTATTTATGGAATTTTAAGACAAGTAATTTCACATTACAGGTTGCGATGAAAAAACTGCAACCAACTTCAAACTGCCGTCATTTCTAAGCAACTCGTCCGACAGCTGTTAAAATTATTCTAGTAACAGCTTATTATATTTTTTACAAACATACAAAATCATTTTGGTAAGAATTTTCCAGAAAAAAAAGTTATTCGTGATGGAATTCAAGGGGGATAGTGTGATTTTTTTTATATTTGACTGGAAAATCACAAGTGGCTATCGTTAGAGAACTTCAGCATTTAAATGTGAATAAATCTTTTGTGTCTCGAACCATCGCTCGTTACCGTGATACTGGTAGCGTAGACCGACGTCAAGCTGGTGGACAGAAGAAAACAGCAACATCAGCAGAAATGCTTCGAAAAGCAAAGAAGCGACTTGGTCGAAACCCGCGTCGCAGGTGCCGAAATATGGCTCGTGAGCTGAGCATAAGGCAAAATTCCATTCAGCAAATATTGAAAAATGAACTCGGGGTAAAGCCATTGAATTTCCAAAAAGTGCTAGAACTTACATCGCAACAGAAAGAAAATAGACTCAAAAGAGGTAAAGAGTTGCTTCGAAAGTGGTGAACTGCCGAATTTGGTTTTCTCCGATGAGAAAACTTTCGTTGTCCAGCAGTTTGTAAACAAACAAAATGATCGTGTTTACTTGCCAAAGAGGTCAGCTGAAAATGTGCACCTTCGGTTGGCCAACAGAACTAAAGCGCCATGGTGATGGTGTTTGCCGCCATAACTGCCGTGGCTCTCCGCTCGTATTAATCGACCGTGGCATCAGAATAAATACCGAATATTATCGCGAACATATTCTGGAAAGTGTATTAAAGCCTTGGGTATTCAAACATTTTGGCCGCAGACCTTGGACATTCCAACAGGACTCAGCACCATCACACTCAGCACGAAATTAGGTTTCTCGCTTCATTTCCAACGCACAATGGCCACCAAAATCTCCGGATACCAATCCTTTGGACTCTTGTGTCTGGAGTAATTTGGAAAGCAAGGTTGGAACTAAAAAAATACCAAAGTGTCGATCACCTCAAGCAAGCGCTTAGCCGGGAATGGGCCAGAATACCGCCGAGCAACAATCGGACAGCGTGTTACGGTTTCATTGGCCGTTTGAAGGCCATAATTCGTGCCAAAGGTGAACAATTCGAACAAATCTAAACTTATTCTAAAATTTGATGCTATTTCCGACATTTTTTGCTTTCATGCAATAGAATTAAAAAAAATGTACAAATTATGTCAAATTTTTATCTCACCCTCTAGTTTTAATGTTCACATGAAAAAACTCGGAATTCAACGCCATTTTTACTGGAATAAATGCACGCTACTATTCGAAATTAAGCAATATAAATATGAACTGGAATATTTTATAATTATTTCAAATTTTGAATATAAATATGATATATTTCTATATGAAAACTTGAATATGCTTTTTTTTTTTTTTTTTTTGGAACTCTTCTGTTTCATTTATATCATTTCCATTCTAAAAATCAAAATGCTAATCCCTCTTTTATTTTCTTTTTCATTTCATTACAGTCATCAGTATTGATTAAAACTGAAAATGATGGTCTCACACAATCCGCCACCAGCAGTGCTGGAACTGCTGGCGGTATAGTAACCTCATCTTCCACTATGTCTGCAACATCCACCGCTTCCAATTCAGCAGCTGCTGTGGCTGCCGCGGCCAATGCTGCAATGGCAGCTGCTGCCGCCGCCGCTGCTGCTTCTGCAACAACCTCAAGCCAAAGTCAAACCGTAAATGGTTCTACAACACCGAATAATACAACAGCTACCGCTGGCGGTACGGTAACAGAGACCTCTAACAATAACAATATTAACAACAACAGCAACAGCAGCAACACTAACAACAACATCAACAATACAAGTGGCAGCAGCAGCAGTAGTAATACAACGAATGGCATTGCCTCTCCCAGTGGTGAGTTATTAGCATCGGCCCAACAACAACAACAGCATATGATTGCCATAAGCCAACAACAACAAATGATGACCTCTACCGGTGCCCCAATTGCAGCCACTTCAGTTACAGCCACATCAGCAGCTACCGGTCTATTGCCAGCTGTCATGTCAACACCCACAGGATCCGGTTTGGTGCACAACACATCATCGCTGATGGCCAGCGGTGGGGTGGCAATGCCATCGTCCAGTACCGCTCAGGTAATAGCAAATTTAAATGCTGCCGCCGCAGCAGCAGCTGCTATGCCCAATGTATCATCGGCCGGTACAAATCTTACATCAGCTCTAGTCCCCTTCCAACAACAGCAGCAACAACAGCAACAAAACACCGTTACCACCGCCGCCGCCGCCGCCGCTGCACAAACATCCACAGCTTTAAGCACAACATCCACCGATGCCAAAAATACACCGAAACGTTTACATGTCTCCAATATACCGTTCCGTTTTCGTGATCCCGATCTAAGAGCCATGTTTGGGGTGAGTAGCCTTAACTAAATACGTGGAATATGAGAATTTTTAAAATTTACATTTTGGAATATGTGAGGGGGCTGCTAAAGCTAAAGAGTGCTAGAACTCTCCTGTAATATCTAGTGTAGTGGGAATTTGTTAAATTCCAAGGGTCTTTTTTGAGAGACCCTAGGTCTCTTTGGACCAAATCCGTTTCAGGACAATTGGAGTCGATTTAGCAATGTCCGCCGTCTCTTTGTCTGTCTCCTGGCTGGTGCTCACGATACTGTCCGATTTGATCCAACTTGATACATCGTAATATTATTTTCAAACTTAGATCGAGTTCGGAAATGGGCAATATCGGCCTACCTCCCCCACAAAAGTTTGAAATGTTCAAAAAAATATTTTACTGCACAGAAAGAGAATGGACAATGTGACTTTGTTCCATCCTAATATTTGCATCAGTGCTAAGTTGGATTCGCAAATTAACAATATCGGTCCACTCCACCTAGTACCTCTCCCACAAAGGGTCAAAATGTTGAATAATCATAACTCTTATAAAATGTGATGCAAGAGTCCGATTCTCTTCAAATTACACACATCACAATATTTTCATTAACCAACGGCCTTCTGTGAAGATGGAATATATCGGTCCACTCTTTCTGGTACCTACCCCACAAAGGTTCAAAATTTTGAATATCCATGAAGCTCATAAAACGTAAAATTAACATCCGATTCCATTCAGACTTGCTACATTTCAATATTTTCGTCAACACAAGATCTATACATAAAGATGGTACAGATCGGACCATTTCTTCTTCTTCTTGTACCTCCCACAGGCTGTAGTACCTATTACGTAATTTGAATAAATTCCGGTGAATAATGTCGCTAAAATCATCACAATGCTGAATATTTGGAGATACCATTATATGGGGGGCTATACAAAGTCGTGGACCCGCATGTTTAATTTTCTATCATAGGCAGTAGCACCAACAGCGAACTAAAGGGTGTTTTTTTTAAGGCCGATAGAACTTGAAATTGTAAAAAATAATAAGTGACATTAACATTTGATTAAAATGATTTCAAGCATATGGGCACCGCGGCTGTTCACGACAAGGTGCATTCTGGACGTCCAATTTTTGGCCACTTTTTCGAGCACTGCTGGCCGTATGTCACGAATAACACGAACAACGCTAGCCTCCAAGGCGTCAATTATTGCTGGTTTATCAGCATAAACCAGTGACTTCACGTAGCCCCACAGGAAATAATCGAGAGGTGTCAAATTGCACGACCTTGGAAGCCAACTGACAGGTCCACTTCTCGAAATCAAATTATCGCCAAATTTTGATTTGAATAAGTCGATGGTTGCGTTCGCCATATGGCACGTAGTGCCATCCTGTTGAAACCACATCTCCTCCGGATCAATGTCATACATATTTTTAAACAAACAATCATTGATCATGATGCGGTAACGATCTCCATTGACCGTAAAGCGAGCTCTGGCCTCATTTTTGAAGAAATAAGGTCCGATGATGCCACCAGAGTGAAAACCGCACCGTACGGTGCATTTTTCTTTTTTTTTTTTTTTTTTTTTTTGGATTGGTAATTTTGCTTATTAACAAACCCGTTAAGCGCCTCATCGCTGAACACAATTTTGCGATAAAACAACGGGTCATTTGCCAACTGCTCTAGAGCCTGATTTTCAGAGTAAATTTGGATAATTTCGTAGCGTTGTTCAAGCGTGAGTCTATTCATGATGATTTGTCGGAGTATATATAAAAAAATTCATCAAAATTTAATTTTTTGTGTTTGTGTTAAAAAAAAACACCCTTTACAAATACGAAATATAAACAATGAGATGGGTGGACATCGCTAAATCGACATAGAATTTTATGCTGATCAAGAATATACATACTTTGTAGAGTCCAAAATGTATATTTCCTCGTGTTACAAACGAAATGACAAGCTTAATATATCCTTCATACTTCAGTGGAAGGTACTACGGCCGAGGGTATATATCTGTCAGCAAAACCGACTGATACTTTTTAACTTATCTTATTTTTCTGAGTTGATTTTCAAGAATTTGAAATTTGAAAAAATATTGCCTTTTATTTTTCCAAAAACGTATTGAGCTTAAGCATTCCTCACATATTCTATATCTCTTCGAATATTACAAATAAAAAATATATTCTTATATACTCTCTTTCATCTACAATATATTTTCTTTCTATTTTTCTCTTATATGCATTTGCGTCTCTTCCTGTGTTTGCTACGTGCTGCTGCCGCTGCCAAATAAACCATTAAAACTCACATTACCCGATGCCTGCTGCCCTGTCCTGCCCTGCTAATAATGCTCGTAAATTTGGCAAACTATTCTTGTTGTGGTTCTTTGAAATTCCCTTCTCCGTTCGACTATGGAATGGAACTATTTGCCTGTTTTTTAATATCTATTTGATATGCAATTTTTTTCGTCTAATATCGCTTGTCGCCGGCACCGCCACTACTCTATGCGGATATGATTTTTTGGACTCTTTCATTGGCTGCAATCTCCAACACCACCACCACCACCAACGTCATGATCTGTCTGTCTGGCTGGTTGATTTTGTGATGTTCTGGCTGTTATTTGAATTTCTATTGCAATTGTTGTGGATTCGTTCTCGTCATTTGTTTTTGCTTTTTTTTCCATCTTCCTTTTTTTGGATGGCCCGTAGCAATTTGGCGCTATTTTGGATGTGGAAATTATATTCAATGAACGCGGCAGTAAGGTAAGCTCTTGTTTTGTGATATTTTTAAATGTTTTTATATTGTTGCGCTATATTTTTGTAAAAACAAGCGAAAAATTAATGAAAAACTTTTGCCAGCGCCAAGCATATGAAATTTAATGAGTCTGTTGTTGTTTTTTTTTATTTGTAGTTGTCTCCCAGCCAGTTTGGCTTGGATTCTGTTAATGTCAAAAAAGTTGTCGAAAGCAGAGAAAAAAATTCTAGGGAATTTGTAAAATATTGTGGATAATTGTTTGAAGGTGCCAACAATTTGTTGGTTCGGAATTGAAAGTTTTTAGTTTTTTTGTGAAAGTTTTGCTGAAAAGAAATTAAAATAAATGAGAAAGAGAGTTTGTGGTCAAATTTGATAATTTACCGATTAATTTGATCATCATTTTTTGACCACAGGCTGCAAGAAACACTTGTAAATTAAATATGTTGGGCATATTTAAATCAGAGGATTAAAAAATATATACAGAAAAAAAAATAAATATAAATATATAAAAACTAGATCGCATTTAATTACAAATATTCCAATGACCGAAGTTTAAAGAGAACTTGAAAAGAATCTCAGATTTTATGAACATTTTATATTTGTTATTATTTATTACACTGTAAAACACAAAAAAAATAATTACAGGAAAAACTCTGTAGATTATAAAAGTAGAGCTAAAAATAGAAGACACTTATATTGGCGTTAAAAAGTTTACCCCTATTTCAGATTTTCAGAAATTTTCCGATTAATATCCCTGCATTATATCAAGACGAGGATTATATTGATTTTGCTCTTTTTTTAAGAAATGCTTAAATTACCCCTTTCAATCGGATCGTAAAAATTCTAGATCTACAGGGTGAGATGAAAAAACTACAACCAACTTTAGACTGCCATCATTTCTAAGCCACACTATTGTTTACACACGTACAAAAGCATTTTGATGAGAATTTTCCAGAAAAAAAAGTTATTCGTGATGGAATTCAAGTGTGATTTTTTTATATTTGGCTGGAAAACCACAAGCGGCTGTCGTTAAAGCACTCCAGCATTTAAATACGAATAAATCTTTTGTGTCTGTACCATCGCTCGTTGCCGTGATACTGGTAGCGTAGTCCGACGTCAAGGAAGTGGACGGGAGAAAACAGCAACATCAGCAGAAATGGTTAGAAACGTAAAGGAGTGACTCGATCGAAACTCCCATCGCTGTGACCGAAAAATGGCTCGTGAGCTTAAAATATCGCATTCGGCAAATATTGAAAAATGAGCTCGTGGTAAAGCCATTGAAATTTCAGAAAGTGCAAGAACTTACACCGCAACAGAAAGGAGATAGACTCAAAAGAGCTAAAGAGTTGTTTCGCTTGACCGAAAGTTGTAAACTGCCGAATTTGGTTTTCTCCAATGAGAAGACATTCGTTGTCCAGCATTTTGTAAACAAACAAAATGATCGTGTTTAATTGCCAAAGAGGTCAGGTGAAAATGTGCACCTTCGGTTGGCCACCAGAACACAAGCTCCGGCCATGGTGATGGTCTGGGCCGCCATAACAACCAATGTTCGCTCTCCGCTCGTACTAATCGACCGTGGTATCGGAATAAATGCCGAATATTATCGCGAAAATATTCTGGAGGGTGTATTTAAGCCTTGGGCACCCAAACATTTTGGCCGCAGACCTTGGACATTCCAACAGGACTCAGCACCATTGCACTCAGCACGCGCCACCCAAGAATGGTTACAAAATGAGGTTCCTCGCTTCATTTTCTGCCACCAAAATCTCCGGATACCAGTCCGTTGGACTATTGTGTCTGGAGTATTTTGGAAAGCAAGTTTGGCACTACAAAAAACCAAAGTGTCGATCACTTCAAGCAAGCGCTTCGCCGGAATGGGCCAAAATATCACAGAGCAACATTCGGACAGCGTGTGACGGTTTCATTGGCCGTTGGAAAGCCATAATTCGTGCCAAAGGTGACCAATTCGAACAAATCTAAACTTATTCTAAAATTTGATGCTATTTCCGGCATTTTTTGGTTTCATTCA
Organism: Musca domestica; assembly: GCF_030504385.1. Lineage (NCBI taxonomy): Eukaryota > Metazoa > Arthropoda > Insecta > Diptera > Muscidae > Musca > Musca domestica. The sequence goes on from NW_026712400.1 coordinate 2,436,880, forward strand.
ATCAAATTTAAAAAAAAAATGTAAAAAAAAAACAATTCGAACAAATCTAAACTTATTCTAAAATTTGATACTATTTCCGGAATTTTTTTGGTTTCATTCAATAACATTTAAAACAAAATGTAAAAAAATATGGCGTTTGACTTTGTTGTAGTTTTTTTAGCTCACCCTGTATAGTAGAATTTTATGACACACAATTTTGTAAAATATTTTGACTTGCTATCATTTTTAACCACATTTTGAAAAAAAAGACCAAAAACACCCCTTTTGGAGGCTTACTTAAGGGGTTAAAATGCCCGACAAAAATAATCAGCATATTGTTATCTGTAATATTGCCGAAGACACTTTATACATAAATGAAAGAATTCCAAAAAATTGTAAAATTTCAAAACGCCGATACATGTGTCTTCTATTTTTAGCCCTATTTTCAGAATCTGCCGTATTTTCGCTGTAATTATTTCTTGTGTTTCACAGTGTAAATATTTGTTTTGCCAGGCCATTTTTTACAATTCATTAAATGACAAACACAACTAAATCCTAAATTTTCTTTTGTACTTAAATTTCATATCTCTAAATAAATACCTAACTGAATGTAACTCCAGCGCCATAAAGAGCTCAAATTCTGGCCATAATCTAAATTTTACAGCTTTTAACCAACTCCTTCAACCAAATATCTCCAGAATTTTTCTGCTAACTTTTCAAATTGGATATGTAATTGCTTAAATACACTGGTGCATACATACACACTTCGAAACATGACAAACGAATAGATGGCATAGAACTTGTTCTGTCTGTAATGTTCAAAATTTTAATGATAACTTCTATCTTCTTCCTCTTCTTGACAATAACCCATTTTTTGGTCATATACATATATTTTCCTATTCCATTGGTTGTTGTACCCCCCAAAGACATTTATTTTTATTTTTAAATGTTGTTGATGCTATTATTTTGTACGACGACAATATTCTACACAATTTGTTTATTTTATAGCTGTGGTAAGCTTCCAAATGGTATTACCATATGTTTTAAAATTTAAAATCTTGGTATCATTTGTGGCTGTTGATTGTTGTGTTGTCACACACACACACACACCACACATACATATCTGTGTGTGTATATGTTGTGCTCCTTTAATGATATCGAATAAATGTTAAATGTGTAAAGCGACAACACATTTTCATAGAAAGGATATGATTTGGTTTCTCACAGGCCATTGTTGAAGAAAAATTATATTTTTTGTGTAAATAAAAAAAATGGCTAATGCTCTATGGACCCACTAACAACATTTCTGGCCAAAATAATTTTTGTAAGTTTAATTTTTTTTAATATTTTTTCTTAGGGTAATAAGAAAATGAACTCCTTTATATCAAACCGAAATAAATGTCCTTCTCCTTTAACGGGAGATTTTTAAGAGCTGTAGAAAAGTTTTTCAAAAAAAAAATTGTTTGGATCGATAGTACGGTCCATATAATTTAATGTTTGAAGATTATTTCATTCAAATGACGACCGCGACTGCGCCTCAAATGGTCCATCCGTTTAGTCCAATTTTGGAGTATTCTTTTCAACATTTCGGTCAGTATCTCACGAATATAGTTTTCAATGAATAAAGTGTTCAATGGGTCAATTGAAGCGGGCTCGTCTGTACTGGATGAGATGAAAAAACCGCAACCAACTTCAGACTGCTGTCATTTCTAAGCCACTCGTCCGACAGCTGTTAAAATTATTCCAGCGACAGCTCATTATGCATTGTTTACAAGCGTAGAAAAGCATTTTGGTGAGAATTTTTCAGGGAAAAACTTATTCGTGATGGAATTTAAGCGTGATAGAGTCATTTCTTTATATTTGGCTGGAAAACCACAAGTGGGTATCGTTAGAGCTCTCCAGCATTTAAAAGTGAATACATATTTTGTGTCTCGTACCATCGCTCGTTACCGTGATACTGGTAGCATAGCCGGACGTCAAGGAATTAGACGGAAGAAAACAGCAACGTCAACAGAAATGGTTCGAAAAGTAAAGAAGCGACTTAATCGAAACTCGCGCTACAGTGGCCGACAATGGCTCGTGAGCTGAACATATCGCAATACTCCATTCCGGAAATATTGAAAAATAAGCTCAGGGTAAAGCCATTGAAATTCCACAAAGCACAAGAACTTAAACCGCAACTGAAAGAAAATAGACTCAAAAGTGCTTAAGAGTTGCTTCGCTTGGCCGAAAGTGGTGAACTGCTGAATTTGGTTTTCTCCGATGAGAAAATATTCGTCATGCAGAAGTTTTAAACAAAAAAATTATCGTATTTACTTGCCAAAGAGGTCAGTTTAAAATGGGCACCTTCGGTTGGCCACCAGAACTCAAGCGCCGGCCATAGTGATGGTGTGGGCCACCACCGCCGTAACAGCCAATGGTCGCTCTCCGCTCATATTAATCGACCGTGGCATCAGAATAAATGCCGAATATTATCACGAAAATATTCTGGAGGGTGTATTACCTTGGAACATTCCAACAGGACTCAGCACGCGCCACCTAAGAAAGGGTACAAAATGAGGTTCCCCGCGTCATTTCCAGCGCACAATGGCCACCAAAATCCGTTGGACTATTGTGTCTGGAATATTTTGAAAAACAAGGATGGCGCTAGAAAATACCAAAGTGTCAATCACCTCAAGCAAACGCTTCGCCGGGAAGGGGCGAGGTGTGTTGAATTTCACATGGGAGGTGTTTGGGCTAGCCCTACCCTACACAGACAATTTTCTGCTACAGGAGTTGTTATATTATGCGAGTTTCAAATAACAAATTCCATTCTGTTGAAAAAATCATTAAAACACTCAATATCGGGAGGTATCAGAGGTTTTAAGAAGACGCGAAATCACATAGCTCATTCGCCATCTTGACCTGTCCACGTTTGTAAAAAATGTATGCCTTCTATCTCCAATTTTCTACGATTCTCTTTTATGTTTTCACATTTGTAAAAAAAAAAACGATTTATTCCAAATAATCACATTAAATAGATGCTTTGTCAACATAAATAGAATATAATCCAATATGAATATTCCATTAAGCATCGACATACAACAAGAAATAGGAAAGAGGAGCATCAAACCCTACAACACTGCAATATCCTGTGATTTATTTTCAATTTCCTGTTGATTCGGTTTGTGGCATGCAAAGTAATATTGAACTTTTCTAAATTTTTAAATATTCCTCTCCTCACTCTTTGTTCGCCATTACTGTATAGCTTTGTGGCAAGGCTGCTGCGGCCGGCTGGCAGCACCACTTTCCATAATGGTTAGATGAGAGTCATGAGTGAAAATCTGTTTAACGTAGCTCTTTTTTTCTAAGGGTTTTTGTTCCCCGGCAAAGCGCCATGGAAAAAGGCAAAACACCATTGCTTCTGGCCTTTGTGAAGCTTCATATTCTTCTCTTTGTCCGCTGGTCTGATTCTTCTGCTAAAGAGCTTTGTAGTTGTTTTTTTTTATAAAGACAAGAGTTGATGTTGTTGCTGTTATTTTCGTTTGTTCTTTACTCTTGCAATGGATATTCACATAGCTACGGCTGCAGATGAATGCGAGTTGGTTGGTTATATTGACAACCAACCATTTCCTTAACTAAGTTATAGGAATAAAAATATATAAAGTATCCTTTGCAGTTTCAAAGGAAAACGGCACACAAACACACGCACTCACCTCAGCAACTCTTTGATATGCTTATGTTTCCTTTCTGTTTCTTTTTCTCTCTCTCTCTCTCTCTCTCTCTTTTATGAGATGTGTATAGATTTACTTTAAAACGGCGTCTAAGAGGGAAATTGATTTATTTTCTAGCTGCTGCTGCCGTTGTTGTTGTTGGTAGTGTTTACTATTACTGTTGGTGCTCCTAAAGCATTTCCTGTAAAAGCTTTGTGTGAACACTGTTGAGGGGAAAATCACCTTTTTTCCTTCATGGCTTGCTCCCATATTGACTGTATCCAAGGGTAACCGACCAGAGGATCGTGTATGACGAGAAATGTGTAGGAAATATCAATGATTGAAGATGTGTGTGTGTGTTACGAGCGCTTAAGGAGGAGGTATCAACCACCTCAAGAGAGTTGTGTGTGTACACTTTCAATTGCATACCATTTAACATTAATCCTCAGCGCTGCCAAAACTAGCTATACTAGCTATTTTCGATAGCTAACATCTAAAGTTTATAAAATAAAAAAAGTAAAATAAATTTAAATGCTTCGTCATTAAAATAGATCAATATTTGGAAATTTGGATAATCAGTGTTAATTAAAAAAAAAAAAAAACTGCAACAAAGTCAAATGCCATAATTTTTACTTTTTTTAATTTTGTTGAATGAAAGCAAACAATTTCGCAAATAGCATCAAATTTTAAAATAAGTTTAGATTTGTTCGAATTGGTCACCTTTGGCACAAATTATGGCCTACAAACGGCCAATGAAACCGTCATACGCTGGCCGAATGTTGCTCTGCGGTTTTTTGGCCCATTCTCGGCTAAGCGCTTGCTTGAGGTGTATTTTTTAATGCCAACCTTGCTTTCCAAAATACTTCAGACAAAATAGTCCAACGGATTGGTATCCGGAGATTTTGGTGGCCATTGTGCGCTGGAATGAAGCAAGGAACCTCATTTTTTAACCATTCTTGGAATGCGATTGTGCTGAGTCCTGTTGGAATGTCCAAGGTCTGCGGCCAAAATGTTTGCGTGCCCAAAGCTAGAATACACCCTTCAGAATATTTTTGCGATAATATTCGGCATTTATTCTGATGCCACGGTCGATTAATACGAGCGGAGAGGGACCATCGGCTGTTATGGCGGCCCACACCATCATCATGGCCGGCGCTTGAGTTCTGGTGGCCAACCGAAAGTGCACATTTTCTGCTAACCTCTTTGGCAAGTAACCACGATTATTTTGTTTCTTTACAAACTGCTGGACAACGAATGTTTTCTTATCGGAGAAAACCAAATTCGGCAGTTCACCACTTTCGGCCAAGCGAAGCAACTCTTTAGCTCTTTTGAGTCTATTTTCTTTCTGTTGCGGTGTAAGTTCTTGAACTTTTTGGAATTCAATGAAATTTGAAATTTCAATGGCTTTACCCCGAGCTCATTTTTCAATATTTGCCGAATGGAATATTGCGATATGTTCAGCTAACGAGCCAGATTTGGTGCGGTTTATGGGCTGGTGGCATAATTGGATCATAGTTCTTCAAAGCTGCTGAGAATCATAACGTAACTGTGAATGATGAGCGCTACCGTGAGATGAGAGTTCGGTGAATATTTCATTCACGTTCGGGACCTGTCAATTGACCGTCTAAAACGTGAGATTTTACGCCTTTAGACTTTTTTAGACCAGCTTCAATTGACACATTGGAAGACAACATTGAAGAATTTAATGGAAATATGCCGGCCGAAATGTTGAATAGGATATGCTGAAATCGGACTAAGCGGATGGCCCATTTGAGACACGGTCAACATTTGCAGGAAATATTGTATTAACCTTTAATTATATGGACCGTACTATAGATTCAAATAAAGATTTCATTATACCCTCAGTCATATGGCTAGAGATGGTATATATCATTTGATACGTCCAAAATGTGCCTCATCGAACAGTTTTAGACCCTAGGTCTCTTGGCGTCAAATATGTTTTTAAGACGTTTGGAGTCGATTTAGCGATGTTCGTCCGTCTGTCTGTCTGGCTCTCGATAGCTCTCGAAGGGAATATTCGATTTGGTCCATACTTGGTACATCATAATATTATTGAGTTCGGTCCACTCCTTCTGGTACCTCCCCCACAAATGGTCAATATTTTCAAAAAATATTTTAATGCACAGAAAGAGAAAGGATAATCCGATATTGCTCCAACTTTTCAAATCCTAATATTTGCATCAGTGCTAGGTCAGGTGCCAAAATGGAATACATCGGTCCAGTCATTCTGGTACCTCCCCCACAAAAAGTCGAAATTTTGAATAATTATAACTTTTATTAAATGAGATGTCTGAGTCCGATTGTCTTCAAATTACACACATCACAATATATTTATTAACCCAAGGTCTGGTGTTGAGATGGAATATACGGGTCCTCTCCTTCTGGTACCTCCCCCACAAAGGGTCAAAATTTTGATTATCCATTAAACGCGAAGTTAACATCCGATTCCATTCAGACTTGGTACTTCTCAATATATCCATCAACACAAGATCTGTCATAAAGATGGTAGAGATCGGACCATTTCTTATGGTACCTTCCCCCACATAGGGTTAAAGATTTTGAAAAACAAAACACTCAATGAATGCGAAATAAGCATTGAAAATCTCTTCAAATTTCAAACATACAAACATATTTGCTACCACAAGATTTGTTGTGAAGATGATATATTTCTGCGAGCCGCTTCTGGTGCCTCACCCACAAAGGGTCACAATTTTCAATATCTGTCATAAATTGCTATTTCTAAATATTTCTCTCAACCAGAAACCTGAGAAGAATATGGAATTTATGATTTCGCATAAAATTGGATATAAATGTTTGATGTTCTTGTAATTTTTGCCCAAATCTGGTACGTCGCGATATTTTTAGCATATTTATTTAGTTTCGATACGAATTGGACAATATTGGTCCATTCCTTCGGAATCTACTCCTTGGAGGATCAACAATTTGAATAATACAACAGAAGTCAAAATATATTTAAATAAGCGAACATTGGTTGAGGGTATACATCGTCGGCAAAAACCGACTGACACTTTTTAACTTCTTTTATATTGTTTTGAAATACATTCCTACGGCTAAACCTACAATTTCCTGGTTTTTCGGCATTTTCAAATTTTTGACACAATTACAGCTTTAACATTTTGAATTTTTGGAGGGCAGATTCTTTTCTTCTCTCTTTGGCTTTTAAAGTAGAACTTTCCAAATTTGCCAGCAAAGTTTGGTATTGAAAATGTTATCTATCGACTCTTTACATAAACTTGTGCTTCCTTTTCCCTTTAAATACAATATACTTATAATATTATATTAAACTTATACCATAAGAATATAAATTTATAAATTATTAGAAAACTTTTCGTTTTAAGATTATGGGGAGCGCCTAAAAGTATGCTTTTTACTAAAAGTAAATGTAAAAAAATCACTTTCCATAAAATCACTTTCTGTTTCTTGTTTTTGTTTGAAATTAAATCCGTCTTTAAAGTTAATTCTATTTATTTCAAATGCGCAAAGAAAATAAGTAGCAGAGCAAAAAAAATTGAAGCAAACTTTCAGTGGCAAACAACATACTCTATGGTGCTGCTCGGCCGTATTACTTACATTTCTACCCATTAGCTATGCAATATGCGGTATACGATACACGGAGTGTACCCAGTTAGTTGGCTGGCTGGCTGACTGACTGGGTGACTGATGTTAGCCTCTTATTCAGGATGGAGGTGGATGCTTTTCGCATTTTTAAGCCGTTAAGTGTTTACTTACACAAATTGCATTTGCCAGTTCGCTCATGCTGCCGCGTGTGTATATATGTATTTGTGTGTGTGTATGGCTGATGTTGACGGAGTATTTGAAAACGTACTTGAAATGTTACAGTGACGTATGAAAACAAATTTTCAATTAGCCGAAAAAGTGTTGCTGTTGCCATAAATATTTGTTTAATCTAATCAGAGAATGTATTTTGAGAGATTTTTCTGGGACAAAATTAGATGTGTACCCATATTTGATATGGCCTAAATGTGACTCATGGTATTGAGAATGTATACTTCTTGGAAAGACATCCATTTTAGGTCATTTGGATTCGAACTTGTAATGTCCGTCTCTTGTTCTTCCTGGCTCATATGTTCGATTTGGTCCACACTTAGATCGAGTTGGGATTTGGGTCATATTGCCCCACTCTCTCTCTCTCTTTTTAGTACATCCCACAAATCTAATATTTTAAAGAAACGAGAGAAAATTTATTCTGAACCAGGTCAGATGCGAATATGTAGGTCCTTCTGACATCTTTCCACAAAAGGTCAAATATGAAATAAGAAAACGGACCGAAAGACCAAAAACATGGGTTTTTAAGGATACATTTTTAATAGACGAAAAGACAAAAAAATGGTCTTTGAAAAATGGACAAAAAAAAACAATTTCAAGGACCAAAAACTTGAGCTTTTTAAGGAAATATTTAGAAGGACCAAACCACATGGATCTTTAAAAAACATTTCAGGAAGGACCAACAATATAATTTCAAAAGATTAACAAATCTCAGGAGATGTAAAAAAATTCTAAGAAAAACATTTTTTTTTTTATTTTTTTTAATATTTGAATACGCCAAATGGCCACAAAAATGGTCAAATAGACCAAACACTGTGAATTTGAAATAAAATTTTAGGATCAGCAGAACAAAGAATTGCGGATTTTTAAAGAAAAATTTTTAAGAGGATCTTACGAGCGTATTTTTAGAGAAAATTGTTTGAAGATCCATGGCACCAAAAAAATGAGTTTTTAAGATTTTTTTTCATTTATTTACTTATTTTTTTAGTTTTGGACTTTTTGTAGAATTTAAAAAAAAAAAAATTAACAGGAACCAAAAAATAGATTTTTAGACGAACCTAGATTTTTTAACCACAGTTCGGAGCAAACCTCCATAAAACTCCCTCTCTAAAGAGGGAAACTCACTCGAATTCGAGCGGCAACTTTCCGATGATGAGCTCGCTTTTGAGTGGGAGAAATATTGATTTAAAGTCGAGCTGATTCTACTCTAACCGAGCACTCTTTTAGTTCTTGTCACATCGTTGATGTGTTTCGATGTATGTGTATTTTTAGCCACTCTTCCACCAATCCTGCTCGAAAGCAAGTTTCGCTCCCAAATGAAAATGAGCAAATCTGTCCTATGTTTCAGAGTGACCAGCTAACCAAAAACGTCAATTTGTAAGGATAATTATTAGAGTGTTCAGAAACCATAAAAGTGGCTTCGAAAAGAAGAAATTCAAACGGACCTTAATTGAGAAAAATTTTACAAGAACAACGGACAAAAAATGTGTAAGGATTTTCCTACAGGGACACACAGTTAAAATGGTTTTTAGTCATTATTTTCTCGTAATACTTGGGAAATCCGGTTCTCATTACTTTTGTGATACTGGCTTTGCAGATCGTATTTGGTTATTTGGGTTACTAATAATGCTGAGCATATGACAGATCATAGATTGAGATGAGTGAGATGAAAAAACTGCAACCAACTTCAGACTGCTGTCATTTCTAAGCCACTCCTCCGACATCTGTTAAACTTATTCCAGTGACAGCTCATTATATTGTTTACAAGCGTACAAAAGCATTTTGGTGAGAATTTTCCAGAAAAAAAAATGATGGAATTCTAGCGTGATAGTGTGATTTCTTTATATTTTGCTGGAATACCCCAAGTGACTATCGTTAGAGCACTCCAGCATTAATCTTTTGTGTCTCGTAACATCGCTCGTTACCGTGATACTGGTGGCGTAGCCCGACGTCAAGGAAGTGGACGGAAGAGAACAGCAACATCAGCAGAAATGGTTCGAAAAGTAAAGAAGACGCTTAGTCGAAACCCCGCATCGCAATATTCCATTCGGCAAGTATTGAAAAATGAGCTCGGGGTAAAGTCATTGAAAATCAAAAAAAAAAACGAGAACTTAAACCGCAACAGAAAGAAAATAGGTTAAAAGATCTAAAGAGTTGCTTCGCTTGGCTGAAAGTGGTGAACTGTCGAATTTGGTTTTTTTCCGATGAGAAAACATTCGTTGTCCAACAGCTTGTAAACAAACAAAATTATCTGTTTACTTGCCAAAGAGGTTAGATAAAAAAGGTGCACCTTCGGTTGGCCACCAGAACTCATGCGCCGGCCATAGTGATGGTGTGGGCCGCCACCGCCGTAACAGCCAATGGTCGATTTTCGCTCGTATTAATGGACCGTGGCATCAGAATAAATACCGAATATTATCGCGAAAATATTCTGGCAGGTATATTAAAGCCTTGGGCACGCAAACATGTAGACCGCAGACCTTGGAGATTCCAACAGGACTCAGCACCTTCGCACTCAGCACGCGCCATTCAAGAATGGTTACAAAATGAGGTTACTCTCTTCATTTCCAGCGCACAATGGCCACCAAAATCTCCGGATACCAATCCGTTGGACTATTGTGTTAGGAGTATTTTGAAAAGCAATGTTGGCACTGAAAAATACCAAAGCGTCGATCACCTCAAGCGCAAGCGCTTTGCCGGGAATGGACCAAAATACCGAATAGCAACATTCGGGCAGCGTGTGACGGTTTCATTGGCCATTTGAAGGCCATAATTCGTGCCAAAGGTGGCCAATTCGAACAAATCTAAACTTATTCTAAAATTTGATGTTATTTCCGACATGTTTTGTTTTCATTCTATAAAATTTAAAAAAAATGTGAAAAATTATGGCATTTGAATTTGTTGCAGTTTTTTTTTATCTCACCCTTATATCTGACCTCAAAATGAAATACTCCTTCCGACTTCTTCTCTTGAAAAAAAAAATGACCACCATTAAGCACTGTGCCACATTTTCCTCAAATAGCATCATCCTTTTCGCAATTCCATCATTGTGAATGTGGCCTGACATTTATTTGACGTCATTATGCAAATAGGAGCCCAGTTGAAAGGCAGGGAAAAAATACAACACATAAACAAATACATTTTGTTTGGTAAATAATTTAAAAATAATGCAATTTGAGTGTCCAGCAAATGCTGCTCAACAAATTCAGTTTGAACTGCTGGGTAAATACGAAATAGTCGCTCGCTTGTCATAGAAGCAAACAAACTAAATAAAAAAATTCTGCGCCATTTCAAATACAGAAGGTCTCATAAATTATGCCAAGGTGCCGCGCCGTCAATGGTGCTGGAATAAAGAAATAGTAAAAGCTAAAAAAATGTTTAAATATAAACTTTGTTTATACTTTAAAAACCAAATCTCCTTTGGTTTATTAATTAATTAATTCATTTAATAAAATTTTATGACCATAATATTTTTCCCTGCATAATATGATCCTTCCGCATCCTTTCACCGAGCATGGCTCTCAAGTTCGGTGAAAGGATGTGAAAGGATCATATTATGCAGCAAAATTATTATGGCCATTTTCGGGGGAAATTCATGAGAATATTAAATATATGCAAATTTAAATTCAGCATTTTAAATAAACAACGTACACCAAAAGTACACCAGTTCCCAAACGTATGAGCGATTTCATAAATTTCGTATCACTCACCCGACCCGGAGTCCACGGAACGAGTTCGTTCGATCGAACTAGGCTGGCACAACTCTAAACAACGACATCCCTCTCACTACATATTCCGTTGCATAATTTTAGGGATTTCATGGAACATTATTCCGTTGATAAATGTCATTTAAATATTTATCGCTGAACGTTATTCATTGAAAAATCTATGTGGATGTGTTTCACTTTGCCGATTTTCTTGTCGTCTTTTCATTATTATTTTTGTTGTTGTGCACATTATTTGAAAACCGGAGATTGTTGTATGCATTGTTAACGTATTTATTTATTGCATTTTTATAGTTTCCGTTCTCTTTTTATTCTTTTTCGTTCTTTCTTGTGTGCATCCTTTACAATGTTGCCAATACCTTTGTTTATTGTTATTTCAGAAATTTTTATTTCTTTTCTTTTTATCGGTTTGCTCTTTGTTGTTGGCTTTTCCTTCATTCCAACATGGGGGATATGGTATATTGCAATTCACAAAGAAAATTTATATTCTTGAATTAAGAAAATAAAATTAAAAATAGTAAGAGGTAGGATGAAAAAAGTCGGTTTAAAATTATCATTTTTTCATATGAAATTAAATTTCTGCCAGTAATTAAAATTTAAATAATTTAATTTTAATCTTCGAAGAAAAAAGGAAAAAAATAATAAAAAAAACAAGTAAGCAAAGGCTACAGTCGAGCGGGGCCGACCGTTGAATACCCTACAACACTATAATAAACGATACAGTTTATATAGGCGAGATACTCGAAAGAATTCCACAAGATATTGTGACAAATAATAAAAGAACACCATCAGGTTTCGTTCTCTAATTTTCGAATAATAGCAACTTAAACTAATTTGCTCATTTCCAATTTATTGGTAGATGTTGCACGTAAATGGTTTTCCTAGATCTGGAACCAATATTTCCCAAAGACCTATAATCCCTCAGACGTGGCAAAAGATTAACATTTATTATTGGTTTTTGACTGCAACGCAACGAAATCAGCGTTAACGAAACAGTCAGAAGTGCGTCTTTCCTGTATTTGTGAATTCTCCAAAAAGTCACAGGAAAGGACATTTTCGTATTTTGTCTACAAAAGTTGGCAAACTATTTCACACATTGAATATTTTTGGGATGGCCATCCAAAACTGCTTGGCTTTTGCAATGTCCGGTAACCCCCATCCAAATGTGCGTGAGGATCGGGCAATAATTACGACCTGTTGACAAATTTTGCAGTTTTTTGGTCCATTTCAACCCCTAATTATATGGCGATCATCTCCAAAAAGGGTAGGCTTCTATTCTGACCCTCATCTTATCTCCATGCAAAATTTCGTAAGGATCGGGCCATAAATGCGATCTGTATATGATATCCTGATATCCTAACTACTTAGTTTTGTTAGCTGTAGAAATATTACGAAATGTTTAATTCAAAATGAAAATATGCCAAAAATATGACAAAATGGAAAAAATATGAGAAAATTTTACAAAATCAATATTTTCATCTTTATAGAGATATTTTTATGCGATTTTTCTAGACGTTTTTTCTTTCCTGCCAAGAGGCCATTCTGAATTAATGAGAACTGTCGAAATCAGTTCAGCCGTTCTCGACATATAAGAGATCTTTCAAGTATATCCTCTTTGATAGACATATATATCGCACATATTTTGCTATATATCCGATTTGTTGGATGTTAACATCAATGTAAAGATCAGAAGTAACCTTGTCATGGCTTTGTGATTTAGCCGGGATTTAAAATATTCGCGGTTTATTGAAAATTTTTGAATTTTTTCAACACAAAAGATATGGTCTATTTTACCCGCTAAATATTATCCGATGACCACCCAAATTAGTAGGCTTCTTCTCTGCCCTAAACTCTAGCTACGTGCGAAATTCCGCGTCGATTGGTCTATAATTGCGACCTGTATAGCTACTGCAAAATCCGACATTTTTTCAGTATTTGGTCCATTTTAACCCCTAAACATTTGGCGATCATCTCCAAAAGAAATAGGGTTCTATTCTGACCTCAACCCCACCTACATTCTAAATTAACATGGACAGACGGACAGACGGACGGACGGACATACATAGCTAGATCGACTCAGCTCGGCGAGCTAGGAAGATCCATATATACTTTCCTATGTGGAAACCAATATTTCGAGGTGTTACATAATTTTTGGCCCAATCTAACTTATAATACATACAAGTTAAAAAGTATCAGTCGATTTTACCGACATATGTATACCCTCAGCCAATAGTTGATTATTTAAATATATTTTGACTTCTGTTATGATTATTCAAATTGTTAACCCTCTGTGGAGTAGGTTGCGAAGGAATTGCCCAATATTGTTCATTTCGTAGCGGATCTAAATAAATATGACATATATATTGCGACGTGCCAGGTTTAGGCTATTTTGGTTACTTCCTACATTTCATATGAGATCTGTGATAAAGTTTATAGTTATAGTCGACCGAAGTATTTCATTTTCATACTTCATCTAATACAGGTAAAAATATTGTTATGGGCAAAATTATAAGAAAATCGAATATTTATATCCAATTTTAAGCGGAATCATAAACTCTATAATCATCTCAGGTTTCTGGTTGAGAGAAATATTTAGATGTAGCAAGTTCTAAAGTTATGACAGAGAAAAGTATTGAAAATTATGATGCTTTGTGGGTGAGATACCAGAGGGGTTCGTAGATATATATCATCTTCACAAAAGATCTTGTGTTAGTAAAAATGTTTGTGTGTGAAATTGGAAGAGTTGGATGCTTATTTCGCTTTCTTTGAGCGTTTTGTTTTACAAAATATTCAACCCTATGTGGGGGAGGTACCAGAAGAAATGGTCCGATCACTATCATCTTTATAACAGATCTTGTGTTGATGGAAATATTGTGAGGTACCAAGCCTGAAGGGAATCGAATGTTGATTTCGAGTTATGTAAGCTTCATGGATATTCAAAATTTTGACACTTCGTGGGGGAGGTACCAGAATGAGTGGACCAATGTATCCCACCTTCACAGCAGATTATGTGCCAGTAGAAATAATGGGAAGTGTGTAATATTTCTCTGCATCCGAATACTTATTTCGGATTTTATAATCATTTTGGTTATTCAAAACTTTGACGCGTGTGGGGAGGTACAAGAAGGATTTTGTGTTAGTAGAAATAATGGGATGTGTGGAATTTGAAGATAACCGGATACTAATTTCGGATTTTATAATCGGTTTGGTTATTCAAAACGTTGACCCTTTTTGGGGGAGGTACCAGAAGGAATAGTCCGATCTCTTCCATCTTTAAAACAGATCTTGTCTTGATAGAAATATTGAGATGTACCAAGTCTAAATGATATCGGATGTAATTTTGCCGTTTTATAAGCTTCAAGCAAATGGGGGAGGTACGAGAAGGAGAGGACAGATATATTCCATCTCAACACCAGACCTTGGGTTAATAAAAATATTGTGATCCGTGCAATTTGTAGAAAATTGGAAACTTATATCACATTCTATAAGAGTTATAATTATTCAAAATTTTAACCCTTTGTGGAGCACTGATGCAAATATTAAGATTTGCAAAGATGCAGCAAAATCGGATTATCATTTCTTATTCTGGGCATTTTTTTTTTTTTTTTTTTTTTGTTTTTGAAAATTTCAACCTCTTGTGCAGGAGGTATCAGTATCTCCGAACTCAATCTAAGTTTGATAATAATACTACGATGTACCAAATTTGGACCAAATCGGATACTCCCATCGTGAGCACCAGCCAGATGACACGTAGTATTATTATCAAACTTAGATTGAGTTCGGAGATACTGATACCTCCTGAACAAGAGGTTGAAATTTTCAAAAACAAAAAAAAAGGAGACCTAACGTCTAAAATCGTTATTTCGATCGTATCAGACCTATCGTATCTAGCCACAGGACTGAGAGTGTAAAGAGGTGTAGAGTTAAATTTGTGTTGTTGACTAATTCATACCAAAATATGCGAAATTAAATGGAAAATATTACCAAAACGTCAAATATATATGAAATGGGGTTTTACCTTTATATATTGGGGGTATACCAAAGTGTGGACCCATTTTTTAAATCAATTATTCTTGAAGTAATCCAAAGTTCTCTATAAATGTTCAAAGCTCTTTATTAGAAGTTTTGTATATGGTCACGAATATATAGAGGCCTTAACCTAAAAAATTTTGCTTAAGAACCCGAAACTCCTTTGTGATTTGATCTACAAACCGAGCATTATCAGTTCTGCTTGGAATTTTTCACAACCCAGACTGGATATTGTGAAATTATAGGACAATTTACAGCGAATTGGGGAAAAGTGTTAAATTTGGCTAATAAAGGCTTTTTTTATAAAAATAAAAAATGTATACATTTTTTCTAACATATTTTGAAAAAATTACCAAAAGACTCCTTTGGTGAATACTCGTATTAGTATCTGTAATATTGCCAAAGGCACTATATGAACGGATTCCAAAAGAATCTAAATTTGAATATTTCACAAAATGTGGAAGGGAAAGTAATTTGGCCACTCTTTTTAGGTTGTTTTGCGATATAAACTTTGAAAACGCTACTTATATAAAAGTCAGCTACACTCGATTTTCAAAAAAAAAAAAATAATAGTAATAAAAGTTCGCGGACCATATAAGTACCAAAATAACGTTTGTGGTGTCCATATTTAGTTGGGATTCTCCTCCTTATCCAAAAATCCAAAGACATGTCTCTTAGCTCAAAAATTTTTGCATAATCACATAAAAATATTTTGCGGTAAATTTTGACCCTCTTTTCAGTAAAAAATTAAACTTTTTTAATCCCCCGCAATGACTCCACCAGACCCTAGGTCAGAAATTAACTCTTGCTGTAGTTTATTTAGGTCTTTGTGGTTCCCAATGTTTCCCCTTCGCCACTTGGTGCAATAATCTCTGTTAACTTTTATCCCACTCTCTTCTTATGTGTGTGTGTGTGTGCCCGATGCCTTCCAACAAAGACTATCTTAGTCTATGTTTCTGCAACTTATTCCGGACTCAAGTCTATTTGAAATGCATAAATTTCATCATTGGGTGTAGAACTTTTCACCAAAGGAGTTTTCTTTCGCATCATATTGCTCTAAAGTTAGGCGGCGGCATCGCTTTAAGTGAAGCATATTTCGATGCGGGTTTATTTGGGAATTCCACAGCTTTGTAAAGTTACATTTGCATTTTAACAGTTTTTTTTGCATATGCGTCAAAGCTATGTGAAAGTGTGTGTATGTGTGTGTGTTTTTTTTTTTTTTTTTTTTTTTTTTTTTTGCATCGTGGTGTTAATTTGAATATAAATTCCATTGCAAGGATCAGAGACAAAAGAAAAAAAACCCAAATAATGTATTTAACTATATATAAAAGTTCTTAATCGCTTTGAGGTTATTGAAGTGTATGTTTATAAATGGAATGCATAATGCATACACACACACACATATATATACATTGTATAAACAAGAAGATAGTGTTAAAAAGTTTTAAGGAGCATACAAAGTGCTTCGGATGAACATTAAAAAATATATGATACATGGACACCACTATGTGATAAATAGAACCAATGAGAAAGGCGTAAAATGTCCGTCTGGCTGGGGCGCACGATAACTCTCGAAGGGAGTATACGATTTGGTCCAAACTTGGCATATCATAATATTATTATCAAATTTAGATCGAGTTCGGAGATGGACAATATCGGATCACTCCTTCTGGTACCTCTCCCCACAAAGGGTCGAAATTTTCAAAAAACTGTTTTATTACACTGAAAGAGAAAGGATAATCCTATTCTGCTCTGACTTTGAAAATTCTAATATTTGCATCAGTGCTACCTCAGGTGCGAAAATTGAAAATATCGGTCCACTCCTTCAAGTACCTACCCCACAAACGGTCAAAATTCGGAATAATTATAACCCTTATAAAAAGTGATGTAATCGGCCGATTGTCTTCAAATTACACACATCACAATATTTTTATCAATCCAAAGTCTGGCGTGGAGATGGAATATATCAGTCCACTCTTTCTGGCAAAGACATATAATATAATAAGATGGGACATTATATTGTTACTTTTCTTCAATAGATGGCGCTGGTAGGGTAAAAATATGTGACAGCATTATGTTATTCTTTAATAGAGCTGACACATTTTAAGGGTTGTTGTTGATTTTTACCGATTCAATGTACAAGGCAATGCTCTGGAATACATTTTTGAGAGCATGTCTATCATACCTAACATTTTTTTCCACATATTTCCGACATTTTTCGGCGATATCGGAATAACATATTTTTCTAAAATTTCCAATGTATTTCTGTTATGTCGCCTGCCATCTACTACCTAATAAAAAAATTTAAGACCATGTGCATTTTGTCCAGTCTTTATTGTTTTATGTCTTTGTTTCTGGTACCTCGCCCACTAAGGGTCAAAATTTTGAATATCCATAAAACTCATAAAACGCGAAATTAACCTCCGATTCCATTCAGACTTGGCACATCTTAATATATTCATCAACACAAGATCTGTTATAATGATGGTGAAGATCGAACAATTCCTCTTGATACCTCCACACAAAGGGTTACAAGTTTGAATAACCAAACCTATCATAAAATCCGAAATAAGCATCCGCTTCTCTTCAATTTACACGCATCATAATATTTTTATTAACCTAAGGTGCGGTGTGAAGATGGAATATATCGGTCCTCTTCTTCTAGTACCTCCCCCATAAAGGGTTGAATATTCATAAAACGCGAAATTAACATCCGATTTCCTTCAGACTTGATACAACTCAATATTTCTATCAACACAAGATCTGTGTTGATAGTCGAGATCGGACCATTCCTTCTGATACCTCCCCCACATAGGGTTCCAGATTTTGAAAAGCAAAACGCTCAAAGAAAGGGAAATAATCATCCAACTCTCTTCAAATTTCACACATCCAAGCATTTTTTTGCTAACGCAGAATCTGATGTGAAGATGATATATATCTGTGAACCCCTTCTGATTCCTCACCCATTAAGAGTCACAATTTTCAATATTTTATCTACCATGACTTGAGGAACAAGTCGGCGATTCTTTACAAATTGCTATATCTAAATATTTCTCTCAACCAGAAAGCTGAGATGAATATGGAATTTATGATTTCGCATAAAATTGGGTATAAATGTTGTAACTTTGTTAATAATTTTGCCCATACCAATATTTTATCTGTATTAGATAAAGTATGAGAATGGAGTACTTCGGCAATTCTACTGACAAAAATCCGAGGTAATATTTTTGTAAAACAAATTAATCCTCAGTCGAGTCATCATTAGGGTATTTTAGGTAATTTTCTCTAAAATCTTCAAAAGCCCCATTAATTAACTGGGATTAAAAAAAAATCTACAAAATTATTCGCCATAAAATACTGCTTAGGTCTCAAAATACGTTAAAACCCCAAAAGTTGTCTAAAATCCAGAAATCGGTTGACATGAAAAACACCATTTAGGTACCCGCTAGCAACTTGAACTTGTTCGGCACCGGAAACTCATCGATTCTCAGAGTAACAGTAACTAGTTCCACTTAAGACCCCTCACAGTCGTAGACTATAACAAGTAAAAAATAACCTCCACCATTTGGTACAAATTTAACAATTTTCAACAAAAATAAAATCCCTTAAAAACTGTTAAAATCTTGAAAATACCTAATATAGCCGTATATTAGAGTCTATACGACGATGTGGACCTGCACAGACAATTTTCTGTGATAGGCTGTAGCATCCATTATGAACTTCAAATGCAAAATGTGAAACAATTCCGGTAAATAATGCCGCTAAAATCTTCAAAATACCGAAAATTGGGAGGTACCGTTATATGGGGGCCATACGAAGACGTGGACCTACATGGCTCATTTTTTGTCTTAGTATGTAGTATTCATTACGAACTTCAAATACTAAAACTGAAACAATTCCGGTAAATAATGTCGCTAAAATGATCAAAATACCGAATATCGGGGGGTACCGTTTCATGGGGGATATACGAAGCCGTGGACCTACATGGCCCATTTTCTGTTTTATGCTGTAGTATCTATTAAAAACGTCAAATACCAAATTTGAAACAATTCCGGTAAATAATGTCGCTGAAATCAACAAAATACCGAATATCGGGAGGTACCGTTATATGGGGGCTATACGAAGACGAGGACCTACATAGCCCATTTTCTTTCTTAAACCAAAGCATCTATTATGAACTTTAAATATTAATTTTGAAACAATTCCAGTAAAAAATGTCGCTAGAATCATCAAAATACCGCATATCGGGAGGTACCGTTATATGGGGGCTATACGAAGACGTGGACCTACATGGTCCATTTTCAATACCAAAAGTCCTGCAGACATAGTACACATTTGAGTAAAATTTTATAAACCTACTTAATTTCGTTCGGAAGCTAGAGTGATTTCCACAGACGGACAGACGGACAGACGGACGGACATTGATAAATCGACATAGAATTTTATGCTGATCAAGAATATATATACTTTGTGGGGTCTAAAATGTATATTTCGAGGTGTTGCAAACGGAATGACAAACTTAATATACCCTCCATACTATGGTGGAGGGTACAAAAAGGGGGTGTCATAGGAGGTAACCAATTGGCTCCCTTTTGCATTATTATTCAGATTCTTATAGAATCACCCTTTATTTTTTAGAAAATAACCTAATAATAATAAAGTAATAACGGTAGTATGTTCTCATTACCACTACCACCTTAAGCAGCCCTCAGTTCAGAACTATTAGATCTATTGAAAAAATCAATAAAAATATAATCTCATATATTCGAACCAATTTGTCTGATATCCATTCGTAGCGACGTCACCAGTGGGCCAAAAAAGTGGATCTATGATTCTGCTTAATAAATATTTTAATGTTCCTTTTTTAACCGACAATGTCCACTACAGAAATATATTTTTTTTAATTCAGAAGTTAGCTGGAAATCTATTTCAGTTGTAAAATTAATTTAAAAAATCAAAATCTTTCCACGTTTTGATATTCTTAATAATAATACAAAAATAATTTAAACAAATTTCCATTATAAAACAAACACAGACTCATTAATTTTCAGGTTACCATTAAAATAGTAAGTGTGATTGACATTGGTGCATGTTTAGAAAATTTCCAAAAATTTAGGAAAAAACGCAACAAAAATTCCTAGAAAATATAAGTTCTAAATTAAGTAGTATAATGTATTTTTAAAAAGAAAATATTTGTCTATAATTGTCTATTTTTTTCTCTTTTATATTTCCAAAATAAAAATGTAAAAAAAAACACTCATGCATGCCTTGCCTTGTGGATAATGATGATGGATGGTGATGATGATGATGATGATTTGGATGCAAAATAAACAACTATTGCCTGTTTTTGGGGATTTGGATGCAATTTGCATTGAATGCATTTATAATGGAATGTACCTACAAAAACAACCGATTATAAAATTAAAAATATAAAAAAAAAAAACAAAACCAACGTTATCACCTACCTGCCCATGTATTTTCTCACACACACAGGGATTTGGTTTTGTCACCTTTGCAAATAGTGCCGATGCGGAAAGAGCACGCGAACGTCTTCATGGTACAGTGGTTGAGGGTCGAAAAATTGAGGTGGGTGCATGTTTAATTACTTTATTGTTCAATTATACAAATATATTTGTATTTAAGAAATATATATACTTATTGCTTGTTTGCTCTGGGGAAAGACATAACAAAAAACCAAAAAAAAAAAGAAAAAAATTAACTGAAAGAGGCAAATATATTTTCAAAAGTATATGTTGCCTAGTATTGCAACAAAATGTTTATTTAAAAAAAAAATATATTTTCATGTTATGATCCTCTTGTTTGTAAACGAGCGATATGTACCGAGCAAAAATACTTATAACAAATCGGGGGTAGCAACACTTCTTAGATTAACAAGGACATATTACAAGAAATAAATAGTTATATTTTGGACCTATAAAAGGCGATAAATAAGTACTATTTTTGAGACTTCTTATTTATTCGGCTTTTAATTGCACAAAAAATTACGACTTATTTCGTGTGAAATTCATGTTTAAATAATAGGTTGGTAACCTGATTTGTAATGAGCAGTTTTACTTGGTCTATTTTCATTTTTATAATTAATTAAAATTATTTTATTTGATTTTGTTTAAATTATGAAAATTTCTCAATGACATGTTGCATGTTGGGACAATGTTGAACGGAGAAAAATGGATTGAAAGAACATCTTGCAACATTTTTATGGTGAACGTAAAATATTTTTTTATTTATTTATTTTTACTTGGGCAAAATAGCCAAAAAAGCTGAAAAGATGCTTGATGCATCGTTTGTTCTTAATTTTACAACAAAGTACAAAAAATTGTTTAAAAAGACATTCTTAACTTGTATTATCTCACACCCACATGCAACGATTTGTTGGAGGATCTGCATGTGACGTCAACCTACATGTTGTGTTGCATGTAAATACAAGAGACTATGCTTCAATGTTAATAGGAAACAACTTAAAAAATATAATTCTAGCAAAGGTTATGTCTACTACCTTAATGCCGGGGACAAATTTCGGCATGTAAAGGGTGTTTTTTTAAGTCCGATAGAACTTGAAATTATAGAATGTTTTTTTTAATCGAAAGATCAATACGTGACATTAACATTTGAAAATGATTTCGGGCATATGGACACCGCGGCTGTTCTTGACGAAGTGCATTGTGGACGTCCAATTTTTGGCCACTTTTTCGAGCACTACTGGCCGTATGTCACTAATAACACGAACAATGCTGGCCTTCAAGGCGTCAATTGTTGCTGGTTTATCAGCATAAACCAGTGACTTCACGTAGCCCCACAGGAAATACAGGTGGGGAAAGGACAGGTCCACTTCTCGAAATCAACTTATCGCCAAATTTTGATTTCAATAAGTCGATGGTTACGTTCGCCGTATGGCACGTAGTGCCATCCTGTTGAAACCACATCTCCTCCGGATCAAAGTAATCCATATTTTTAAAACAACCAGTAAAGAAAGTTTTAAAGTCGGGCGGGGCCGACTTTAGGATACCCTACACCACTTTGCTAATTTAGTAGAGCTCCACATAACAATTGAAAGTTTTTATGGGAGACTTCAATTATACACGCTACGATTAAAATTATAATTTAAAGTTCAAAAGACTCAATATGCCGAAGCATTTGTATCTTTTAAATTCGGACTTTTATTGCCCATTTGGTGCACAATTAATTTGAAATCGGATAAAGATATATATGGGAGCTATATCCAAATCTGAACCGATCTCGATAAAATTTGGCAAAGATGTTTCTGAGCGGTATTTGATATATTTCCGTGAATATCGTTGTTACAGAGTGCATATTATGGCTGTGGGTAACAAATATAACAAATCGGATGAACATTATATATGGGAGCTATAGCTATATTTGAACCGATCTTCACCAAATTTGACATACTAGCTTCTAGACTCAATTCGGTCGTAAGTGCCAAATTTCATCCCATTTGGACAAATATTAGACGTTTGGTGCACAAAGAAGGGTAAATCGGACGAAGTTATATATGGAAGCTATATCCAAATCTGAACCGATCTCGATAAAATTTAGCAAATGTATTTCTGAGCTGTATTTGATATATTTCCCGAAATATTGTTGTTATAGAGTGCATATTACGGCTGCGGAGGACAAAAATAACAAATCAGATGAACAATATATATGGGAGCTATAGCTATATCTGAACCGATTTCGATCAAATTTGACATACTTATTTTCAGGCCTAATTTGGTTGTATGTGCAAAATTACATACTATTTGGGCAAATATTAGACGTTTGGTGCACAAAAAGGGCAAATCGGACGAAGATATATATGGGAGCTATATCTAAATTTTGACCAATTATCTCCAATTTCAATAGAGTTCGTCCTTGGGCTAAACAAATGATATGTGCAAAATTTCATCTGGATAGGGCAATAAATGCGAACTGTACTTTGTTTACAAAAATACATGGACAGACGGACATGCATAAATCAACTCAGAAAGTGATTCTATGCAGATCATCAAAAGGAACTATGGGTCTATCTCGTTTCCTTTTGCCTGTTACAAACAAATGCACAAAGACATAATACCCTGACCACCTTGTGGTGTAGGGTATAAAAATCATTGATCATGATGCGGTAACGATCTCCATTGACCGTAACGCGAGCTCCGGCCTAATTTTTGAAGAAATAAGGTGCGTAATTTTGTAATTTTGCTTATTAACAAACCCGTTAAGCGCCTCATCGCTGAACACAATTTTGCGATAAAACAACGGATCATTTGCCAACTGCTCTAGAACATGATTTTCAAAGTAAATTCGGATAATTTCGTAACGTTGTTCAAGCGTGAGTCTATTCATGATGATTTGTCCGAGTATACTGAAACAAAAAAAAAAAAATTAAACAAAATTTAATTTGTTCTGTTACTTTTTACAATTTAAAGTTCTATCTAGCTTAAAAAAAAACACCCTTTAGTTATTATTATTATTATACTATGCGACAAAATCAATTTCTTCCAAAGTTACAGTAGTAGTAGAAGTCGAAAATATAATGAAAATAGGGCTAAAAATATTAAACACATGTATCCGCATTTTAAAAGTTTATATCGACAAGTAACCTAAATAGAGAGGAGAAGTTCCGCCCATTTTTACATTTTTTAAAATATACGCATTTTTTAGAATTTTATTACATTATCAGAGTAGACCTTATATTCCAGATATTATATGTCAACGTGCGTGAGAATTGTGCGATTATGTTCTAATGAGATCTATGATTTTGCTGAGGACTTACAACATACCACGACGAATGCTACTCCTTTGAATTGGAAAGAACCTGTCATATACATAGATATAATATGGTTAATTGTGAGACTAAAAATGAAATTTTGTGTAGAATACTTCTACCTTTGACACTAATTCTAAGTTTTGTACGACTTCCATGCAGCAACTTGTAAAAGAACAACAACAATTTTATCAAAAAAAAAAAAAATGTTTCCATGTTTTTTCGGCAAAATTGATGCACTTATGAGTATTCATATAATGTACACCTATCGTTGCCGACTTATAGTGAAATTTTGCGTAGATTAGTTTAGTCTTTGATGTACAGGGTGAGATAAAAAAACTGCAACAAAATCAAACACCATAATTTTTACATTTTTTTTAAATTTCATTAAATGAAAGCAATAAATGTCGGAAATAGTATAAAATTCTAGAAAAGGTTAAGATTTGTTCGAATTGGACACCTTTGACACGAATTATAGCCTCCAAACGGCCAATGAAACCGTCATACGCTACCCGAATGTTGCTCAGCAGTATTTTGGCCCATTCCCGGCGAAGCACTTGCTTGAGGTGATCGACACGTTGGTATTTTTTAGTACCAACCTTGCTTTCCAAAATACCCCAGACACAATAGTCCAACGGATCGGTATCCGGAGATTTTGGTGGCCATTGTGCGCTGGAAATTAAGCGAGGAACCTCATTTTGTAACCATTCTTGGGTGGTGCGTGCTGAGTGCGATTGTGCAGAGTCCTGTTGGAATGTCCAAGGTCTGCGGCCAAAATGTTTGCGTGCCCAAGGCGTTAATACACCTTCCAGAATATTTTTGCAATAATATTTGGCATTTATTCTGATGCCACGGTCGATTAATACGAGCGAAGAGCGACCATGGCCGCCGGCGCTTGGGTTCTGGATGCTAACCGAAGGTGCACATTTTCAGCTGACCACTTTGGCAGGTAAACACGATCATTTTGTTTGTTTACAAACTGCTGGACAACGAATGTTTTGTCATCGGAGAATTCCAATTTCGGCACTTCACCACTTTCGGCCAAGCGAAGCAACTCTTTAGCTCTTTTGAATCAATTTTCTTTCTGTTGTGGTTTAAGTTCTTGCACTTTTTGGAATTTCAATGGTTTTACCCCGAGCTCATTTTTCAATATTTGCCGAATGGAATATTGCGATATGTTCAACTCACGAGACATTTTTCGGCCACTGCGACGCGGGTTTCGATCAAGTCGCTTCTTTACTTTTCGAACCATTTCTGCTGATGTTGCTGTTTTCTTCCGTCCACCTGCTTGACGTCGGGTTACGCTACCAGTATCACGGTAACGAGCGATGGTACGAGACACAACAGATTTATTCACATTTAAATGCTGGAGTTCTTTAACAATAGCCACTTGTGGTTTTCCAGCCAAATATAAAGAAATCACACTATCACGCTTGAATTCCATCACGAATAAGTTTTTTCTGGAAAATTCTCACTAAAGTGCATTTGTACGCTTATAAACAATATAATGAGCTGTCACTGGAATAATTTTAACAGCTGTCGGAGGAGTGGCTTAGAAATGGCAGTAGCCTAAAGTTGGTTTTTCTTACAGAAATATTCCCCGGACTTTTGCCAGAAATATTGCAGCAGATACAATCTACACACAATGCATAGATTCGAAGGAATCTAAACTGAAATTTTTGTATGAATGGTAAAATGGGCGGAACTTCAACGCATTCAAACTTTCAAAAAAACGGGTACATCTGTCTCACATTTTTAGCTCTACTCTACTCGAATTTAATACAAAATTCATTGTTCAATTTGAAAGATATGTATCAAAAATACTGCGAAGCCTAGTGTTAAATATTGGAAGGCCTTTACCTATAGAAGTTTTAGAGAACAAGAGGGGAAATGAAACAATTTCTCTTAAAATATTGAAACTTGCATTAATCTATCTCCTTTAGTTTGTAATTTACAAGCTGTCTATATTATTTTTAATGTTTATCATTATCATTCCACGAAACGTTGTCTGATACTGCAGTGGCATTCATTCTCATTAAATTTGTTTTTATTCTAACTATCGTAAAAAGCTAGCCATTTTTTGTTTCACCTCTTGCAACGTGATATTTTATAACATTATTTTACTTTGATCATCTCACAATTAATTATCCCATTGACTGGCTGAATCGCTCGCTTTTAGGATAATCGTTTTGATTGAAAATGTTTCAGTGGCTCAGATTGCAGCACGTTACTGCTCACTAATTATGTAAAATGTTTTGCAATATTTTTAATTTGTAAATTATCTTTCATCATAAGTAATTAATGATAGACGTGTAATAATATGTTGTGTGGTTCAGGAGAAAAAAAAAAGATAAATGGCAAAAAATTCAATACGAATGAGTAAAATATTTAATATCCGTTGAAATTTTCAGAGGATAATATTTTTTCAATGTGTGCTAGAAATATCCATGATAAATAGAAGCGACTCATTCTACGGTCGTTGGCTTTTCGTAATGGCTACATATAATATTCATTAGTATGTTCAATGTGGTTTTGAAAAACCACGCCTCTCGGTTAAAGGCTGGATAATGTTTTTTATCTTTTTTAATTCCTAAACTAAGAGGACATCGTTATATGAATATGCTTACATGTCTATTACTTGGTAATGAGGAAATTGAGTTTTTGGTTTTTTTCCCAAGGAATAAGCCAATATATTACATTTACTGGTAATGTAGTTGGAGGTAGTTCATTTACATTACCTTTTAATGGGTTATTCGTCTAATGTGGCTTCCAAATTTTTGTTAGCTAATTATTTGCATTCTACAGTACAGGGTGAGATAAAAAAAACTGCAACAAAATCAAACGCCATAATTTCTACATATTTTTTTTTTAATTTTATTGAATGAAAGCAAAAAATGTCGAAAATAACATCAAATTTTAGAATAAGTTTAAATTTGTTCGAATTGGTCGACTTTGGCACAAATTATGCCCTTCAAACGGCCAATGAAACCATCACACGCTGCCCGAATGTTGCTCAGCGGTATTTTGGCCCATTCCCGGCGAAGCACTTGCTTGAGGTGATCGACACGTTGGTATTTTTTGGTGCCAACCTTGCTTTCCAAAATACTCCAGACACAAGAGTCCAACGGATTGGCATCCGGAGATTTTACCACTTTCGGCTAAGCGAAGCAACTCTTTAGCTCTTTGGAGTCTATTTTTTTCTGTTGCGGTATAAGTTCTTGCATTTTTTGGAATTTAACCCGAGCTCATTTTTCAATATTTGTCGAATGGAATATTGCGATATGTTCAGCTCACAAGACATTTTTCGGCCACTGCGATGCTGGTTTCGAACAAGTCGCTTCTTTACTTTTCAAACCATTTCTACTGATGTTGCTATTTTCTTCCGTCCACTTCCTATTACGGTAACGATTCCAGCCAATATAGAAAGAAATCACACTATCACGCTTAAATTCCATCGCGAATAACACATTTTCTGGAAAATTCTCACCAAAATGTTTTTGTACGCTTGTAAACAATATATAGAGCTGTCGCTGGAATAATTTTAACAGCAAACTCTTTCGAACCAGCGTCCTTAGGATTTATAGTCGGGCGTTCAACATCTGTGCCGCCGTTACTAACTACTTGGTATGATATAGAAAATAAGTTATTTTGCCTTAAATTTCGATGGGAATTACTCATTATTTCCTATGTCATGTCAATTT
The DNA here is from genome assembly GCF_030504385.1 of Musca domestica. NCBI lineage: Eukaryota > Metazoa > Arthropoda > Insecta > Diptera > Muscidae > Musca > Musca domestica. The sequence continues at coordinate 2,464,616 of NW_026712400.1, forward strand.
GAAAATAAGGGGTTATAATGCTGTTTTGTTAGAAGTTACTGATTCTAAAATGTCCATAATAAACCTATTATTTTGTATGGAGATTTTTGCTGGGACCGTATTTATACCCTACACCACAAGGTGGTCAGGGTATTATGTCTTTGTGCATTTGTTTGTAACAGGCAAAAGGAAACGAGATAGACCCATAGTTCCTTTTGATGCTCTGCATAGAATCACATTCTGAGTCGATTTATGCATGTCCGTCCGTCCGTCTGTCCGTCCGTCCGTCTGTCCATGTATTTTTGTAAGCAAAGTACAGGTCGCATTTATTGCCCGATCCAGATGAAATTTTGCACAGATCATTTGTTTGGCCCAATGACGAACCCTATTGAAATTGGAGATAATCGGTCAAAATTTAGATGTAGCTCCCATATATATCTTCGTCCGATTTGCCTTTTATTGTGCACCAAACGTGTAATATCAGTCCGAATTGTATGGAATTTTGCATATACACCCAAATTAGGCCTGAAAATATGTATGCCAAATTTGATCGAAATCGGTTCAGATATAGCCATAGCTCCCATACATATTGTTCATCCGATTTGTTATTTTTGTCCACCGCCGCCGTAATATGCACTCTGCAACAACAATATTTGGGGAAATATATCAAATACAGCTCAGAAATACATTTGCTTAATTTTATCGAGATCGGTTCAGATTTGGATATAGCTCCCATATATAACTTCTTCCGATTTACCTATTATTGTGCACCAAACGTCTATTATTTGTAGAAATGGGATGGAATATGGCACTTACGACCGAATTGAGTCTAAAAGCTAGTATGTCAAATTTGGTGAAGATCGGTTCAGATATAGATATAGCTCCCATATATACTGTTCATCCGATTTGTTATTTTTGTTACCCACAGCCGTAATATGCACTCCGTAACAACGATATTCAGGGAAATATATCAAATACAGCTCAGAAATATCTTTGCCAAATTTTATCGAGATCGGTTCCGATTTGGATATAGCTCCCATATATATTTTTATCCGATTTCAAATTAATTGTGCACCAAATGGGCAATACAAGTCCGAATTTAAAAGATACAAATGCTTCGGCATATTTAGTCCTTTGAACTTTGAATTATAATTATAAGCATAGCGTGTATGATTGAATTCTCCCATAAAAACTTTTAATTGTTATGTAGAGCTCTACTAAATTAGCAAAGTGGTGTAGGGTATCATAAAGTCGGCCCCGCCCGACTTTAAAGCTTTCTTTACTGGTTTTTACGTATTTTGTTCGTTTACCAAAAACGACTCTTGAACTAACAACGTTTAGTTTTGTACTTGGACGCAAAACTATATGCCGCCGTTACTCATTACTTGGTAATAAGAAAAATAAATTTTTTGGTTCTGTAATTTCTTAAGGAATTAACCCATTATTTTCAATCTACAGCTAATGTAGAAGGTATTTAACATTGCATTACCCTTTAATGGGTAATTCGGTTCATGTGACTTCCAAGATTTTGCTGGGTGCTATGTAGTAAAATTACATATCTTACCCTGTGTTTTATATTCCCAACTTAAGCTACCTCTTACATCCACTTTTGCTCTTCAAGTAAAGCAGCATATTTAAAAGTTGGTAACCATTCTAAATTCACTTTCCGCCTTACAATTTCGTAGTTTATTAAGTATTTTGAAGGGGTTATGACAGTGCTGGTGGGGTTGATGGTAGTGGTGGTGGTGGTGGCGGCGGCCATGACACATGCAAATACACCAATGAAAATGTAAAAAAGCCGAACAAAAACTTGACGGCACATTTTGTTTCAATTGCAGAATGTTTCTCTTCTACTTTTTGTCCAAAAAAAAAAAAAAGAAAAATGTTAACAATACAAAAAAGACTTGGGGAAAAAACATTTCTCGCTACAACACAATCACACAAGAGAATTAAAAAAAAACGAGCAAACATACACGAAACTTTCGTATAGTTTTCAAACAACTGTATTTGCATATGCCGAAGTGCCTTCAACATATGCAACACTATTTATGGTAATTTCTTTCCACTATTTGCATTCATTCCGGGTTGCTGGAAAATGGTTGTTACTTGTTCTCCCTCGCTCTCTCTCTCCCTCCCTCCCTCTCTTTCCTTGTAATGCAAATTGATGTTACTTAGCCTGCCAAAATGAATTTCACTGTCATCATTGATATAAATAAGCCAAAGTTGAAAAAAACGACAAACGAAAAAAATGTTTTTATTTTGTTTGAAAAATTTGAGTACCCATTTCATTAACTTGATATTAGTTTTCTTTTTAAATTATTGAAACAAAATATAAGCCAAATAAAAACATTTTAATAATTTTAACAATCCTTTTACCAAAAATCAAGAATAGTTTAGAGATACTGTTTTTGAGATACTGGAAACAAAACAAGTCATGCAGTTTTTATTTTTAATAATAATCTTTTCTAGTTTAGAGAAAATTGCAGGCATACAGGATGAGATAAAAACCAGTAAAGAAAGTCTTCAAGTCGGGCGGGGCCGACTTTATGAGAGAATTCAGAATCAGAATCCTTTTATGGGAGAATTCAATCATACACGCTATGATTATAATTATAATTTAAAGTTCAAAGGACTAAATTTGTATCTTTTAAATTCGGAATTGTATTGCCCATTTGGTGCACAATTAATTTGAAATCGGATAAAGATATATATGGGAGCTATATCCAAATCTGAACCGATCTCGATAAAATTTGGCAAAGATATTTCTGAGCTGTATTTGATATATTTCCCTGAATATCGTTGTTACGGAGTGCATATTACGGTTGTGGGTAACAAATATAACAAATCGGATGAATAATACATATGGAAGCTATAGCTATATCTGAACCGATTTCGATCAAATTTGGCACACATATTTTCAGGCCTAATTTGGGTGTATATGCAAAATTCCATACTATACGGGCTGATATTACACGTTTGGTGCACAATAAAAGGCAAATCGGACGAAGATATATATGGGAGCTATATCTAAATTTTGACCGATTATCTCCAATTTCAATAGGGTTCGTCCTTGGGCCAAACAAAAGATCTTTGCAAAATTTCATCTGGATCGGGCAATAAATGCGAGCTGTACTTTGTTTACAAAAACCATTCCTTTTGTAACCATTCTTGGGTGATGCGTGCTGAGTGCGATGTGGCTGAGTCCTGTTGGAATGTCCAAGGTCTGCGGCCAAAATGTTTGTGTGCCCAAGGCTTTAACACACCCTCCAGAATATTTTCTCGATTATATTCGGCATTTATTCTGATGCCGCGGTCGATTAATACGAGCGGAGAGCGACCATCAAATGTTATAGCGGCCCACATCATCACCATGGCCGGCGCTTGAGTTCTGGTGGCCAACCGAAGGTGCACATTTTCAGCTGACCTCTTTGGCAAGTAAACACGATCATTTTGTTTGTTTACAAACTACTGCTGCTGGACAACGAATGTTTTCTCATCGGAGAAAACAAAATTCGGCAGTCACCACATTCGGCCAAGCGAAGCAACTCTTCAGCTCTTTTGAGTCTATTTTTTTCTGTTGCGGTGTAAGTTCTTGCATTTTTTGGAATTTTAATGGATTTACCCCGAGCTTATTTTTCAATATTTGCCGAATGGAATATTGCGATATATTGAGCTTTTTTCGGCCATTGCGACTCGTTTTTCGATCAAGTCGCTTCCTAACTTTTCGAACCATTTCTGCCGATGTTGCTGTTTTCTTCCATTCACTTCCTTAACGTCGGGCTATGCTACCAGTCTCACGGTAACGAGCGATTTAATCACATTTAAATGCTGGAGTGTTCCAGCGATAGCCACTTGGGGTTTTCCAGCCAAACATTAAGAAATCACACAATCACGCTTGAATTCCATCACGAATAATAGTTTTTCTGCAAAATTCTCACCAAAATGCTTTTGTACGCTTGTAAACAATATAATGAGCTGTCACTGGAATAATTTCAACAGCTGTCGGACGAGTGGCTTAGAAATGACAGCAGTCTGAAGTTGGTTGCAGTTTTTCCATCTCACCCTGTATATGACAAATATATTGGAAAAAAATACTAGTCATGAAATTTTTATTTTTGATAATAATCTTTTCTAGGGAGATTAAATCTAGTTCAGAGAAAAGTGCAAACATAAGCGAATTTATTAGTTTTTTTTTTTCTTTTACCAATTTATATTTCAACCACATGAATACTCGAAACCTCATACAAATGCAATTTATTATCCTCTTTATTAAACTGACAGCAACTCCAATATGGGTTAAATGAAAAAGTATTTTTATTGAATTATTAGAAAACTTTTTTTTGGCATATTAAAAATCTTTTTAATTGAAAATGTTTCGAAATTTGAAATATTTTCAACTACACATTTTGATTTGCCAATAAACACAAGTCATGTGTAAATTTCACCATTAAAACTTATTCTAATCTAAAACTTTGTAGTTATCAACAGACGATGACTGCACTGCTATGTAACTGGTTTATGTAATAACTGTATATTGGCAGAAAAGGAGGAGAAATTCGAAGGAAATACATTGATATTAGTAGTGGTGTTGTTGTTGTAATAGATTTGAAATAGGAAAGGTGGATAATTTTTTTTTATATACTCCACCATAAGATGGAGGGTATATGAGTTTTGTCAGTACGTTTGTAGCACCTCGAAAATGTCAAACAGCAATTAGAGTTCTCAGTATATACCCAACAGAAACTTTGGGGGGGTCATGTTGTAATGTTTATATCAGACTATTGAAGTGGACTTCTGCCACAGAAGACAGAACTCACTGCAAACTCTACATACCAAACGATTTCCCTGAAAAATGTGGCTAAAATCGTCAGAGTTCGAATATTGGGAAGTAACTAGTAAGTTAACGTGGACCTATATATGCGACAATGATATGCGTCAATTCCGTTTGTAAATGTGGCTTATATCGCCCAAATACCGAATATCGGCTGGTATCACTGGGAGAGCTTTAAGAAAATATGGATCTAAATATATAGACAATATTCTGCCACAGAAGGTAGAATCCACTATAAACTCAAAGTGCCGAATTTTGAGCAATTCTATTAGAAAATGTGATCTAAATCGTCAATATTGACCTCGAATATTGGGAGTTGCAGTTATATGGAGGCTATACGAAAACGTCCGGCATAACCCAGCTACGAATTTAAACTTCCTAGTAGCAAAAGGTGTATTCTTCGTAGTTTGAGTAGTGAGTGAGTTCTTCGAGGAGTTACAAATTAAATGACAAAGGTATGGAGTATGGCACGGAGGAAGTACAAAATGAGTCTATGAAGCCATTGATCACATATTTTGTATGTTGAATATTTTATTCCTTCCCAAAATCAGGAAAAAAAATTCAAAAATTGTTACGTAATTCGGTTTTCACTTAACCCAGCGTAGATGCTGTTTTATATCCCGGTGAGACTTGCACCAACCAAAACGAAAGTTCGTTTAAGATTATGAGTCTTACAATGCTGTATTCAATAACTCCCAAGCGTGCTTAATTTTCATAGTCTAACTATCAGTCTACTTAGTCCACGGCTCTTTACTTTAATTTCGACGTTTATCGCTCGCCATTCTATACTGAACTGAGTGGCTGGTTTCCTACACGCTCGTATTTGTAGGTCCTCATCCATACATGGAAGTATAGAGAATCAAAATTCAGCTACAATATTCCACTTCTATTCAACATGAGGTATGTGTGTATGTTCATGACCGTACACACACATACAAATAAATAAATGCATGTAAAGAACAGGGACCGTAATTATAAATACGAGTGAGCGAGAGAAAATTATTATTAAAAACGTTACAATGAGAACCATAAAGCTAAGGCGGATACCAAAATAAGTATGAGAAAAATACAACAATAACAAGTAAATCAAGTTAAGTTCTTCCGGGCTGAAATGTAACTAACCTACACCATGAGATATAGAAAACATTTATTAACTAAAGTATCATATCTGAATTCAATATTCGAAAATGTTCCACTTTAAACTACAAATCCCAGTAAGATCGATTGGAGAATGCAGTTAAAATTTCAAAATTCTAAAAATTGGGTGGAACCGTTATATGGGCGCTATATCAAAACGCCAAAACCAATATAGACAACTTTCTACTACAAGGATTGTTATCTATATCTATTCCGAGTAAAAATGTGGCAGAAATCATCAAAATACCGAAAATCGGGCGGCACCGCTATACGGAAACCGTGAACCCATAATAAACAATGTTTTCAAACCGTGGTAGAATCATTAAGACCTACAAACACTGAATTTAAAAAAATGTCATAGAATAACATTTTTCCATGTTTGACCTAAAGTTTTGCTCAACATACCGGAAATTTATAATATCTGAATCGCACAGGCCTAATTGCAAAAATCCAGCAAACTTTGGTGTAGTCCTCAAAAAAGATACCGGCCGATATTCGCAATAAAACTTATTACAAAACGCATTACTTACCCATTATTTTAACAGGGACCAGAATTTAGCTATTATTCCTTGACCACAAACAAGAGGACGAAATGAGTACTTATTATTTGCTTACTGCAAAGTACCACCTACTATTTTTGCTCTAGGAAGTTGAATTATACAGTTCACACTTGGACAATGCACTTGGTCTATAGTTGTGTCAATCTAGTTTATAATTCAGCACAGCAGTATTAGTGATTTCATAAATTGCATATCACTCATACGCAGAGTTTTCATACAAACGACCGGAGTCCACGGAACTAGATAAGGAACTAGTTCGTTCAATTGAATTGCATTGACAACAACTCTAACTTTGACTCTTTTACGAACATTAATCGTCGGTAAACTTGTCGTATTTTCTTATTGAACTATTCGTATTTTCTTATTGAACTAGCAACCTTAGGTTTTACGGTCGGACATGCCCGCTCTGTAGCTTTGTACCTCATTACTGAACGTAATGATGAAAGTAAGTTATTCTGGTCGCATTTATTGCCCGATCCAAATGAAATTTTGCACAGATCATTTGCTTGGGCCAAGGACGAACCCTATTGAAATTGGAGATAATCGGTCAAAATTTAGATATAGCTCCCATATATATCTTCGTCCGATTTGCCTTTTATTGTGCACCAAACGTGTAATATCAGCCCGAATTGTATGGAATTTTGCATATACACCCAAATTAGGTCTGAAAATATGTATGCCAAATTTGATCGTATATATTTTTCATCCGATTTTTTATTTTTGTTCACTGCCGCCGTAATATTACTCTGCAACAATAATATTTGGGGAAATATATCAAATACAGCTCAGAAATGCATTTGCTAAATTTTATCGAGATCGGTTCAGATTTGGATATAGCTCCCATATATAACTTCGTCCGATTTACCTTTTATTGTGCACCAAACGTCTAATATTTGTCCAAATAGGATGGAATTTGGCACTTACGACCGAATTGAGTCTAGAAGCTAGTATGTCAAATTTGGTGAAGATCGGTTCAGATATAGCTATAGCTTCCATATATATTATTCATCCGATTTGTTATATTTGTTACCCACAACCGATATTCAGGGAAATATATCAAATACAGCTCAGAAATATCTTTGCCAAATTTTATCGAGATCGGTTCAGATTTGGATATATCTCCCATATATATCTTTATCCGATTTCAAATTAATTGTGCACCAAATGGGCAATACAAGTCCGAATTTAAAAGATACAAATGCTTCGGCATATTTAGTCCTTTGAACTTTAAATTATAATTATAATCATAGCGTGTATGATTGAATTCTCCCATAAAAACTTTTAATTGTTATGTGGAGCTCTACTAAATTAGCAAAGTGGTGTAGGGTATCATAAAGTCGGCCCCGTCCGACTTTAAGGCTTTCTTTACTGGTTTTATGTAAGCTTTAATTTAAAAGCTTACCCAATATTTAAAAGGAACTTCTAGGTACTTCAAAATTAATTTAAATTTAAATCTCATATTTCCTATACACGTTTCAGCTCTTTAGAAAAGAAATGCTATTCAACCGCAAAGCACTCATGTGGCTATTTCTTCTCTTTTGTGGTGGCCATAATTTTTGGCTTTCACTTGCCGTTGAACAATATTGGCCATAAATATATTTGGACATTTATTTCATTTGCAATGAAAGCATAACTTAAAGTAATTGATATTTTCGTTTTGGGATACAGGGTTGAGAAAAGCCATGGGTATTCTGCAGAACATTTATATTGAATTTTAAAATGTTGTTTTTTTATCTTTTTTAGTCTAAAAAAGTAAAACATTAAAAGTGCAGAGATGAGATTTGGGATATTTGAATTTTTAACAATTGACTTTTGATGGCAATTTAGTGGTAGTTTCTAAGACATCTATAATATCATTTTTATACTATCTGCCATATGGTTAGAGAGGTTATATATCATTTGATACGACCAAAACGTGCCTCATCGAAATAACCCTGAGTCTCTTTGGACCAAATCCGTTTCTGTGCGCCTGCCTGTCTGTCTGGCTGACTGGTGCGCACGATAACTCTCGAAGGGAGTATCCGATTTGGTCCAAACTTGGTGCATCGTAATATTTTTGTCAAACTTAGTTCGAGTTAGGAGATGGGTAATATCGATCCACTCCTTCCGGTACCTCCCCCACAATAGCGTGAAATTAAAAAAAAAAAACAAGTTAAAAAGTATCAGTCGGTATTGCCGCCAGATATATACCCTCAGCCTATGTTCGATTATTTAAATATATTTTGTTAGTGTTAAGATTATTCAAACGTTTGACCCTCTATGGAGCAGGTCCTGAAGGAATGGGCCAATATTGCCCATTTCCTATCGGACCCAAAAATATGATATAAATATTGCGATAGATGTGCCAAGTCTAAATGGAATCGGATGTTAATTTGGCCTTTTATGAGCTTCATGGGTACTCAAAATTTCAATAATTTGTGGGGGAGGTACCAGAAGGAGTGGACCGATGTATTCACCCTATACATCAGACCATGGGTTACTACAAATATTAGGATGTGTGAAATTTGAAGACAATCGGACTTTTACATCACATTTAATGAGATAGTAATTATTCAAAATGTTGACCATTTGTGGGGGAGGTACTTGATGGAGTAGACCGATATTGTCCATTTTCACACCTGACCTAGTACTGACGCAAATTTTAGGTTATGCAAAGTTGGAGCAGAATAGGATTATCCATTCACTTTTTGTGCAAAAAATATATTTTTTTGAACATTTTGACCTTTTGTTGGGGAGGTACCAGAAGGAGTGGACCGATATTGTTCATCTTAACACCAGACCTTGGGTTAATATAAATATTGGGATGTGTGAAATTTGAAGACAATCGGACTCTTACATCACATTTTATGAGAGTTGTAAATTTTGACCATTTGTGGGGGAGGTACTTGATGGAGTGGACCGATATTGACCATTTTCACACCTGACCTAGCACTGAAGCAAATATTAGGATTTGCATAGTTGGAGCAAATTCGGATTATCCTTTCTTATTCTGTGCAAAATATATATTTTTTGAAAATTTCGACCTTTTGTGGGGGAGGTACCAGAAGGAGTGGACCGATATTGCCCATCTCCGAACTCGATCTAAGTTTGACAAAAATATTACGATGTACCCAATTTGGACCAAATCGGATACTCCCTTCGAGAGTTATCGTGCGCACCAGCCAGACAGACAGACAGACGAACGGACGGACGGACATCGCTAGATCGACTCCAAATGTTCTGAAACGGATTTGGTCCAAAGAGACCTAGGGTCTAAAACCGTTATTTCGACTAGACACGTTTTGGCCGTATCAAATGATATATACCCTCTGTAGCCATATGGCTGAGGGTATAAAAAAACATATTTTACGGCACAGAAAGAAAGGATAATTCGATCTTGTTCCAACTTTGCAAAACCCAATATTTCCATCAGGTGCAAAAATGGACCCTATCTGTCCACTCCATCAAGTACCTCCCACACAAAGGGTCAAATTTTTGAATAATTATAACTCTTATAAAATGTGATGTAAGAGTCCGATTGTCTTCAAATTACACCCTTCACAATATTTTTATTAATCCAATGTCTGGTGTATCGGTCAACTCCTGCTACCTCCCCCACACAAATTCCGATAGGAATACCCAATATTTCGATCAATGCTCTGTCAGGTGCAAAAATGGAAAATATCGATCCACTCCATCAGGCACCTCCTCCACAAAGGTTCAACATTTTGAATACTTATAACTCTTAAAAAATGTGATGTAAGTGTCCGATTGTTTCAAATTTCACACATCACAATAATTTTATTAACCAAAGGTCTGGCGTTAAAATGGAATATATCGCTCCTTCTGGTATCTCCCCCACAAAAGGTCGACATTTTCAAAAATTATTTTACTGCACAGAAAGAGAAAGAATATTCCAATGTTGTTCCAACTTTGAAAAACCTAATATTTCCATCAGTGTCAGGTGCGAAAATGAACCATATCGGTCACTCCTTCTGTTACCTCCCCCACAATGGGTCAAAATTTTGAATAGAGAGAAACTTATAGTCTTATAAAATGTAATGTAAGAGTCTTATTGTCTTCCAATTACACATATCACAATATTTTTATTAACCCAAGGTCTGGTTTGAAGGTGGAATATATCGGTCCACTCCTTCTGGTACTTCGACCACAAAGTGTCAAAATTTTGAGTGACCACAACAATCATAAAATAAACATCCAGATCATATTCAAACTAACGCAAGATCTGCTGTGAAAATGGGATACACCCTCCGATACCTCCCCCACAAACGGTAAACATTTTGAATATCCATGAAGCTCATAAAACGCAAAGTTAACATCGTATTCCGTTCGTACTTGGCAGATCTATTATAAAGATGGTCGAGATCCACTCCTTGTGATACCTCCCCCACCAAGTGTCAACATTTTAAATATTTCTGAAGCCTATAAAGCGCGAAATTAGAGATTGGGCCATTTCTTCTGATACCACCTCCACATTGTGTAACGACAGGATTTCTCCCCTTGGGCTGGAATAGCTCGTCGGGGTCCAGGGGTTCGTACAGATATTTTATTTATTGAGACAGAAAGAGAAAGACAGTGGTTTACGTTTTGATATTATGTTTTTATTTAAAAAAGGAATTTGAATTATATATAAACTCTATATATTCTAACTAGCCTAATCGTCTTCGGTCCGGGTTTGGTGGTTCTTCCACTCGAGACCTGGATAAGTACTCGAGAACGGGACAAGGATACAGGATCAGGGTGTTCAGGATTCGGGATGGGTTCCGTGCGAGAGACCTGGATAAGTACTCAAGCAGGCTACTGGATATTCAAGGATACGCTATAGGGATCTGGACTAGGGTTGCCAGAGACCTTAATAAGTACTCAGGCACTACAAGGATCTAGGATACGTTTGCAAGAGACCTTAATAAGTACTCAAGCACTACAGGATGTTCAAGGATACGTTTGCGAGAGACCTTAATAAGTACTCAAGCACTACAAGGATCTAGGATACGTTTGCAAGAGACCTTAATAAGTACTCAAGCACTACAGGATGTTCAAGGATACGATTGCGAGAGACCTTAATAAGTACTCAGGCACTACAAGGATCTAGGATACGTTTGCAAGAGACCTTAATAAGTACTCAAGCACTACAGGATGTTCAAGGATACGGTTGCGAGAGACCTTAATAAGTACTCAGGCACTACAAGGATCTAGGATACATTTGCAAGAGACCTTAATAAGTACTCAAGCACTACAGGATGTTCAAGGATACGGTTGCGAGAGACCTTAATAAGTACTCAGGCACTACAAGGATCTAGGATACGTTTGCAAGAGACCTTAATAAGTACTCAAGCACTACAGAATGTTCAAGGATACGTTTGCGAGAGACCTTAATAAGTACTCAGGCACTACAAGGATCTAGGATACGTTTGCAAGAGACCTTAATAAGTACTCAAGCACTACAGGATGTTCAAGGATACGGTTGCGAGAGACCTTAATAAGTACTCAAGCACTACAGGATGTTCAACGATACGGTTGCGAGAGACCTTAATAAGTACTCAAGCACTACAAGGATCTAGGATACGTTTGCAAGAGACCTTAATAAGTACTCAAGCACTACAGGATGTTCAAGGATACGATTGCGAGAGACCTTAATAAGTACTCAAGCACTACAGGATGTTCAAGGATACGGTTGCGAGAGACCTCAATAAGTACTCAGGCACTACACGGATCTAGGATACGTTTGCAAGAGACCTTAATAAGTACTCAAGCACTACAAGGATCTAGGATACGTTTGCAAGAGACCTTAATAAGTACTCAAGCACTACAGGATGTTCAAGGATACGATTGCGAGAGACCTTAATAAGTACTCAGGCACTACAAGGATCTAGGATACGTTTGCAAGAGACCTTAATAAGTACTCAAGCACTACAGGATGTTCAAGGATACGGTTGCGAGAGACCTTAATAAGTACTCAGGCACTACAAGGATCTAGGATACGTTTGCAAGAGACCTTAATAAGTACTCAAGCACTACAGGATGTTCAAGGATACGATTGCGAGAGACCTTAATAAGTACTCAGGCACTACAAGGATCTAGGATACGTTTGCAAGAGACCTTAATAAGTACTCAAGCACTACAGGATGTTCAAGGATACGATTGCGAGAGACCTTAATAAGTACTCAGGCACTACAAGGATCTAGGATACGTTTGCAAGGATCTAGGATATGTTTAAGGATACCACTGGGATTCAAGGACTAGAGACCTGGATAAGTACTCTAGGCAAGGATGTCCAGGATAAATTTCTATATATGCACTTACCGGTCTGGTGTTGTCTCGTTCACTGTTTTGCACTCACTGTCCCGATTCTGCCATTGCCTGCCCTTTTATACCCGGCTCCACCACGTGTTCGCAGTGGAGTAACGGGAACTTGTTTACGAAAAATTTGGTTATCACAACAACATCACCTGTGCTCATCACCGCCAATGGTAGTGATAAGTGATGCTGTGTGTTGTTGCGATAACGGTTTACCTCTCTTTAGTGTGGTTGCTCGCAAGAATTTTGCTAGGCAATTGGAATTTACGATAGTGTTTTGTGTGGGCAAAAATGACGAAGGATTTTTGCCGTCACACTTCCTCCCTTCCTGGGGTGGGGTCCTTAAGCTCGAGGTATGACAACTACGTGACCCTTGCGTCCTACCAATACTCGAAATTTACGGCTTTCGACCTCAACCACTCGCTTATATTGCTCTCCTGGCCTATGTAATTTTAATGCTGCCCTAATATGGGGCTGCAGACTTTCGCACACATCCGCGGGAAGCCTTACTTCACAACGAAAGTTGACGTCACACTCCACTCTCGCCGGTGTAGCCGCCACGCTTCTAAGTTCTTGGGGTGGTCTGGATGTTTCCTCTCTAAAATTTTCCATAAATACTGTGATACTACCTGGAGTCTTTGTAGCAGCTTTGTGATGGGTGGCAACGGTTGAGTTTCTCATAGAAGTAATTGAGTAATTGTTTGGCTGCGATATTTGGACTGACTTCGGCGAAGTCGCGGGTCGCGGATATTTGGATGTTGTGTTAATGTCTCGTTTCCTAAGTTTCGGAGCTGTGCCATGTTTGTCGTTCGCCGAAATGCATATTACCATTGGTACTGGTTCCGCTTTTGGAACTCTTTGGGCTGGAATAGGTTGTCGTATTTTGCAGTATGTCGTGGTAGGCGAATCGGTACCCTTTTTAAGGGTCTTTCTCGTGGTCTTTGCTGTCTTGATTTCGCCTTGGAGTCGATGACTGCGAAGCTTGGTCCGGTGTATCCGCTGTTGCAGTGTTTTATTGGTTGATATGTTGCTGGAGGATGTCACCGCGAGATGCCGACTTTTCGCTGAGTGTGTAACTGTAGCTTGGTTTGCTTTGAGAATCGGAATATCGCAGCACAGCCCGGCGCACTGGATTCTTGTCTGGCTCATCCGGAGGAAATCTAACCCAAGAATTATGTCTTCACTGGCATCTGTCATCACAAAAAAGTCGATTTGGGGTCTACTCCGACCAAAGGATACCTCTGTTCTCATTATTTGGTGAATTTTTTGCTCTGATCCGTCGGCTAACCTAATTATGGTTCCTCGCATGCTTTTCACTGCCTTGGGATCAATCGTCTGCGCCATTTTCTTACTCATAAAGCTTCTGGTTGCCCCGGTGTCCACCGTGGCTGAATACACACGATCATTTATCACAATCTTAGCAATTAGACGTGAGTCCGCGAAATAAAGGGTTGTGGCTCGGTGGTAGGGGTAACTGTCATCGAACCCACATTTCCTACTTCCATGCGGGCTCGACGCTCGTTTCCCGAACGTTTTCGGCAACACTCTATTGTCCGTATACCTTGTCGACCACATTCCCAGCAAAAGAGTTTCGGTGGGTTGCGACATCCGGTGGCAAAGTGTCCCTCTTGACCACATCTACGGCAGGCATTGGCAGGGTTGAAAGCTCTTTCTTTGTCCTTTCTTGGTTCGACATGCTCGATCTGTCTATGGTGGTCTCTGGCAATGCTTGGTATGGATGGTATATCTTCGAGATCTTCCGCCATCTCCAGGAGGCTTGCCAAGTCGGTAAAGTCCTTCCGCTTGATGTACCACATATACTCGGGACGGGCATTTTTAAAGATTCGCTCCACTCTTTGCTCCTCGGTGTAGTCGGTATGCCTCATTAGGTCCTGCATCGACAACATATAGTCCTTAAACAACTCCCGAGACTTCTGTTTTCGCTGGCGTATCTCATCTTCCAAGTTTTCCATAAATCGAGGAGGGAGAAAGAACTTTAACAGGTCTTTCCGGAAGGCCTCCCAAGATTGCCACGACTTGCGATTGTTGCGGTACCACATTAATGCCCGTCCGTGGAGAAACTCTGGCATCATTTTTACTAGGTCGTTAATGGGGATTTGGTACATCTCGGCTCGTTCTTCCAGTCTTTCCACGAATTCGAACGGCTTACTCTCCCCAGTAAAGCTTATACCCCACTTCCGAACCTGCTCAGCTGTACTCTGAATGTCATGTGTTTTCTTACTCTTTGCCCTCGGCCCTTCTATGAGTGTTTCTTCTGTGCTTAGTTTCCGAGGGGTCGCCGGTTTTGCCTCTTTCTCATGTAATGCTTGGATTTCGAGTAGTCTCTTTGTGACATCTGGAGAATGCATTTGTGATATGAACATCGCGAACCTTTTCCTCTGCTCATCTACTGTACCGTCGACTTCACAATGGAACTCGTCAAGGTATTTATTCAGGTCGTCTTTTCGGAGGCTGTACGCCCAAGAAACGCGTAAGTCTAACGACATTATCTCTTGCCGCCCACTGTAACTTTACGTAAATTTTCACACGCTGTGTAACTCTCTCTCTTTCTCTCTCTGTCCCTGCTCGGGCGCCACTGTAACGACAGGATTTCTCCCCTTGGGCTGGAATAGCTCGTCGGGGTCCAGGGGTTCGTACAGATATTTTATTTATTGAGACAGAAAGAGAAAGACAGTGGTTTACGTTTTGATATTATGTTTTTATTTAAAAAAGGAATTTGAATTATATATAAACTCTATATATTCTAACTAGCCTAATCGTCTTCGGTCCGGGTTTGGTGGTTCTTCCACTCGAGACCTGGATAAGTACTCGAGAACGGGACAAGGATACAGGATCAGGGTGTTCAGGATTCGGGATGGGTTCCGTGCGAGAGACCTGGATAAGTACTCAAGCAGGCTACTGGATATTCAAGGATACGCTATAGGGATCTGGACTAGGGTTGCCAGAGACCTTAATAAGTACTCAGGCACTACAAGGATCTAGGATACGTTTGCAAGAGACCTTAATAAGTACTCAAGCACTACAGGATGTTCAAGGATACGTTTGCGAGAGACCTTAATAAGTACTCAAGCACTACAAGGATCTAGGATACGTTTGCAAGAGACCTTAATAAGTACTCAAGCACTACAGGATGTTCAAGGATACGATTGCGAGAGACCTTAATAAGTACTCAGGCACTACAAGGATCTAGGATACGTTTGCAAGAGACCTTAATAAGTACTCAAGCACTACAGGATGTTCAAGGATACGGTTGCGAGAGACCTTAATAAGTACTCAGGCACTACAAGGATCTAGGATACATTTGCAAGAGACCTTAATAAGTACTCAAGCACTACAGGATGTTCAAGGATACGGTTGCGAGAGACCTTAATAAGTACTCAGGCACTACAAGGATCTAGGATACGTTTGCAAGAGACCTTAATAAGTACTCAAGCACTACAGAATGTTCAAGGATACGTTTGCGAGAGACCTTAATAAGTACTCAGGCACTACAAGGATCTAGGATACGTTTGCAAGAGACCTTAATAAGTACTCAAGCACTACAGGATGTTCAAGGATACGGTTGCGAGAGACCTTAATAAGTACTCAAGCACTACAGGATGTTCAACGATACGGTTGCGAGAGACCTTAATAAGTACTCAAGCACTACAAGGATCTAGGATACGTTTGCAAGAGACCTTAATAAGTACTCAAGCACTACAGGATGTTCAAGGATACGATTGCGAGAGACCTTAATAAGTACTCAAGCACTACAGGATGTTCAAGGATACGGTTGCGAGAGACCTCAATAAGTACTCAGGCACTACACGGATCTAGGATACGTTTGCAAGAGACCTTAATAAGTACTCAAGCACTACAAGGATCTAGGATACGTTTGCAAGAGACCTTAATAAGTACTCAAGCACTACAGGATGTTCAAGGATACGATTGCGAGAGACCTTAATAAGTACTCAGGCACTACAAGGATCTAGGATACGTTTGCAAGAGACCTTAATAAGTACTCAAGCACTACAGGATGTTCAAGGATACGGTTGCGAGAGACCTTAATAAGTACTCAGGCACTACAAGGATCTAGGATACGTTTGCAAGAGACCTTAATAAGTACTCAAGCACTACAGGATGTTCAAGGATACGATTGCGAGAGACCTTAATAAGTACTCAGGCACTACAAGGATCTAGGATACGTTTGCAAGAGACCTTAATAAGTACTCAAGCACTACAGGATGTTCAAGGATACGATTGCGAGAGACCTTAATAAGTACTCAGGCACTACAAGGATCTAGGATACGTTTGCAAGGATCTAGGATATGTTTAAGGATACCACTGGGATTCAAGGACTAGAGACCTGGATAAGTACTCTAGGCAAGGATGTCCAGGATAAATTTCTATATATGCACTTACCGGTCTGGTGTTGTCTCGTTCACTGTTTTGCACTTACTGTCCCGATTCTGCCATTGCCTGCCCTTTTATACCCGGCTCCACCACGTGTTCGCAGTGGAGTAACGGGAACTTGTTTACGAAAAATTTGGTTATCACAACAACATCACCTGTGCTCATCACCGCCAATGGTAGTGATAAGTGATGCTGTGTGTTGTTGCGATAACGGTTTACCTCTCTTTAGTGTGGTTGCTCGCAAGAATTTTGCTAGGCAATTGGAATTTACGATAGTGTTTTGTGTGGGCAAAAATGACGAAGGATTTTTGCCGTCACAATTGGGTTCAAGAAACAAAACGATCAAAGAAAACAAAATGAGCATCAAACTCTCTTCAAATTTCATTCACACAAACATTTTTGCTAACAAAATATTTGTTGTAAAGATGATATATATCTGCGAACCCCTTCTGGTACCTTACCCGCAAAGGATAACAATTTTCAATACTTTTATCTGTCATAATTTGCAAAACAAGCCAGGTATTCTTTAAAACTTGCCATAAATATTTCTCTCAACCAGACAATCGAGATGAATATGAAATTTATTATTTCCCATAAAAATGGATACAAATTTTAGATTTTCTTATAATTTTGCCCCTACCAATATTTTTATCTGTATTAGATGAATAATTTTCCCTTTAGTGCCTTAATTCGTTTTAACTACCTCAGAGTTTAAATTGCATCCACATTGTGGTAATTTTAAAACTTCACATTCCAAAATAAGGAAGAGACTCATCTAACTTCGCACAAATATTGATTTAATTTCTTCACTTGGGTATCTACTTGAGTATCTACTCACATCCATACATACACTTTAATAGGACAAAATAAAAAAAGGATTATGTACATACATGTTAGGGCATCTTGTTGCACGACTCGTGTTCACATTGCAAGTTTAGTGCTTTAGTTAGCCTGGCTATACAACAATTACAGAGTCAACTTAGTCTCTTTCCCTCTCTCTAAGCGCTTCGTGTCAATTGGCACCAAAAATGTGTGACAATGCAAATTCGTATAATTTTTCATTTGCTTCAATGATACCAACGAAGGACATCGAATGACTTCCTCAAATGGCATATGAATGGCTAGCGAGGGTCGAAATTGAAGTTTTTCAAATGGGATTTTAACTATTTAAAAATGAAATTGGAGTATTTTATTTTTAAATTTCTCATTGGGCTTATATACAAGCAGGGCTTATATACAATTTTCCATCACAAAACCGAAGATGGCGACAGATTCGAGATTCCATTTCCACACTTCATCTGTGGCCTCGGCCATTGTTCGATTATTTAAATATATTTTGACTTCTGTTATGATTATTCAACCTGTTGACTCTCAATGGTGTGGGTTTTGAAGAAATGGGTCAATATTGTCTATTTCTTATCGGACCTAAATAAATACGATATTAATATAGGCTAACTTGGTGACTGGTTGATAACTTTCTTCACTTTACATGACACATGTGATAATTTGTGAAGGAACAGATATAGTCGACCGAAGTATTCAATTTTCATACCTCTAATCTAATTCAGATAAAAATATTGGTACGGGAAAAATTACAAGAAAATCGAACATTTATATCCAATTTATGGGAAATCATAAGTTCCATATTCATCTCAGGTTTCTGATTGAGAGAAATATTTAGATATAGCAAGTTGTAAAGAATCGCTGACTTGTTTCGCAAATTATGACAGATAAAAGTATTACAAATTGTGACCCTTTGTGAGTGAGGTACCAGAAGGGGTTCGCAGATATATATCATCTTCACAACAGATCTTGTATTAGCAAAAATGTTTGTATGTGTGAAATTTGAGGAGCTTATTTCGCTTTCTTTCAGCGTTTTGATTTTCTAAATCTTGCACCCTTTGTGGGGCAGATAGCAAAATAAATTGTCCGATCTCTACCATCTTTATAACTGATCTTGTGTTGATGGAAATATTGAGATGTACCAAGTCTGAAGGAAATCGGATGTTAATTTCGCTCTTTATGAGTTTCATAGGTACTCAAAAGTTTGACCCTTTGTTGGGGGGGGATATTGGTTGTCCAGAAGGAGTGGACCAATATATTCCATCATCATACCTTGTGAAGAGTTAATAAAACTATTATGATGTGTGAAATTTGAAGATAATCGGACACTTTTATAAGAGTTATAATTATTCCAAATTTTGACCCTTTGTAGGGGAGGTACTTGATGGAGTGGACAGATATGTATACCCTACACCACAAGGTGGTCAAGGTATTATGTCTTTGTGCATTTGTTTGTAACAGGCAAAAGGAAACGAGATTGACCCATAGTTCCTTTTGATGATCTGCATAGAATCACATTCTGAGTCGATTTATGCATGTCCGTCCGTCCGTCCGTCTGTCCGTCTGTCCATGTATTTTTGTAAACAAAGTACAGTTCGCATTTATTGCCCTATCCAGATGAAATTTTGCAAAAATCATTTGTTTGGCCCAAGGATGAACCCTATTGGAATTGGAGATAATAGGTCAAAATTTAGATATAGCTCCCATATATATCTTCGTCCGATTTGCCTTTTATTGTGCACCAAACGTCTAAAATCAGTCCGAATAGTATGGAATTTTGAACGTACTATCAGATTGGACCTGAAAATAAGTATGCCAAATTTGATCGAAATCGGTTCAGATATAGCTATAGCTCCCATATATATATTGTTCATCCGATTTGTTATTTTTGTCCTCCGCTGCCGTAATATGCACTCTGTAATAACAATATTTGGAGAAATATATCAAATGCAGCTCAGAAATACATTTGCTAAATTTTATCGATATCGGTTCAGATTTGGATATAGCTCCCATATATAACTTCGTCCGATTTACCTTTTATTGTGCACCAAACGTCTAATATTTGCCCAAATGGGATGGAATTTGGCACATACGACCGAATTGAGTGAGTAGTATGCAAAATTTGGTGAAGATCGGTTCAGATATAGCTATAGCTCCCATATATATTGTTCATCCGATTTGTTGTGTTTGTTTCCCACAGCCGTAATATGCACTCCGTAACAACGATATTCAGGGAAATATATCAAATACATCTCAAAAATATATTTGCCAAATTTTATCAAGATCGATTTCGATTTGAATATAGCTCCCATATACATTTTTATCCGATTTCAAATTAATTGTGCACCAAATGGGCAATACAAGTCCGAATTTAAAAGATACAAATGCTTCGTCATATTTAGCCCTCTGAACTTTAAATTATAATTATAATCATAGCGTGTATGATTGAATTCTCCCATAAAAACTTTTAATTGTTACGTGGAGCTCTACTAAATTAGCAAAGTGGTGTAGGGTATCATAAAGTCGGCCCCGCCCGACTTTAAGACTTTCTTTACTGGTTTTCATTTTCGCACCTGACCAAACACTGATGCAAATATTAGGATTTGCAAAGTTGGAGCAAACAAAATCGGATTATCCTTTCTCTTTCTGTGCAGTAAATTATTTTCTTTGAAAATGTCTACATTTTGTGGGAGAGGAAATTGTCAACATTAGGCATTCAATATTCTTTAAATTGGGATTTGAAGGTGAAAAAAGGAGTTGCTTATTTTATATTTTTATCTAAAATTTTATATTTAATTATTTTAATATTTAGCATTTCTCATATTTTTGTGAGGATAAATTTATAAAATACATACATAAAAATCCAACGTCTGGTAATGGTTACATATCCGACTTCACATCCAGAGTTCACAACTTCAAATAGTTCTCTCCAAAAACTCTCCTGGTAGAGTCTTTACCAATATACTCCAAAAGTAAACTCATCTCGAACATATGCAGTAAGAGCATTTCGTCATTTTCACAAAAAATGATCGATTATACAACTTGCTGCCTTTCATAGCCTACCTCAACTCGTTTGCCAATTATCTTTCATACCTAATGGAAAGTTGTGAAGGAATATTTACAAATTCATAGAAATTGCCAAATTTCATGGAATTTCATATTTGAATTCATTACCTACATCCTGAATGTGAGCACATACACTTCTCGTATGAATACAATACATACGGAATAAATTCTAAATCCTGCATGTATTTCAGTCGTATATCAATGTTTAATTTTAAACTTCACACTTGAAGCTCTATTTTAATACCCACATTACCCGTAGCAGAAACTAAAAGGATATCTAATGCATTGCCAGCAACTGTCCCTTCATTAGTGCCGATAACTCAGTTTGCTTTGTGTGCATTTTCGAATTTATATGGATGTGATTTAATTAAACATTGACAATTCCTTAGAAGTGTGGGTTTGCATTTATTCATATTTCATAATTTACCTGAGTGGAGCACACATACAACCCCCACTCATACATAGATAAGGAGTATTTGTCGTAGGCTTTCCATTAACTTTTACAGTTATTATCTCTGACAGGCTGTGATTCCTTTGAATTATAAATTGTAGTCGACATTATTACGATCCACCCATGTACGCCCAACAATTCTCAGAGGTGTTGTTTTTGTTGTGAAAAATGGCAATGGCAGTGAGTGAAAAAAAGAAATAAAAAAAATTAAAAAAAATCTTTTAAAAAAATGTTGTGTTGACTATATATATGCCCACGTTTTGGTATATCCTCCATATAAGTGTACTGGAAGATTTAAGATTTTTCGGGTGTTTTAGTCACTAATTTAAGCCGAATTTGATGTAAAATGGCAGTTTGTGTTTCCAGTATGTAGGAAACATTCTTGCATAGAACTTCCTTTAAAGGTTCAAGTTTGGGTATAGTCCCCATATATAGCTGTAGCTCCAGATATTCAGCATTTTGATGATTTATGTTACACCTTTGAACAGAATTATTTCAAATTTCATATTTAGAGTTCGTAATGGGTACTACTTCCTATGGCAAAAAATTCCCGGTACAGATACATGGTGCCCATATAATGGTGCCTCTATATATTCGGTATTTTGATGATTTTTTATTCACCGTAATTGTATCAAATTTCATATTTGAAGTTGCCAATGGGCACTACAGACATTTTTCATCGGAAATGTTTCAAATTTGCAATTTGAAGATCCTAGTCGGTACTACATCCTGTGACGGAACATTATGCAGGTCCACGTCTTCGTATAGTCCCCATATAACTGTACCTCCAGATATTCGGTATTTTGATGATTTTTCCGTCTTTATTTACCTGAATTGATTCAAATTTCGTATTTGAAGTTCGCAATGGGTACTACAGCCTATGATCGAAAGATGCTTATATAGGTCCAGGTCTTCGTATAGCCCCCAAATAACTGTACCTACAGATATCCGAAGTTACCGTTATTTATACCCTCAGCCAAAACGTGCCTCATCGAAATAACGGTTTTTTACCCTAGGACTCTTTGGATCAAATCTGTTTCAGGACATTTGGACTCGATCTAGCAATGTCCGTTCGTCTGCCTGCTGGCTGGTGTTCACGATAACTCTCGCAGGGAGTATCCAATTTGGTCCATACTTGGTACATGATAATATTATTATCAAGCTTTGATCGGGTTTGGAGATGGGCAATATGGGTCCACTTCTTCTGGTACATTCCCGCAAAAGGTCGAAATTATCAAAAAGATATTTTTCTGCACAGAAAGAGGAGGGATAATCCAACTTTGCTCCAACTTTGCAAAGCCTAATTATTTGCATCAGTGCTAGATCAGGTGCGAAAATAGACAATATCGGTCCACTCCATCAAATACCTTCCCCACAAAGGGTCACAAAGCGTTTTTGAACAATATTATCTGTTATAAAATGTGATATAAGAGTCCGATCTGATACTAATCGGTCCACTCCTTCTGGTACCTCCCCCACAAAGGGTCATAAGTTTGAAATATCCATGAAGCTCATAAAACGCGAAATTACCATTCGATTCCATTTAGACCTGGCAAATCCCAATATATTTATCAACACAAGGTATTTTATAAAGATAGTAGAATCGGACCACCCCTTCTGGTACCGCCACCAAAAAAGTTACAAATTTTGAATAACCAAAACGAGTATAAAATCCGAAATAAGTATGCGGTTCTCTTCAAATTTCACACATCCCATTACTTCTACCAACACAAGATCTGCTGTGAAGATGGGATATATCGGCGCACTTCTTCCAGTACCTCCCCCACATAGGGTTCAATATTTTGAAAAGCAAAGCACTCAAAGAAAACGATCGTAACGATCTGTTGTAAAGATGACATAAATGTGCGAATCCCTTCTTGTACCTCACCCACAAGGGTCACAATTTTCAATACTTTCACTTGCAAAACAAGTCAGCGATTCTTTACAACTTGCTGTATCTAAATATTTTCCTCCACCAAAAACCTGGAATGAATATGGAATTTATGATTTCACATAAAATTAAATATAAATGTTCGATTTTTTTGTAATTTTTCCCATACCAATATTTTTATTTGTAATAGATGAAGTATGAAAACGGAATACTTTGGTCGGGACGCACATGTTAACATTCTCTAAAAATTATCACATATCTCATATAAAGTGAAGGAAGTAACCAATATAGTCCAAACTTTTCCACCATAAAAATTGCCTTTTGAAGTACACTTTGATAGAATTCCTTATTTTTAGAATAGCCTTCAATTCTAGACTCTTTAATTCCAAGTAATTGTTGCTTAGATAAGTAAACTCTAGTTTATTTTCCAGTAACAATTACATAATGGCTATATTTAATACTTTAGTCCCTCCCTGTAACTCTCTTCTTTTAATTTCCCATTATCCTGCTAATGGTCCATATCTTCAATTGTATTAATCCTTCATTGCATTGGTTTACAGTGCAATAGGAAGCTCTACTTCTTATGTCATTTGGAAAACAAAAACTATAGCTGACGGCATGTACCGGCAACAAACAAAAACAACTGTCCACTTTAAGATATATTACAATGTGGATCTAAGTCTCGGCCCTCTTGTTTGAGGTCCTCCAAAATGTAATAACGTCTTCTTAGTTTTTTGTTTCCTTTTTTTTTTTGTTTTTATTATGGCCTTAAATTTCACTTAGCCAGTGGGTTAATTAACTTTCTTTGTAACGTTTTTACCAGTCCTAATGGAGGCCATTAACAATGTGGTTGTAATGGACGATGGAACAGCCAGCATTCGTATGGCAAATGGCAAGACTAGAAAATATATTACTGTTCATTACAGTTAGGGGTAATTAAATAGTTGAAGATTAAAGCAAAATCGGAGAACGTGTATTTTTTTATTTATTTATTTTACAACAAAGAGCGAAGGAATGCGTTAAGGAATAGAATGGAATTTTTGAAAATTATAGTTCTAAAGTCACGAAATATATTATTTCTCCTAATTATCAAGTAAACTTGCCTCGGTTCTAGGACTACATAATTTAGCCAGACAAGACTTGGAGACTAAAATTGACAACGTAAATCGTGCGATTTAACACCTTTAGATTTTTATACCCTACACCACAAGGTGGTCAGGGTATTATGTGTTTGTGCATTTGTTTGTAACAGGCAAAAGGAAACGAGATAGATCCATAGTTCCTTTTGATGATCTGCATAGAATCACTTTCTGAGTTGATTTATGCATGTCAGTCCGTCCGTCTGTCCATGTATTCTTCTGAACAAAATGCAGGTCGAATTTATTATCCGATTGAGATGAAATTTTGCAAACAACATTTGCTTGGCCCAAGGACGAACCCTATTGAAATTGGAGATAATCGGTAAAAATTTAGATATAGCTCCCATATATATCTTCGTCCGATTTGCCTTTTATTGTGCACCAAACGTGTAATATCAGCCCGAATAGTATGGAATTTTGCACATACAGCCAAATTAGGCCTGAAAATAAGTATGCCAAATATTATCGAAATCGGTTCAGACATAGCTATAGCTCCCATATATATTGTTCATCCGATTTGTTATTTTTGTCCTCCGCAGCCGTAATATGCACTCTGGAACAACAATATTTGGGGAAATATATCAAATGCAGCTCAGAAATACCTTTGCTAAATTTTATCGAGATCGGTTCAGATTTGGATATAGCTCCCATATATAACTTCGTCCGATTTACCATTTATTGTGCACCAAACGTCTAATATTTGTCCAAATGGGATAGAATTTGGCACATACGACCGAATTTAGTCTAGAAGGTAGTATGCCAAATTTGGTGAAGATCGGTTCAGATATAGCTATAGCTCCCATATATATTGTTCATCCGATTTATTGTATTTGTTAACCACAGCCGTAATATGCACTCCGTAACAACGATATTCAGGGAAATATATCAAATACAGCTCAGAAATATCTTTGCCAAATTTTATCGAGATCGGTTCAGATTTGGATATAGTTCCCATATATATTTTTATCCGATTTCAAATTAATTTCGCACCAAATGGGCAATACAAGTCCGAATTTAAAAGATACAAATGCTTCGGTATATTTAGTCCTTTGAATTTTAAATTATAATTATAATCATAGCGTGCATGATTGAATTCTCCCATAAAAACTTTTAATTATTAAGTGGAGCTCAACTAAATTAGCAAAGTGGTGTAGGGTATCATAAAATCGGCCCCGCCCGACTTTAGGACTTTCTTTACTGGTTTTCCATGTTTTTTTTTTTTTTGGGTCGATGTTTTAAGAGGAAATTGGACGCTGCTTTAAGGAAATTTAATAAAGTTTCAAGATTTTTTTAAATATTCGTGTTTTTTAATTAAAAAATTTCGTTCTAATTTTTTTATATAATGCTCCAAAACTTTTCTGCTTGGGTTAAAAATTGTCTAGAGCGCCTAAAACTCTACTCTATGATGTGAAATATATATATTGTAGTAAGTCACGTTACACATTCCCAGCAAAAATTCCCATTACGTAATAGGCACCACCTTCTCTGTCAGATAATTGGCTATGAAGGCCTACATTTTCATATATGACTACAGAGGTTATATATCATTTGGTACGACCAAAACGTGTCTCATCGAAATAACGGTTTTAGATCCTGGACCCTTTGGACATTTGGAGTCGATCTAGTGGTGTCCGCCCGTCTGTCTGATGCGCTCGATCTCTCAAATTTGATGCAAAAGTGGTACATTGCAATATTAGTATCAAACTTAAATCCAGTTCGGACATGAGCAATATCGACCAACTCTTTCTTGTGAAGGGTCAAAATTTTCAAAGAAATTGTTTTACTGCACGGAAAGAGAAAGGATCATCCGATTTTGCCCAAACTTTGTAAATCCTAGTATTTGCATCAGTGCTAGGGCAGGTGCGAAAATGCACAATATCGATCCACTCCATCAGGAACATCCCCCCACAAAGGGTCAAAATTTGGAATAATTATAACCCTTATAAAATGTGACATAAGAGTCCGATTCTCTTCAAATCTCACACATCACAATGTTTTTATTAACACAAGATCTGGTTTGAAGATGGGATATATGTGGTTCTCCTTCTGATACCACCCCCACAAAGGGTAAACATTTTGACTATCCATGAAGCTCATAAAACGCGAGCTTAATAGCCGATTCCGTTCAAACTCGACACGTGTCAATATTTCAACACTAGATCCGTTATAAAGATGGTAGAGATCGGACTATTCCTTTTTGTACCTCCCCCACAAAGTGTCAAAATTTTAAATTACCAAAACAATCAAAAATATCCTAAATATGCATCCGGTTCTCTTTATATTTCACACATACCATTATTTCTTCTAGCACAAGATTTGCTGTGAAAATGGGATATATCGGTCCACTCCTTCTGGTACCTCCCCCACAAAAGGTGAACATTTTGAACATCTATGAAGTTCATAAAACGCAAAATTAATATCTGATCCCATTCAGACTTGGTACATCACAATATTTCCATGAATAAAAGATCTGTTGTAAGGATGGGATATATTGGACGATTTCATCTGGTACCTCCCCATATTGGGTTCAAGGTTTAAAAAACGCTCAAAGAATGCGAAATAAACATCCAACCCTCTTCAAATTTCACAAATACAAACATTTTTGCTGACACAAGAGGTGATATGTATCTGCGAACCCAAAGGGGCACAATTTTCAATACTTTTATCTGTCATAACTTGCCATATCTAAAAATTTCCCTCAACCAGAAAGCCGAGATAAATATAGAATTTATAATTTCGCATAAAATTGAATATAAATATTCGATTTTCTTCTACCAATATTTTATAAATATTTTTATTTGTATTATATGGCGTATGAAATTGGAATACTTCGGTCGGCTATATCTGGTACCTCACTCACACTTCAGCATTTTCTAAAAAAACTATCACATATCTCATATAAAGTGAAGGGAGTAGTCGATGTAGTCCAAACCTGGCATTTCGCAAATATTTATATCATATTTATTTATGTCCGACAGGAAATGGAGGGTCAACAATTTGAATAATCTTAACAGAAGTCAAAATATAAGTAAGCAATCGAGCATTGGCAGAGGATATACATCTGTCGGTAAAACTGACTGATACTTTTTATCTTTTTCTTTTTAGTATTAGATGAAGTGAGGTGCTTACGCACATTTCAACATTTTCTAAAAATTAAAAAATATATTATAAATAAAATATATAAAAATATATTTCATATAAAGCGAAGAAAGTGGTCGATATAGTCCAAACCTGATACGTCGCAATATTTTTATCATATTTATTTATGTCCGATACGAAATGGGTAATATTGGCCCTCCCCTTTGGAACCCACTCCAAAGAGGGTCAACAATTTGAATAATCATGACAGAATACAAAACTATATTCAAATAATCGAGCATTGGCTGAAGGTATACAACTGTCGATACTTTTTTTACTTGTTAATTTCTTCTACTTTTGTCGACGTTGGATATCGAACCCACAACCTTCAATTTGGCTGTGGGGAAACTAAGTTATTAATTATTTTATTTTTTTAAGGAGAAAAAACTTATTTGTTTTCACTTCCCAAGAATGCAAAAGACAGTTTGTTTACATTACCTTGTAATGGATTGTTCGACCCTCGAGGCTTCAATTTTTTTGCTAAATTGTTCCATATATTTTCCAGCTGAATTGTCTGTAATGACAGGATTATCAAAGAAAGTAAAGTGACTTTTTAGAAAATTAAAGGTGATGATCCATAAGCAGCTTGGCATCATGATCTGACATATTAATGTCAAGGTAAAACGACGGCAGGATTCGAGTTGGACTCTGAAATTCCTTTATTTTATGTCTATAAATATGCCGAGCCATGTGTCAATCATCACCTTAAGGATCATCACCTTAAGGTCCGCATTTTGGTCAAACCTGATAGTATTGCCTCAGTTTAGGTAATTTAACAAAATTGCTGTCCATTTCAATTTCACTAATACTATATTATTTTACAGTAGCTATAGAGAGTACAATGCGGCTTACAAAATTGTGTATTGTTCTTTATTTGAAACTTGCCATTTGTATGTAAGTGTGTGTGTGTGTGTGTGCATTGGAAGCTACATTACAAAATCGTTTTAACCACTACTAAATCATAACCACAACTAAGAGCCTTGTTACAAGACGTATAACAATGCGATTGTTTTTTTTTTTTTTTTTGTTCTTTCTTCGTTTGCTGGAGAAGATAAAGAAATAACCCATCTTGAGTTTAAGTAAATGTTTAGTAAGCCCTTATAAATGTATGCGCATACTGCCAGGAAACAAGAAAACAAAAAAAGAATAACTTAAGCCACTTTTGTTTTAATTATTCCTGAAATATGCAAAGGATTGAAATGCTGAAAGTTTTGGTATTATCTTTTTTTTTAACTAAAGGGTTGTTCTGTTGAAATACTTAGTTTATAAGAGTATTTTTAAAAGTATTGTGAAATACCTTAGGAATTATTGTAATTTTGGTTTTTATACCCTCAGCCATACGGCTAGAGAGGGTATATAACGTGCCTCATCGAAATAACGGTTTTAGACCCTAGGTCTCTTTGGAACAAATCCGATAAATTTGGAGTCGATCTAGCGATATCCGCCCTCCGTCCGTCTGTCTGGCTGGTGCGCACGATAACTCTAGAAGGAATATCCGATTTGATCCAAACTTGGTACAACGTAATATTATTATCAAATTTAGATCGAGTTCCCCCATAACGGGTTAATATTTGGAATAAATATAACTGTTATTGAATGTGAAAAAAGACTCCGATTGTCTTCAAATTACACACATCACAATATTTTTATTAACCCAAGGTCTGGTGTGAAGATGGAATATATCGGACCACTCCTTCTGGTACCTCCCCCACAAAGTGTTAACATTTTGAATATCCATGAAGTCCATAGAATGTGAAACTAACATCCGATTTCATTCAGACTTGGTACATCTCAATATTTCTATCAACAAAAGTTCTGTAATAAAGATGGTCGAGATCGGACCATTCTCCTGGTACCTCCCCCACAAAGGGTCAAAGTTGCAAATAACCAAAATGATCATAAAATCTAGAATAAGCATTCGGTTTTCTTCATATTACACACATTCTATTGTTTCTACTAACACAAGATCTGCTGTGAAGGTGGCATACATTGGTACCTCTCCCACAAAAGGGTCAGGGTCTTGATTAACCAAAAGCAATCATAAAATCCGAAATAAGCATCATGTTCTCCTCATATTTCACACATCCCATTATATCTACTAAGACAAGATCTGATGTGAAGATGGGATATATCGGTCCACTCCTTCTGGCACCTCCCCCACAAAGCGTCAACATTTTGAGTAGTCATAAAGCTCATAAAATGCGAAATTAACATCCGATTCCATTCAGACTTGGTACATCTCAATGTTTCCATCAACACAAGATCTGTTATAAAAATGTTTGAGATCGGACCATTCCTCCTGGTACCTCCCCCACAAAGCGTCAATGTTGCGAATAACCAAAATATCCGATATAAGCATCCAGTTCTCTTCATATTTCACTCAACCCATTATTTCTACTAAAACAAGATCTGCTGTGAAGGTGGGATACATTGATCCACTCCTTCTGGTACCTCCCCACAAAGGGTCAAAATTTTGAATATCCATGAAGCTCATAAAACGAGAAATTAACATACGATTCCATTCAGACTTGTTACATCTCAATATTTCCACCAACACAAGATCTGTTATAAAGACGGTAGAGATCGAGTAATTTCTTCTGGTACCTCCTCCTCCACATAGTGTTCAAGATTTTGAAAAAACAAAACACTTCAAATTTAACACATTCAAAGATTTTTGCCAACACAAGATTTGTTGTGAAGATGATGTATGTTTGCTAAACACTTTTGGTAGCTCACCCAAAAAGGGTCACAATTTTCAATGCTCCTATCTGTTATAACTTGCAAAACAAATCAGCGCTTCTTTACAACTTGTTATATCTAAATATTTCTCTCAACCAGAAACCTGAGATGAATATGGAACTTTAATTTCGCATAAAATTGGATATAAATGTTCGATTTTCTTATAATTTTGCCCATACTAATATTTTTATCTATATTATCGGGTACCCCACGCACATTTTAACATTTTCCAAAAATTATCACATATCTTGTGTGAAGTGAAGGAAGTAACCAACATAGTACAGACCTGGCACGTCGCAATATTCATATCATATTTATTTAGGTCCGAAACGAAATGGACAATATTGGTCCATACCTTCGGAAGGTACTCCATAGAGGGTCAACAATTTGGATAATTGTAACAGAAGTCAAAATATATTTAAATAATCGAACATTAGCTAAGAGTATACATCTGTCGGCAAAACCGACTGATAATTTTTTACTTGTTTAGTTGCCCCTATTTCTAATACCGTTCTGATTAATCTTGAGCGAGGAATTTAAATGTGTTAATAAAAATTTCACAAACCCCCCCCCCCCCCCCCCCCCCCACTTCAAGGAATCAGAAAAATTTTACTAAAGACTCCACAATACCCTGAATGGGGTGGCTGGTCGAATGCTCCTCATCTATATATATGTATGTGATTGTAATGATAAATATTTATTTAAAATATCTTCTTTTTAAATTTTGAAGAATTTTTCCCCACAGGTTTCCAAAGTAACACAGACGTCAGACATCTGAGTCGGAAAACTTTTAATGGTAAAATTTATTTTAAAAAACCAAAATTCAACATTTCACAATGTCTCCAACAAAAGCAACATGTCAGTGTAAGCAAAACAAAAAATTTCATAACTGTCTTAAGTATTTTTCTTAATAAATTTTTCCCATTTCCCAGGCATGAGCTACTAACTAATGAATTCATTTTTTTCTCTCTCAATTTTATATTTCTTCCACCAATACGCTGCTGTTGCTGCTGCTGGTACTCAGGTCAATAATGCAACAGCCCGAGTTCAAACTAAAAAAGTTACCACAGTTCCCAACGGTAAGTAGTTCAAGCAAAGACTGCAATGAAAAGAAAACAACATTTTCTACTTTTAAGTTTTTTTTTTCTATTTTCTGTTTTTTTTTTTTTTTTTTTTTTTTGGTTCTTTTTCCAAGTACCATCTGAAAGCATTCACCCATTGCTATCACCAAAGTCCAAAGAAAAAAGTAATTCAATAATATTCCTTATAACTTAAATGTTCCAAGAAAATATCAATATTGATTAAATTTGTTTTTGCCGAAATATTTATAGAAGAGGTCCCAAAAAAGTGACTCTCACCAGCGAAAATACATTGTGAATGGTATTGAACGAAGAAAAACATGAAATCTGTTTTTATATCAGACAAAAGAAAATAGAAAGTTTTAGTATTTCGTATCTTCGTTTTTCTTTAAATGAAAGAATACGAAATGCAATACGAAAAATGAAGAACATAACTTTTTCTCCTAATATCTTAAGAAATCAATAAAAAAAAACAATTGAATAAAAACATTTCAGAGCTCTCTAAAAATGAATTAAAATTGGATTTTTAAGATGGTTCAGAGTATCATAGATTTATAAAACAAGTCAACACAATTATTCGAAATATGTATTAAACAATAAATCTAGGGGCCAGCAACGCGGACCGGTTCAACTAATATAATGTACATATATTATAATTATATTGAACTTATGCTATGGATATATAAATGAATATATTAATGACCCTAACACGATGTGAAAACTAGCCTGTTTTTGTATGTCGAGTGCGAAAGAAACAAAACAAGTTTTTTGCTTCTAAATTTTGAATGTGACTTAAGAAACATTTTCAAAATCATGAAAACTGATTTGGAATAGTGTTTTTCTTTTGTATTCACTAATAAATAAATAATTTCAAATTCTATTTATTTACCTGTCAAATATTTGTTT
This sequence comes from Musca domestica, assembly GCF_030504385.1. NCBI lineage: Eukaryota > Metazoa > Arthropoda > Insecta > Diptera > Muscidae > Musca > Musca domestica. The sequence goes on from NW_026712400.1 coordinate 2,497,085, forward strand.
GTTTCGCTCTTTTGTTTTTCTTACAAAATTTCGATGATTTTTTTCATAATTTCTTGGCCATTTCAAATATTGTTAGTATTTACAATCTGTCTCTGCGTTTGCAAAACTCAAGACAATTGGGTTCATATATTGTTTGTAAACATCACAAATTTTGTTTATGTGACGTAGGCGTGCAAACAATTTCAAAAACAATTGCATACACTTGAATAAAAAAGTCTTTTTTGTTTATTTACCGCTCACTCATTTCTTTATCGGTCTGCAACATTTGAAAAAAAAAATTTTTTTTTTTTTGATTTTTACATATTTTTTTGTTCAATATCAACAATGGTTAACATTTACTGTCCTTAAATAGTCGTCCCATAATACCCGAAAATAGTCAGTCCGTTACATATGTATTAGTCAAATTTAATTATGTTTGAAGGCAATTAAACCCAAGGTTCGAAGTGAATAGAACAATAGGAAATGTATGTAATTGGTAGTTAAATACAGCTGTGATTTAAGACAATTGTGTTTGAATGCCAGGTTAGCATAGCATAATAAATTTTGTGTACCATAAAAAAATAATAGAATCTTCCTACAGGTGATAATCTGGTATCTTTATAAGATTTATAAGAGCCATAACTTGATCAGTGCAAAAAACATTTATTTCTCACTTCCAAATATGCATTTAATGGCTAGTTCACTCCCCATGTTAGAGTCGTATGTTAAGTAAATTTTTCACAAATATATTTAGCATTTTATAGCATAGTCTTAGGCGCTCGCTACAAATTTGTAAATGAATTTTAGAAATGTTAACAGATTTTTTTTTTCTTAAGCTTAAATTGTAAAAATAGTTCCCAGCATTATTTTTTTGTTTAACAAAACTTCCACGATGGCATAAAGATGCAAAATAAAATAAATCTTTTCGAATGGTTGAAATTGTTGAATGTCAGTTTTGATATGCTGAAATCATATATGATACTTTTAAGCGCTCACAATAATTTTTATACATAAAGGAAACGATTTACTATATATACTACTAGCTGAACCTGGTGCGCTTCGCTACCACCTTTAATTTTATATGCATTCAAAATATTATATACGACCATTTTGTGATTAAAAAAAAAATTATTAAATAAATAAAATAAAACAAATTCAATAATTTAAAAACGTAATTATTGTAATACTTAAATGCGTAAACAAACAAATCGCTCTGTCTACCAATGCGTGAACATGCCAAGAACAGCTGACCATATAGACAAAGCAGGAACATGCCAAATTTAGTCCGCATACAGAAAGGGTTTGTCCTTCAGATTCATTAATTTAAGCTTGCAGGAAACGGCAATCGTTTGAAGTTGAGTGTCATTTCTGTAGCAATTTGAGAATTCGAGATAGCAGCCTACTTCCCTGCAATAATCGTATCATCAATGAAATTGTTGAGTAGTTTTTCATATGGGATATATATATACAACCAACCAACCTCAACCGATTTCAATATAACTTGTAAAATTTATTTTTTACCAAATTCCACCACACGTTCCGAATTTCATTCTTATCGGACATACATATCGTATTTTATATATAAAATACATGAAATCAGGTGAAATATATATGGGAGCTATATCCAAATATCAATGGATTTCAATATTATTTGACACATTTGTTATTGTACCAAATACCTTCACTCATTTCGAATTTCATTGGAATCGGACATACATATCGCGTTTGGTAGCTTTATCCAAATCTGAACCGATTTTTATATAATTTGGCGAATTTATATTTGTACCAAATTTCGTCACTCATTCCGAATTTCATTGGAATCGGACATACATATCGTGCTTGGTGCATCAGATATGTGAAATAGATCGAAAATTTATATTTAGGAGTTATATTCAAATCTGAACCGATTTCAATATAATTTGGTAAAATAATTTTTGCTCCAAATTCCGTTACGCACCCCAAATTTGAAGACTATATTTGTAATCGATCAATGGATATGTGCATACAAAAACTAAATTTTTTGGAGGTACCTCCGATTCTGATGCTTGTCTCCGATTCCAAGTGTAATTTCAAAAGTCAAAGTCAAGTCAATTTCAAAAATTTATATAGCCTATGTTACTTTCAGGCTGTGCTGTAGTATATTTGGAAAATTTCAGGAAAAATTGTTTAGCAGTTTTTGAGGCTACAAACAAACAAAATGTCAAACGTTAAAACATTTTCCCCATATAGATATAGAAGATAGAAGAAGATATAGATACAATACTATGTAATGCATGTTATGTAAAGTTTTAATTAAAAAATAATACGGATCGGATGTCCGTCCGTCAGTCTGTCCGTCCGTCCGTCTGTCCATGTATTTTATTGCCTATCCAGATGAAATTTTGCACAAATCATTTGTTTGGCCCAAGGACGAACCCTATTGAAATTGGAGATAATCGGTCAAAATTTAGATATAGCTCCCATATATTTCTTCGTCCGATTTGCCTTTTATTGTGCACCAAACGTGTAATATCAAGCCGAATGGTATAGAATTTTGCACATACAACCAGATTAGGCCTGAAAATAAGTATGCCAAATTCGATGGAAATCGGTTCATATATAGCTATAGCTCCCATATATATTGTTCATCCGACTTGTTATTTTTGTCCTCCGCAGCCGCAATATGCACTCTGTAACAACAATATTTTGGGAAATATATCAAATACAACTCAGAAATACATTTTCTAAATTTTATCGAGATCGGTTCAGATTTGGATATAGCTCCCATACATATCTTTATCCGATTTCAAATTAATTGTGCACCAAACGGGTAATACAAGTCCCAAATTAAAAGATACAAATGCTTCGGCATATTCAGTCCTATGAACTTTAAATTATAATCATAGCGTGTATGAACTTTTAATTGTTATGCGGAGCTCTACTAAATTAGCAAAGTGGTATCATAAAGTCGGCCCCGCCCGACTTTAAAACTTACTTTACTGGTTTAGAACTATATGTTCTCCCATTTATTTAGAATGGCCCATGAGAGAAACTCACTAGAAATATTCTGAGCTATTTTTTGGAGGGACCTTCGTAGACTGGGCACATTTTGTCGAATTAGAAACAAGAAATGTCGATTTTTGGTCTTAAAATTTAGTACAAAATCGCAAAAAATATAAATCGGTCCACACTCTGGTATAACCCCATAGAACGGGTTTGTCCGATTTTTGGTATCTGTCCAAAGGCCCAAGGAAAGTGGAGTTTTCAAATAATTTTTCTCAAGGAACAACCAGATTTTTTTTTAAGATCCAAGAAACGTGGATTTTTTAAGGAAAATTTCTAAAGTATCAACTCTAAATACCCTGAAAAAAAATCCACTCAAAACGACATGGGTTCTAAACTCAGCACTTTTTTGGACGTATCTAATTATATGTATATACATTTTGCAGGCGGAGAGTGCAAAAGACTCGTTTTATTTTAGGAAAGCTGATGTGAAATTTGTGTTTAATTTTACACTTAATTTTGTATGGTTTTGAATATGGGGATTGAACTTGCAATCTTCTGAACACTCCGTGATGCCATAACTACTTGGTAAGATGAGAGTAAAATATTTTGGCTTTAAAATTTGATGGGAATAGTTCATTACTTTGTGCCGTAGTGATAATTGAAAATGTATGCTGATATCATTACATCGTGTCCTATTGGTAAGGCAAAAGGTATATTGCTCTCAGTACTTTTGTAACAGCTTGCTACCTCTTATTTTAACACGGATATGTCATAAAAAGTAATTGCTTATCAATTTCGTAAAGGAAGTCTTAAGGCTAGAACAGATCAACGCTTAATCTTGACTTCGGTGTGAAAATCCAACACTTGTGGCTGGAAATAGTCTTGTATTTTTTTTACGTTTCATTTAGCCAAAAATGGCTACGGTATTGTATTTTCATGCCAAACTCACGATTTGTTTCACCCTTTAGATATACTCCTTTATTCATTACTTGATAAGCTAAAAGTAAGATATTATGGCTTGTAAATTTGATGGTAATAACTCATTATTTTGTGGCTTACTGGTGATGCCGATTGGTAATGTACTCTCATTACTTTTAATGCGGAATGTGGCTACAAAATGTTTGCTGGGCTCGGTTATCTGTGAACTGTGTTTTGAAATGAACGCTCTTTGATATTGGGTTATCAATCTGTATAAATTGTGAATTTATTTAATTAAAATATAAAATATGGCAACTGATATTGTTTTATTTTTTAATGCAAATGTATTGGAAACTGGAATGTTTTATTTAACTTTTAATTTGAACAGACCCTGTAATATCCGATTTTCTGAATTAAATTACATTTTTTGATTTGATTAATTGAAATACCAACTGGTTTGCATTTTTAACTCATATTTCTTTTGTTTGTATTTTTTTCTATTCTTACACTTTCTGCCAACAATGCAACAACATCAAATATTGTATAAAACCAAAACCAAAAACACAATAGTTGTGCTGACCAAAGATGGTGCCATACCGGCTCCTGCTCTAGGTGAGCGAAAATATCTGTTTTTTTTTTAGAAAAATAATAATTCTTATGTTACCACTTTGCCTGTGTGTGTATGTTATGTTTTTATTATTTTTTGTTATTTTCCTTTTAAATAATCATCAATTGTAAATTTAAATTGTATTGATTGTGTTGCTGATTGCGAATGAACATGAATGCCAATTAAGTATTTCCTGATTATTTAACAAGGCCATAACTTAAGGCGCTTAAAAAATTAAACTACTCTTGCTCCTCTCCCACAACTACCTAATTGATGCTGCAATGCTCTCTGCTCTTCCCCCCAATGCGTCTCGCTTTGACGAATCTGTAATCCTCTGTTTCATATCTGAATTGTTTAATACAAACATGAATTGTTTTTTTTTTTTTTCTTTTTTGTAATCTTTTTTAATTGCTCATAAGGAAAGAAGAAAATGGATACTAATTTGAGATCGAAATAAATAGTTAGATTTAGTTTTATTCTACAAATTATTTTTTTAAGTTATACCAAACTATTATACCAAAGCAAATAGACATTATTTGCTTTGGTATAATGTCAAATAAAGACTATTTCAAAATGGCTTAACAAAATAATTAGTTGAATACATATCAGATTTTCTCTATTCAAACCATTTCTTTCGTAAAAGTGATTTGAATTCTCTCATTTGTGACCAAATATTTTTTTTTTCTAAAAAAATCGATTGAAGTTAAATTTGCTTACGGCCATTTTTGTCTCAGAAAAAAAATTGAAATAATTTCAAGAATTGGGTTTTGCAATTAATTGATTTAAATACATTTTCCTTGGTATGTCAAAATGTCCATTTCTCAATATTTGGCTTAAACAGATGTAAACAAACATACATATGCTGAGAGCACATATTTGCTGCATATTTATGCATACATAAATACATTGCATATAAAGGGTGATTTTTTTTAAAGCTATAGAATAGAATCAAACTTAGATCGAGTTCAAAATCGGTCCACACCTTCTGGTACGTGTTAGATGGTAGAGATCGGACTATTCCTTCTGTTACATCCCACACAAAGGGTCAAAGTTTTGAATAACCAGGATGACCATGAAACTCGAAATAAGCATCCGTTCTCGTCAAATTTTGCTTATGCCATTATTTTTTAGTAACACAAGATCTGCTGTGAAAACGCGATATATCGGTGCACTCCTTCTGGTACTTCCCCCACAAATGGAAAAAAAATTTAAATGTCCATGAACCTTATAAAAAGCGAAATCAAGATCCGATTTCTTTCATAGTTGGTACATCTCAATATTTTCACCAAAACAAGATCTCTCATAAAGATGGTAAGAATCGGAACATTCCTTTTGGAACTTCCCTCAGAAAGGGTCAACGTTTTGAGTAACCAAAACGATTATAAACTCCGAAATAATCATCCTGTTTTCTTCATATTTCACACAACCTATTATTTCTACTAACGCAAAATCTGTTGTGAAAATGCGATATATCGATGCACTCCTTCTGGTTCTTCTCGCAAAAAGGGTAATAATGTTGAATATCTATTAGGCTTATAAAACGCCAAATTAACATCCGAATCCATTCACACTTGGCACATCTCAATATTTCCATCAACAAAATATCTCTTATAAAGTTGGTAGATGGATGGTATAAAGAGATCAGACCATTTCTTCTGGTTCACATAGGGTTCTAGATTTTGAAAAACAAAACGCTCAAAGAAAGCGAAATAAGTAAGCATCCAACTCTCTTCACATTGCACACATACAAACATTTTTGCTAACACAGGATCTGTTGTGAAGATGATATATATCTGTGAACCCCTTCTCGTAACTTACCCACAAAAGGTTACAATTGTCAATACTTTCTCTACAAGTTACTACATCGAAATATTTCCCTCAACCAGAAACCTGATATGAATATGGAATTTATGATTTCCCAATAAATTGAATAAAAATGTTCGATTTTCTTGTAATTTTGCCCACACCAATATTTTGCTCTGCATTAGATGAAGTAGGTCCGATACGAAATGGAAAATATTCACCCATTCTTTCGGAACCTACTCCACAGAGTGTCAACAATTTGAATAATAATAATAATAATAATAATAATAATAATAATAATAATAATAATAATAATAATAATAATAATAATAATAATAATAGTATTAATAATAATAATAATAATAATAATAGTTTTAGTTTCGCCCAGAAGTATGCTCATAAAATTGATCAATGATTTTGAAGCCAGACGAGCTAGAAATAGTTAAAATTTTTCCAAACTTAAGTCCACTCGAACTCAACGTAAAACTGTGATTTAGAATAGTTTTTTTTCAGAATATTCTCACTTTTGAAAGAATTTAGATATTTTCGTAATTTTTCTTTGTTGGACAGGAGTTTTCAATATCAAATTTGACATAGATCCAATATGCCACTACCAGCCGATTTTGGAGAGCCTTATGAAGATGTAAGACACATTTTCCCGATAATAAAATCTTAAGGGGAGGACCATTTTCTGCTAAAAATTTTCGATTCGATTTTCTTATAAATTTGCCCATACTAATATTGTTATCACTACTAGATGAATTATGGAAATGGATTACTTCTGCCGGCTATATCTGGATTTTTTATCACATATCTCATATAAAGTGAAGGAAGTAGCCAATTGGAAGTGACAAACCTGGCACGTCGCAATATTTATATCATAAATATTTTAGGGTCGATACGAAATAGACAATATTAACCTATTCCTTCGGAATCTACTCCATAGAAGGTCAACTATTTGAGTAATCATAACAGAAGTCAAAACATTTTTAATTAATCGAACATTGGCTGAGAGTATACAACTGTCGGCAAAACCGATTGATACTTTTTTATTTGTCAGAGTCCTTTTTGCCGGAAGATAACAGTTAAACAGACATATTTATATTGTGTGTGACGCAAGCAAATGTCGTATGTGAAATCTCTTATGAAATTCTTCGGGAAAAGGAAATAGCTTTCAAACCATAGCTTCTTTTTAACTTAGCATATTTTCCAAAAATTTTTCTTATTGGACTTAAGACATTTGCTTGCATCGCACAATGTGAAAATAATGTGATTTTATTCTTAATGTAAATATTTTTTTCTTAAGGAAATCTCTTAAATCTGTGTATTTTTTCAATATGCTATTGGCATGCTATATCTTACAAAAATATACACTCTCTTAAACTTAACATCCTTGTGGAAAACTCCAATCTCCTTCCCGCTACTGAAATTTATGAATGTCTTTTGGTGTTATCATCCATTCCCATTCCATTTGTTTGCCAAGTGCTGTGCATGATGCATAATATAGTATTGAAAAGAAGAACAAAAAAAAAACAATTAAAATAAATCAAATCTCGCATGACTGTGTGTGAAAATGCAAAAACAAAGAAAATACAATTATTGCTATGCCAAACTTGTTGATATAGAAATTTTGTTGATGGTGAACATATTTAGAATAATATACTAAAATAGTTTATTTTTCTCTTTTTTTAACTATTTCTTTATTCCATATCAAACTGTTTTATTGTTTATGGTGATGATGATGATTATGATGATGATGGTAATGATGATGATGTTAAACTGCTTTTGACGCCTGCTGTGCCTGTAATGCCTTTCACAACCATATATTCTTCCACAAATGTACGAAAACATTGGGCCATTGTCTGATGTATTCTTTGACAAATAATATGGCCAACAAAAATACAAAATAATAAAATCAAAAAAAACAAAACGAATTTCAATCTGGATTTACATAAATGTTATCGATCGATCACCATCAATGTCATTATATTCCCCACAACCATATATTCAACCAACCAACCAACCACCACCACTGGTATCCCATGAAAATCTAACGAAAATTCCATTGATTGACAACGAAAAATAAAATTCCTGAAAACGACAACAACAACCACAACACAGTTTGTGTCCAATGGCCCGAAGGTAAGTCTAGAGTTTAGTTGCATTTTGTTATCGTTTCTCTTTTTTTCTTTGTTTTATGGCTTACTCTCTTGTTTTAGTTTGTGTATGTCAATATCGAATTACAAATCCCTATATACATATATAAAATATTTAATAATATTTTATATAACTTTTGAAGCTTTTTTTTTTCAAATAATATCGTTTTAATGCCCATATTTTTTGTTTATTAGAAATTCAAAAGTGTTTTGTTTTCACATTTTGTCGATGAAATATTTACATAGAATAATTTCATATATTTAAAAAAAAGAGATGAAAATAGACGGGAATACAACAACTAAAAGTATATTAAGTTTTATTTTAAAAACATAAACATTACTCAAACATTGCCATGTAATTAAGTTTATAATCGTTTTTTCTTTTCAATAAATTTACAAATGGTTGTATAAATATATATAAATGCATTTTATATTGTATTAATATATGCATAACTTTACACTTAAATACAAAAATATTTATTTTCTCATAAAAAAAAATATATTTATAGAATATAAACAACAACATGTATTTATACAAGTCTTATATTACTACATAAAAATTAATAATAATAATAATAATTAAGACAAATGTAAAAAAACAGTGTATAAAAAAGTATTAAGGTGAGAATACACAGGAGAAGTTTTTTACTGGTTTAATAAATAACTTAAAATAACAAAGCAGCGTAGGGTGAACAAGTGTAAATTTCGGACCGAAATTCAACTAAATCAACAGAATAGAGCTTCGTTCTGTTCTTCTACAAAGAACCCAGCCGCCATCTTAGGCCAGCCAAAAAAAATCTTTTATGTATTCTCACCTTTAGGACTCCTAAGCTACACATATCACTAATAGCGTTGATTTCAAGCAAAAAGATAAATCTTTAGGCAAATTTCTTGATTTCTAAATTGCTAAAACAACCATAATAAAACAAATAATTAAAAGAAGTCAATATATTTTTCCTCTTTCTCCGAAGACAGATTTCAATCTATATACTTTAATTTAGATAATACATTCATTTCGAAAGAAAAAAATCCATCAAAAATCGATCAAATTTCATGGAATATCGACTAACAGGTTAGAACGTATCAATCAAGTTGACCGACAGCTTTGATGTACAATTATCACAGATCGAATATTCCACCTCCGAAATGTAACTTCGAATTCAAATAGAAGCGTTCGGGTGAAAAGTGAAATTGAGTAAAAACAAGTAAAAAAGGCCGGGCCGGGCCGAACTTTGAATACCCTCCACAATTTGTAACGAATTTGGCAATTTTCAAAAAAAAAAAAATAAAATCGTTAAAAATTCTGTTAAAATCTTAAAAATACCGAATGTAGTCGTTATATTAGGGTCTATACGACGACGTGGACCTGTATAGGCAACTTTTGTCATAAGCCAATACAATATTCAAATGCGAAACTTACTCGGAAACTTACTTATCGGTGAATAATGTCTCTAAAATCATCAAAATGCCGAATATCGGGAGGTACCGTTATATGGGGTCTATACGAAGACGTGGACCTGTTAGAGGCTGTAGTATCCATTACGAACTTCAAATACCATATTTGAAACATTTCCAATGAATAATATAGCTAAAATCATCAAAATACCGAATGTAGGGAGGTACCACTATATGGGGGCTATATAAAGACGTTGTTGACCTGCACAGACAATTTTCTGTCATATGCTGTAGTATCCATTACGAACTTTAAATACCAAATTTGCAACAATTCCCGTGAATAATGTCACTTAAATCACAAAAATACCGAAAATAGGGAGGTACCATTATATGGGGACTATACCAAAACGTGAACCTACATGACCCATTTTCAATATCAAAAGTCCTGCAGACATAATATACCTTTGAGTAAAATCTTATCAACCTACTTCATTTCGTTCGGAAGCTAGAGTGAATTCCACAGACATACGGACATTGCTAAATCGACATAGAATTTTATGCTGATGAAGAATATACAGGGTGAGATGAAAAAACTGCAACCAATTTCAGACTGCTGTCATTTCTAAGCCACTCGTCCGACAGCAGTTAAAATTATTCGAGTGACAGCTCATTATATTGTTTACAAGCGTATAAAAGCATTTTGGTGAGAATTTCCCAGAAAAAAAAGTTATTCGTGATGGAATTCAAGCGTGATAGTGTGATTTCTTTATATTTGGTTGGAAAACCACAAGTGGCTATCGTTAAAGCACTCCCGCATTGAAATGTGAATAAATCTTTTATGTCTCGTACCATCGCTCGTTACCGTGATACTGCCCGACTTCAAGGAAGTGGACGGAAGAAAACAGCAACATCAGCAGAAATGGTTCGAAAAGTAAAGAAGCGACTTGATCGAAAATCGCGTCACAGTGGCCGAAAATGGCTCGTGAGCTGAACATATCGTAATATTCCATTCGGCTAATATTGAAAAATGAGCTCGAGGTAAAGCCATTAAAATTCCAAAAAGTGCAAGAACTTACACCGCAACGAAAGTTTATTTGCCAAGGAGGTCAGCTGAAAATGTGCACCTTCGGTTGGCCACCAGAACTCAAGCGCCGTCCATGGTGATGGTGTGGGCCACCATAACAGACGAAGGTCGCTCTCCGCTCGTATTAATCGACCGTGGCATCAGAATAAATGCCGAATATTATCGCGAAAATATTCTGGAAGGTGTATTAAAGCCTTGGGCACGCAATAATTTTGGCCGCAGGCCTTAGACATTCCAACAGAACTCAGCACGCTCCACCCAAGAATGGTTAAAAAATTAGGTTCCTCGCTTCATTTCCAGTGTACAATGGCCACCAAAATTTTCGGATACCAATCCGTTGGAATATTGTGTCTGGAGTATTTTGGAAAGCAAGGGCCTCAAGCAAGCGCTTCGCCGGGAATGGGCCAACATTCGGGTAGAGTGTGACGGTTTCATTGGCCGTTTGAAGGCCATAATTCGTGTCAAAGGTGACCAATTCGAACAAATCTAAACTTATTCTAAAATTTGATGCTATTTCTGAAATTTTTTGGTTTCATTCAATAAAATTTAAAAATAAATGTAAAAATTATGGCGTTTGACTTTGTTGCAGTTTTTTTATCTCACCCTGTATATTCTTTGCGGGGACGGTCAACAATTTGAATAATCATAACAAAAGTCAAAATATATTAAAATAATCGATATTAGCTGAGGGTATTCAAACCGACAGTCGGCAAAACTGCTTTTTAACTTGTTTTTTTTTTTTAACTTTATGTCCCCGATTATCTTCAAACTTCACACATTTTATTAGTTATATGTATTAAAAATCCAGGGTGACATCACCTCCATAAATCAAACTGAAATTTAGTGCGATAAAGGTATGGGAAATACCTTGCATACCTTCCAGTACCTCCACCAAAAAAAAAAAAGAAAATAATTAACGATTTTTTATAACATACGGGGAAATACAGCTCTCTCCAAAGCCTACTCCTATACGTTCTAATTTGTTTGTTTTCAAACTGACCGACTATTTTAAATCTAATGTAGATTATATTTTATGACCTTCGACATCTACCAAAAAAAAAAAATATTCTCTTGAGAAAGTGCAACGTATCCATCCATCCAAGTATTAGAAACCTGAATTTTGTATTTTTTTTTTAATTTCTGCATTAATTCATGTCTTTTTGTTTATATTTTTGCCTCTATTGACACAATTCATAAAAAGATTTTTTAAAAAAATAATATTTATCTTTAAAGAGATTTATCTAACTTGAATTTGAGCCCTAAGTACAGTGTAGATGTCCTTTAATGAATGAAGTAAAAAATATTTATTTATTAAAAATGTAATCAGAATCATTGTAAATTATTATGAATGTATTTGTGGAAGTTAACATTTTTTATAGCATATATTTAGGCTATTTAACTATTTCATTTCATTTTGCATATTTGATAACGTTGCCCATAATTTCAATAACTGCACAATCAATCCGACCATCCATCTCCTATTTGCTAAAGGTTACCGATTGCCTGTGGCTACGTGGCCATTCATTGGTGCCCCTGTGGGTGTGGGTGCGGCGCCATTAACACCGGTGCCAACGGGAGCGGCACCAGCAACAGCCACTGCAATAGCAGCACCAGCACCTCCCACGTCCATTGTCTTAGCACGGCCGTCAACACAACGACGAAGGTATTTTTGCAAACGAATATTAATAATTCAGTAAAACAAAAATTAAAAAAAAAAAACAACATTTATTGAGGCTTAAAAGCACAATTCATCCCAAGGAAAGAAACGAAAAAAAAAGACGAATGAAACATTAAAAATGATCCTTGACAAAAGAAATTTTAAACTAAACATTTAGAATGTCAATTGTGTCTGCATTACTATTTATTATGAGCCCGTATCAGCCCGCCCCTCTATTGTTAATTAAATTAAAAATATTCTAACATTTTTTCATGTATTTTTAGTATTTGAAATAAATTTATAATATTATTGTATTGAAAATCAAAATGTTTCCACAGAGAAATCTACTCAAGTGTTTAGTTATTATTTTGGTTCTTGTTGGATTTGATTTGAATCAGGCATTTAATTAAAACATAAAGACAACTTTGAGCAGATTTATGTTATTTTGAAATTCATATTTATGTGTTATGATATACAGATGTATGTATTAGGCTTTCGGTTTAAATATGCATTTGAAAATCTCTAAGTATTACAATTTATTGACTATCATGTATGTAAACTATATGCTGAATAATTGCCTTCTATTTGTCGTTTAATGTTTACTTGTTTTTATTTTTATTAATTATTCTTATAGTATAATATATAAAAGTTATATATTTTTTCTTAATATGTGGAGCAAAGAATGTGCTTTATGTTAATTGTGTTCACCTGCCTGTTGTACATTTGTATATAGATCGCATTATGTTATTTTCTTGCAAAGTATGGTTACTTTCTATAAAAAATTTTAATTACAAAAATAAAGTATGGAGAAAATACTTCTTATACCCTACAACACTATTTGTTGGGGGTATTATAAGTTTGATTGGGCCAAAAATTATGTAACACTTCGAAACATTGGACCCCGACATAGTAAATTATATGTATGTCTCTTCCTATCTCAGCAAGCTGAGTCGATCTAGCTATGTATGTCCATCCGTACGTCTGTCCATTATAATTTGTAATCACGCTACAGATCGGGCAATTATGGCCCGATCCTCACGCAATTGATGGTGGAAGTGGGGATAGAGTCAGAATAGAAGCCTATTGTTTTTGAAGATGATTGCAAAATATTTGGGTGTTAAAATGGACCAAAAACAGAAAAATTTCTTGATTTTTCTATTTCTCTACAGGCCACAATTATAAACCAATTGACGCCGAATTTTACATGACGTTAGAGTTTAGGGTTGGGCAGAAGCCTACCAATATGTACTGTCATAGGACAATATTTAGCGTGTAAAATAAAGTATAATTTTTAAGTTAAAAAATACGAAAATTTCGCCTAAATCGCGAATATTTTTAATCCCTGCCAAATCAGAAATACAATAAAAGATCACTTCTGACCATTGCAGAGAAGCCTAGATACAGGCTGAGATAAAAAAAACTTCAACAAAGTCAAACGTCATAATTTTTACATTCTTTTTTTTAAATTTATTGAATAAAAACAAAAAATGTCGGAAATAGCATCAACATTTTAGAATAACTTTAGATTTGATCGGCACGAATTATGGGCTTTGGCACGAATTATGGCCTTCAAACGGCCAATGAAACCGTCACACTCTACCCGAATGTTGCTCTGCGGTGTTTTGGCCCATTCCCGGCGAAGCACTTGCTTGAGGTAATCGACACTTTGGTATTTTTTAGTGCCAACCTTGCTTTTCAAAATACTCCAGACACAATAGTCCAACGGATTGGTATCCGAGATATTGGTGGCCATTGTGCGCTAGAAATGAAGCGAGGAGCCTCATTTTGTAAACATTCTTGGTTGGCGCGTGCTGAGTGCGATGGTGTTGAGTCCTGTTGGAATGTCCAAGGTCTGCGGCCAAAATGTGTGCGTGCCCAAGGCTTTAATACACCCTCCAGAATATTTTCGCGATAATATTCGGCATTTATTATGATGCCACGGTCGATTAATACGAGCGGAGAGCGACCATCGGCTCACATGGCGTCTCACACCATCACCAATATAATGAGCTGTCACTGGAATAATTTTAACAGCTGTCGGACGAGTGCCTTAGAAATGACAGCAATCTGAAGTTTGTTGCAGTTTTTTCATCTCATCCTGTATATTCATAATTAGCATAAAATTCTAAGTCGATTTAAAGATGAACGCCTGTCTGTCTGATGTAGAGCTTAAAAATTTGCAGAACAATTTGTATTGTGTCTGGGATGGTTGGTATTGAAAATGAGCTATATCGGTCTAGGTTTTGGTATAATCGCCATATAATTGTATCTCCCGATCTTCGGTATTTTAATGATTTTCGCTACATTTTTCCACGGAATTGTCTAAAAATTGGTATTTGTAGGTCATAATGGGTTCTAGCTCCGGTGGCGAAACATTTTATCTATAGGTCCACGTTTTTGTATAGCCCCTACATAATGGTGTCTGCCGATATTCGCTATTTTAATGACTTTCGCTACATTTTTTTACGAATTTGTCTAAAAATTGGTATTTGTAGATCATAATGGGTTCTAGCTCCGGCGGCAGAACATTGAATATTTAGGCCCACGTTTTCCTATGACGCACATATAACGATAACCACTGATATTCGGTATTTTGATAATCCTAGTCACTTTTTTCCACGAAATTATTTCAAATTTGGTATTTAAGAAGAGATGGTAGATGACAATCCTTGAAGTATAAATTATCTAAAATAAAGAGGTGCCCGTTTTGGTATGGCCCCCAAACATGGCTTTTTTGAAAAGCTTAACAGTATTATCCACTAACTTAACTTACGTCATCAGAGTGATCCATATCTTCCAGACATTGTATGTCAACGTGTGACATTGTATGTCAACGTCTTAAAAAAAAGAAAAATATATGTTATATAACTCCTCAAAATCTTAATTTGAAGGCTAAAAAAGGCTACAGCAACATCCACCCTCCAATTGTTCATAAAAAACATGTTTATTTGCCATATTTTATTTGTTTAGAAATATATTTCCAATACTTACTTCTAATGATTTTTTTTTTTGGTCAAAATAAACTATTAATTCTTATTTAAGTAAACAGATTTTATAAACAATTTAATGTTTAGAATTTTATTTATTTTATTGTTATTATTATTCCAAATTCAATCATGTATCAATTTATTGGGACATATGTCATATGAACGCAGCCAATCGCAAGGTCCTTTTTTAAAAACAAATAAATTTTATTTCGTTTCTTTTTTGATGTGACTATTGTAATTATTTGATTTACCGATATGTTTATGTATGTGTGTATCCTTGTTATTACAATTTTTTTACAATAAAATATTTTATGTCTGTGTGTGTGCCTTGTACATAATCTTAAATAAGGCATGTTTTGGGCGAACCCTAATTTATTCACATTAATTATAGTGCAAAACTAAATTGTAAAATTTACAAATAGCCATTAGGGCATCGTTAAATATTTGCTGTAGTTTGTATATTATGCAGAGCAACACACCCATGCCCTGCCGTCTATTCATATAAATTGCGTAATGGTGCAGTAGAAGGTACGTAACCTGAATTGGCATGGAATTGACCCGCGTACGCCATATACTGTGAGGTCCATTGGTTTGCCATTATTACCATGCAGAAAACTAATTTCAATTAAATATTTTGAAAAAAAAAAACTGAAATCCCATTACAATGAAATCAAATACAATGATAGTAAATTTAATTGGTATTCCAAAAAAGAACTCCATCGAAAAAGCCATGGTCGAATATGTCATTATAAAAAATATGGAATATAAAAGAGAGCGTACGGTTTTGGCTGGTGCACACCTCTTAATAGTTTTATTAAACGTTGATCGAGTTAAAAGACGGGTCACTTCGCCTGGTTCATCTCCTTCACAACAAAAAATCTAAATCCCAACTCGTAATATCTACCCCTACCCCAGGAAATGCACGTAGAAGTTGGCCTGGACCAGGGCCAACTCCGAAATTCATAACTTTCTGATTTTTATACACTCAGACAAATGGCTAGAGAGGGTATATATGTCATTTGATACGGCCACAATGTGCATCATCGAAATAACTTAGGGTCAAAGTCTCTTTCGACCAAATCCGTTTCAGGACATTTGGAGTGCAATGTCCATCCGTCTGTATGTCCCCCACAAAAGGTCGAAATTATCAAAAAAAAAAAAAAATTACTGCACAGTAAGAGAAGAGATGCCCCGATTTTGCTCCAACTTTGCAAATCCTAATATTTGTATCAATGCTAGGTCAGGTGTGAAAATATACCTCCCCCACAAAGGGTCAAAATTTTGAATAATTATAAATCTTATAAAATCTGAAATAAGAGTGCGATTACAAACATCACAATATTTTTATTACCCCAAGGTCTGGTGTGAAGATGGAATATATCAGTCCACTCTTTCTGGAGCCTCCTCCACAAAGGGTCATAATTTTGAATATCCATTAAGCTAATAAAACGTGAAATCAGCATTCGATTTCATTCAGACTTGGTACATTTCAATATTTTCTCCAAAACAAGATCTGCATAAAGATAGTCAATATCGGACCATTCCTTCTGGTACCTTTCCTACAAAGGGTCAACGTTTGGAATAACCAAAACGATCATAAAATCCGAAATAACCATCCGGTTCTCTTCATATTTCACACATCCCATTATTTCTTCGAAACACAAGATATGCACTGAAAATGGCTTATATCGGTCCACTCCTTCTGGTACCTCCCCCACAAAGGTTCAACATTTTGAATATCCATGAAGCTAATAAAACGTGAAATTAGCATTCGATTTCATTCAGACTTGGTACATTTCAATAGTTCCATCAACACAAGATCTGTCATAAAGATGGTAGAGATCGGATCATTTTTTCTGGTGCCTCCCCCACATGGGGCTCAAGACTTTGAAAAACAAAGCACTCAAAGAAACCGAAATAAGCATCCAACTCTCTTCAAATTTCACACATTTTTGCTAACACAAGATCTGTTGTGAAGATGATATATATCTGCGAATCCCTTCTGGTACCTCACCCACAAATGGTTACAGTTTTCAATTCTTTTGTCATATATTTCTGTCAACCAGAAACCTGAGATGAATTTATGATTTCGCATAAAATTTGATATAAATGTTCGATTTTCTTGTAAGATTGTCCAGACCAATATTTTTATCTGTATTTGATGAAGTATAAGAATGGAATACTTCCGTCGACTTTATGTGGTAACTCACGCACATTTTAAGATTTTCTAAAAATTATCACATATCTCATATAAAGTGAAGTATGTAGACGATATAGTCCGCAATATTTATATCATATTTATTTATGTCCGATACGAAATTGACAATTTTGGCCCATACCTTCGGAACCTACTCCATAGAGGATCAACAATTTGAGCAATCATAACAGAAGTCAAAATATATTTAATTTAAATAATAGAATAATGTCTAAGCGTATACATCTGTCGGCAAAATCGGCTGATACTTTTTAACTTGTTTTTCTACATTTTACCTTTGTCCATGACAAAATCAATTTTTTGTAGAATTTCTCTTTTTTCAAATTCAATTCTAAATTAATTCATTTTTAATTATAATGTTCAAAATTGTATAAAATTGTGGGTAAATAAAGTTATGTTTGTGCAGAACGTAATTGATTGTGTGTTTATGCAATTTGAAATTCAAAATTTCGAGAAAAAAAACAATCACGCACAACATGCAAACAATTGAAATCCTCGCTGAAGAAAAACAGCCTTTAAACATTTATTGTTTATTGCTATTGTAAATAATTAGCATTTACAAACCCGCTGCAATGACCACAAATTGTAGTAATTGTTTTGAAGCACCGCACCAATGTCGACCAGCAAATCAATGCAACTAAATCATTTTCTCTAATTATGTGAATTAGTTGCTAAAAACGGATTTGGCAAATAATCAGTGAATTAATTGCATTTAAATTGCAAATTGACAAAAGAAAATAAAAATTAATTAATTGCAATTGAATGGAAGGATATTTCATGTTTTGTGGTTATTTTTAATCCCAACAGAGATTAAGAATGTGTAATACATTTATGCAAATAATCTATTTTGTGAAATCACAGAGGATGTTAAAGTCATTAACTATGCCGTTATTTCAAACTCTATTCCTCTTGCTAATAAAAAAAAAGGTAACCAAAACTTTAGCTTGTAATCCCAATTTAACGAGTCTCGGCAGATTTTGTCTTTTTTACCCGCGAGTGACACACTCACTCGCGTGAAGAGTAGGAGTTTTACACAAAGTTTACTCGGCACTCTTCTGTTTTACGTGAGAGATTTCACGAGTTCTCCTCTTTGAAAAAATAACGGAGGGAGCCAAATCTTCAAAATTTCAAATCGAAAGTTGGTTAAAACTTTTGATTTTGAATGCATATTCGCTCCGACTTCAGACCGAAAGTGATTGAAGTGTTGTCGGACTAAAGTGTCAGATGGAGGTCTTGTAGTTTTAGCCGACTTTCGGACCGAACTCGCAGCGATATTCAGAGGAAATTTGGATGAGAAATTATTTGCTTTCCTTCAACAATACAAACATTTCCATTGCTTCCCCGACGGCAAGACAACAATTACGCTCTTATTTCATCCACAATGGCACGAAAACTCTCTCAGATAGACAGAGAATCGCAATCCACTTATTTCCTTTTCTGCTTGTTTACTACAGACATTACCACACAAGTAGAAGAGAAAAAACTTCACTACAAGAAAAAAAAAATGTTTGCTACTACACAAATATACAGGGTGAGATAAAAAACTGCAACAAAGTCAAACGCCATAATTTTTACGTTTTTTTTTTTTAATTTTATTGAATGAAAGTACGAAATGGTCACCTTTGGCATGAATTATGGCCTTCAAACGGCGTCACACGCTTCCCTAGTGTTGCTCTGCGGTATTTTGGCCCATTACCGGCGAATCGCTTGATTAAGGTGATCGACACTTTGGTATTTTTTAGTCCCAACCTTGCTTTCCAAAATACTCCAGACATAATATTCCAACGGATTGGTATCCGGAGATTTGGGTGAGCGCGAAACATCATTGTGTAACCATTCTTGGCTGGCGCGTACTAAGCGTGATGGTGCTGAATTCTGTTGGAATGTCCAAGGTCTGCGGCCAAAATTTGTGCGTGCCCAAGGCTTTAATACACCCTCCAGAATATTTTGAGGTGTCACTGGAATAATTTGAACAGCTGTCGGATGAGTGGCTTACAAATGACAGTAGTCTGAAGTTTGAATATTTATGAAATTAAATGGTCGGATCAAAATCTCATATTTTCTATTGTAAAAAAAAATTCAATATATATTTATACATATACATATATAATGAAAATTTTATTACAAGTTCATTTAAACGCTTCGCTAAATAGAAAATATGAGATTTCGATTCGACTGTTTAATTTCATAAATATTTATGAAATTAACGTTTAACGTTTGCATTAAAAACGTTCGCAAATATTACAAAACAAATAATTGCATTTCCTATGAACTCAATTCCAATTTATTTAAAAATACAATATTACTCAAGTGGTTAAAACCTTTTCGATAACCATTTATAAACTACAATTAAGTTCATATGAGAATATATATATAAATTAAGTTTTATGTAATTATCGTTAATATATTTGTAAATTTTAATGAAAAATATTCCACAAATACCAATATATAAAAAATATGTATATAGTTGAGCATCCCGTTAAACATAGTTTAAGTTTAATCGCAATGTGTGTGTGTTAACTTTTTGGAATGTTATTTACATATGTATAGGTATTTACATATTTAAATAGGTAAATATTCTTAAAATTTTTTTATTTTTAAATAATGGTTTAAGTTCGCTATGTTAAATTATTTATTTTAAATTTTGTAAAATAACTGTGTTGTTCAGTCATTATATTTATATTTATATTTATATTCCTATTATTTTTCTTTATTTTGTGTTTTTTTTTTTTTCATTACGCATCAATATGTGTCTTTGTGTTCCTGTCAGATTATGTTATTTAATCTTATTTCTCTGTTTAGTTGTATATTATTTCACCATTTGTTTCTTGCCACATGTTCTTCAAGCATAAGCAACATGATATAAATATCTATTTGTTGTAATGAATGAAAATATGAAATTAATTCTGTAAATATTTCTGCAAAATGTCAACACAAAATAAAAATCTGAGAATTTCTATAATTTTGTGTTATATTTATAGTTATTTTCTCTCCATCTAATTGGAAGGCATACTCAACTTTAATTCTAATTTTAGGTGGTATTATTTCCAAACAAAATCGGTTTTTTTGTAAATGTTTTAATCAGATTCCAAATTTAATTGCCTAATTTTCTGGTCTGATTGCGAAGAACTATAGAAAAATTAAAGAAAATAGTGCGTAGAAGGTCATCATTAAAAGCTTTTGATAGTTAGAGACAAGAAGAATATTTCTACTTTGTTGAACTCAGTTGTTTATGTTAATTTCGGCCACCTAAAAATATGCTACAAAAATGCAAAATAAAGTATTTTTGACAGAAATCAGATTTCTATAAAAGATAAAATCTGAATTTAAAATAAAATATTTAAGATTTGAGCTATAAATTTCGATTTCCGCATTTGTTGTGACTCAGAACCTGCAATATAGTACTACATTGTACTAGATTTACAATTTGGTTAAAACCCGTTCCAGTACACGAAACAAGTTTACAGGCAAAACAAAGAGAGCACACACAAATATGACGTTCTCTTTTAATACTTTTTAGTAGAATGGTTGCTAGTTTCTGATTGGCTGAAATGTTGGATTTGAAGGAGTTGAACGTTTCTACTCTTTCTTACTTCCCGTACTTTCTGGACAAATCAGTTCTCTCAAAACTCTCTTTCTTTTAATAGTTTTACCATAAAAAAGTATGTTAACACAAAAGGAGTCGATATAGAATCAGGGTTACTAATGATGCCCGTCTAAATACTCAAATCTCCCTTCTCTATAACTTAGCTATAAAATTCCAAATAGCATAAATCCTGTAAAATTTTGAAGCAACTTGGTTCGGGTATAGTTATGACTCCCATATATATATATTTATATATATATATATATATATATATATATATATATATATATATATATATATATATATATATATATATATATATATATATATATATATACTTATATATGTATATATATACGTTTTAATGCATTTGACATATAGGTCCCCAAAAGCCGTAATATGCATTCTATTCGGCTCAGATTTCCATATAGCTCCCACATACATAATTGGATGATGCGATCATTCTGCGACTAGAATAAATATTAGGTGGAAGAAATTACATACAGCCCTGAATTAACTACGCAAGATTTAAGATATAGCTCCTACATACATAGAGGGTGATTTTTTTTAAGAGCTATAGGATAGTTAAAATCATGAAATTGTGAAAAACGCATTAAATTTTTATTTCAATTGATAGTACAGTCCATATAACTTAATGTTTGGAAATTATTTCTTGTGAATATTGATCGCTACTGCGCCTCAAATGGTCCGTCCGTTTAGTCCAATTTTGGCATATTCTTTCCATCATTTCGACCGGTATCTCACGAATAAATGCCTTAAAGTTTAAGATAGCCCCACAAAGCCAAAACGTCTAAAGGCGTTAAATCGCGCAAACGACCGGTCCCGAACATGAAATAAAACGCTTACCGATTTCGCCTCCCAACAAAAATGGAATATCATTTCATGGTGCGGCCCAATAATAGCACCAGACCATAAACCGACTAAAACTGTAACTTTTTCTGGATGCAATGCTTCTAGCTAATCTTAATTCCAAAATCGAAAATTCAGCTTATTTACGCACTCATTGAGCCAAACTGTTTGACAGTGAAACAAAACACCTTAGAAAGATAGTTCAAATATTTTTTCAACTTTGTCAGAGAATTTCGTTGCAATCTTTAATAATGAAACTATTTGCTAAGAAAAAATATTAATTTCAGCCCATTTTGTTTGGAACTTTATTAAAAAAAAGAAAAACATAAACATATAAAAATAAAAAAAATCAAATAATATAAAAAAACAAAAACTAACCGCATGCCTTTTATGGTATTTTTTTCTTTTCTTTTCAATATACATATACTTTGTTTGGAAAACACCAAAAAACCGGCATTATTTTGCAAAACACACAAACATGCACACTTACAACCAATCTTGTTCGACTACCATCAATATGCGGGGCCGCAATTTTAAACCATTCGTAATACAACACAACAAACAACGTATCAACTATTGAATTCATCCCTTTTATCCAAAAAATCGTTTTGTTTTATGTGCTCTATTGTTTCGTTTTGCTGTGAAAATTTTGCATTTTTCAAATCTTTGATCTCAATGTAATGTCAATGTTTGTTGTTGTAATACTTTCAATTTAACTCCACATTTCTGCTCCCGTCAATATTGCCATACATAAAATTCCCTTTAACTCACTCACACACACTCACTCACACATCCACACAAAACGAACGTTTGGACGAACATGCTCCCCAACAACAATACAATACAACACAAAAAACAACAAATTCAATTTGCAAACGGATACGGAAACAAACAAAAAAAAATTGGACAACGTCAACATGATGGCGCCACTACAGCCGCTGTTGCCGCTGCTGCTATGCGCGGTGTAGCCATACAACGTGGACACGTCGGCATGGTGGGTGCTCCCTTCAATCCAGCCCTGGCTGCAGCAGTTGCCGCTCAACAACAGCAACAACGTCAAGCGGCTGCTGTTGCAGTTGCGGCTGCCCAGCAACAGCATCTTGGTCTACAACAAGCCCTGCAACAGGCCCACCATCAGCAAACTCATCAACAGCCACAGGTTGCCGCAAATGCTGCTGTGGCTGCTAATGCTGCCGCAGCTGCTGCCGTCCTGCAGCCCAGTGCCCAACAGCAGTTACAGTCACTGGCCCAAACGGCCACGGCCGCACCAAATCCCCAGCAATCGGCAATGGCCGCGTATGCCGCACGTTTAGGTACAGCTCAACCGACCACACAACAACAGCAACAATCGGCAGCTGCTGCCTCAATGGCTGCAGCTGCAAATGCTGCCGCAGCGGCTAATGCTGCAGCAGCTGGTACCACACTGCATGGATATGCACCGTAAGTAGTTTGAAAAGTTTTAACGATTTGTTGTTCTTTATTTCTTTTTTGTAACCAATAGAATTTAATTTTTA
Source organism: Musca domestica (assembly GCF_030504385.1). Lineage (NCBI taxonomy): Eukaryota > Metazoa > Arthropoda > Insecta > Diptera > Muscidae > Musca > Musca domestica. Next base: position 2,520,841 of record NW_026712400.1, read on the forward strand.
TTATTTTTCACCTGTATCATTTCGTATGAATATGCAAGAGAAAATAGAGAGCGAGAAAAGAAAAATAGAAATAGTTTTTTTTAGCAATGGACACAAGAAATAGCTCAAGAGTAACCCGCAGGCGCAGGAATTTTCAAGTTGGCCTTTATTTATCAATTAATGCACAGCTTTGACAAATTTGCAGCAAAACCAACCTTCGTTAAGTGCCCTTGGTATCTGAAATTGAAATACTTTTTTTATATTGTTAGACTAGGTGTCAAAATATATCTCAATACCTATAGATTCCCTGGGTACAGAAAAAGTCATTTAGGTTTTTGATTTCTTCCCGGAAAATATAGAACCCCCAAAAACATGATTTTGTGTGATTTTTTTCCATAGAATTTTTTTTAATATCGTCATCGTTGTTCGTCGGAGAATTGATTCCCATGTAACACCACCACTTTGCTGTTCCAAAGTCTTACGGGATTTTTTTTTAATAAGTGTATCGGACCGCGAAGTAAAATAGATGACATACTGGCTTTTATCATTGTGAAGAATATTTTGATAGCGGCAGTTCAGAAAATCCATCTAAATGAAATTTGTAGCCGACCAGAAATAAAGGTCAGGGATAGGCGTTCTTAATAGGGCACTGTTCGGTAAATATATGGGATTAACATTCAGTTGTGAATATACAAAGAATTACACGACCCTCATGATGCTGATACCATGACAGCTACAATGCTGGCCATATACAAGTGAGACCGAACTTCCTAACATTATCAGCGGAACTAACGAACTAAGGCCTTTTGCAGTTAAATCTTGGCAAATTCTAAAGGTAAATATTTATTCGTACCTAAATCTGTAAGATTTCAGAAAAAAAAACAGAAAAAAATAAGCTTGACACAAATTCTCTTTTACTGATTTCACGCGATTTGGACCGAATTCTGTAAAATTTCACTGAACATTCTTTTAGTTTCTTCGAATATAAATACGGACTGGAGCCGGCGTGAATTCGAGCACCGAGGGCTCTGATGTTCATTTTAGAAACTCGGTACATGCTCTTCAACTGCTAGGCTAAATCCGTTTGAGGACATTTGGAGTCGATCTAGAGATGTCCCACCGTCCGCCCGTCTGTCTGTCGGTCTGGCTGGTGCACTCGATAACTCTCGAGGGAGTATCCGATTTTGTCCTAACTTGGTACATCGTAATATTATTATCAAACTTAGATCTAGTTTGGAGATGGATAATATCGGTCCACTCCTTTTGCTACCACCCTCACAAAAGATCGAAGTTAAAAATATATATATTACTGCACAGAAAGAGAAAGGATAGTCCGATTTTGCCCAAACTTTGTAAATCCTAATATTTGCATCAGTACTACATCAGGCGCGAAAAGGGACAATATCGGTTCACTCTATCAAGTACCTCGCCCACAAAGGCTCAATATTTTGAATAATTATAACTCTTATAAAATGTGATATAAGAGTCCGATTGTCTTGAAATGACATATTTTTTTAACCCATGATCTGGTATGGAGATAGAATATATCGGTCCATTCCTTCTGGTAACCCTCCCCCCCCACAAAGGGTCAAAATTCTGAATATCCATGAAGCTCATAAAACGCGAAATTAACATCCGATTTTATTCAGACTTGGCAAATCCCAATATTTCTATCAACACAAGATATGTTATAAAGATGGTAGAGATCAGACCATTCCTTCCGGAACCTCCCCCACAAAGGTCAAAATGTTGAATAACCAAAACCAGTATAAAATGCGGAATAAGCATCCGGTTCTGATCATATTTCACACATACCATTATTTCTACTAACACAAGATCTGCTGTCATGATGGGATATATCGGTCCACTCCTTGTGGTATCTACCCCACAAAGCGCAAAATTTTTGGAACATCCATGAAGCTCATAAAACGCGAAATTAACATCGGAACCTACTCCAAATTTGAATAATCATAACAGAAGCCAAAATATATTTAAATAATCGAACATTGACCGAGGGTATACATCTGTCGGCAAAACCGACTGTTACCTTCTAATTTGTTTATAGAGCCACCATTTTTTTATAGACCGACACTCCTGATCTTTCCAAGTTTCCCACGACAAAATGTTCCGTATTCTGAGACTCGCTTCACACAATTTCTTATCTGGGGACAAATTCTCACATTCGATATCGAACAAATTTCGAACTTTAGTTATTCCTGCCGACATTTTCCATCTATTTAAGCTAAAATATAAATGTTTAAATTCATTTCGATCGAAATACGTAAATTATCCCCTGTTTGGTATGTGAATGTTGTCCGAATTTGGTACAATTACGGCAAAATTTTTTAAGTGGTATGTGCGTGTGAGCCCCGCTGTTCTAAATCAGGGCCAGGCAAATGAAAGCATGCGTGCTCTCAGCGAGCTTAATTCTCTCCACATACACGCAATCAGGGCCATTAAAAAATAATGTAAACAGAGATTTACAAACTTGGGAAAACATAAAAGGCTGACTCTCTGAATACCATCCTTGGAGTCCACAAACCAACCCTTTGTAGTTTATAAACTCAAACTACCTGGACAAAGCTGGGTCTAGGTGTAGGCCCCAACCTTAAATTTAGCATATATTCAACTGCCCCATGAGACTAACTTAACTTGCTCCAGTAGATCTGTGACAACAATGTAAGGAAGTACCCATATTGCCATAAACTAAGATAAAACAGTTTTTGTAATTCATGGGAAAACGCGAGTAAGGACGGGAATAATTGAAATATACTCTGAGCTAAAATGAATAGTTGTCCCGAAAGGATAAATGTATACTTTCCACTAAATATCAATAAGAACTATTCTTTGTCGATATAAAGTAACATCGTAGGATACATCAAAGTAATGACCCCCACTTATTAAAAAAACACATATTGTTAACCTTTTTCTTTCCATTTTCCAATTGGCGCCCAAGGTATATAATACACTTCTTGTCTCCAATGTAGCTTTTTTCTCTCTCTCTCTCTCTCTCTGTTTTCTCTCACGCAGATTGTCACTAATTATGTTGCATATTTTTTTTTAAAGCAATCCGCCTCTCTACATACATATTTATGCGTATAGTTTGTAGTTTGCGCTTAACTAAATCCAAATCAACCAAAAAAAAAATCAACTTAAAACTGAAGATAGTTTCCTTGATTGCTCTGTTGTAGATTTAAACAAAAACCAAAAAAAAAAACATTAAATATTTATAAACTCTTTTGTTTTGGTTTGGTTCTCTTTTTTACAATTACTTTGTTTCATTTCGTTTTTTGGGGTTTTGTACTTGTAATAATATTATTATTATCTAAAAAAAATAATACCTATATATTAGCACAATTGTTATTTAATTTTCAATTTCAAGTCAACCAACCGATCATTACTTAATTGCATTTTTAACATAATGTCTTACCTATAAATATGTAATTTACTACTTTTGCATCGAAACAGCAACAACAACAAGAATTACTATTACAAAGTAATAGCTTTTTGTCTAATTGTGTATTAATAATGATTATGATAATGATGATGATTATTATTATTGTAAACCGCATCAGCAACGACAACAACAACAACTTCTACTACTACAAAAACAAAAGCAAATTCTTATCTCAATTATAAAATTAGCATTTATCTACTAAAAATTAATTAGTTTTGAATTTTCGATTACAAACAGCAACAACCAATAAACAATTAAACACAAAGCAAGAAAAGCAATTTATTAAGGTATTTGTGTGTGTATGTATATGTGTGTGTCTGTTCTTTTCTTTTCTCATGAAAGCATGTTTGGTAACCAAAATAAAAAACAAAACAAAAAAAAACAGAAGATTGAAACCTTGGCAGTTGATGATGATTATGTATTTATTTTAAATGATTATGACAAGTAAAATATTTCATTTACAAACGTATGTACTTGCAGAGATGAGTTGGAATTGGGGTTCTAGAGCCACGTTCTTTTATTCTTATTTCATAATGTAACTAAATACAATGTAAAGTCACACCAAAACATAGACAAATTTAATTAATTCAAAACCACACCACCACCATCATCAAAGAAACAATGAAAACACAGTTATTCTTCAATATCGCCAACATAGAGTGCAAAAGATGATAGGTCTTGTTCTAACAATACGAAATGTTTGTTTTGGATGCTAACATTTTTTATATGCTATGAAATTCTGAAATATCAAATATGAACAAGTTAAAAAGCAGTAAGTTCGGCCGGGTCGAACTCTGAATACCCTCCACCATTTGGAACGAATTTGGAAATTTTCAAGAAATAAAATCCTCAAAAAATTCTGTTAAAATTTTAAAAATACGGAATATAGCCGTTATATTGGGGTCTATACGACGTGGACCTATATAGGCGTTGTTTGTCATAAGCCACTACCATATTCAAATTAGAAAACTTGTAGCTAAAATAATCAAAATATCGTATATAGGGAGGTACCGTTATATCGGAGCTGTGCCTGGGCAGCATAGACAATTGTCTGTCTCAGACTGTAGCATCCATTACAAACTTGGAATACAACATCTCAAACAATTTCGGTACGTAATTTGAAACTACTCCGGTGAATAATGTTGCTAAAATTATCAAAATACCAAATATCGGGAGGTACCGTTATATAGGGGCTATATGAAAACGTGGACCTACCTTGCCCATTTACGAACTTAACCTGTCTACTGGACAAAATAAACATGTGTGTAAAATTGTAGCCTTCTATCTCAATTCTTTCGAAAGATAGCGTGATTACAACAGACAGACGGACAGACAGACGGACAGACAGACGGACAGACAGACGGACAGACAGACGGACGGACAGACAGACTGATAGAGGGACATCGCTAATTTTACGCTGATCAAGAATATATATACTTTGTTGGGTCTGACCTGAGTATTTCGAGGAGTTACAAACGGAATGACAACTTAATATACCCTCCATAGTATGGTGGAGTGTATAAAAAGTCACTTTACATGCAACTCTACCACAATGTAATTGGTCCTTTACGTGCGTATAATAAAACATTTCCAATCCCAAACATACCCAACTGCCGGGCCGAACTTTTATCACCCTCCATTTGGAAGGAACTTGAAAAAAAAATCTTAAAAAAATACCGTTTAAATGAAACCTGTTATTTGGGGGCTATACGACTACGAGGACCTTTTTGTCATAGGCTGTAGTACCTATTCCGAACTTTAAATAAGAAATTTTAAACAATGCCGGTGAATATTTTTAAATTTTTTTTTTTCAATTTTATTGAATGAAAGCAAAATATGTCGGAAATAGCATCACCTTTTAGAATAAGTTTAGATTTGTTCGAATTGATTACCTTTGGCACGAATTATGGCCATCATACGGCCAATGAAGGCGTCACAAGCTGCCCAAATGTTGCTCTGCGATATTTTGGCCCATTTCCGACGAAGCGCTTGCTTGAGGTGATCGACACAATAGTCCAACGGATTGGTATCCGGAGATTTTGGTGGCCATTGTGCGCTGGAAATGAAGCGAGGAACCTCATTTTGTAACCATTCTGTTGGAATGTCCAAGGTCTGCGGCTAAAATGTTTGCGCGCCCAAGTCTTTAATACACCCTCCAGAATATTTTCGCGATAATATTCAATTAATACGAGCGGAGAGCTACCATCGGCTGTTATGGCGGCCCACACCATCACCATGGCCGGCGCCTCTATTCTGTGTGCCAACCGAAGGTGCACATTTTCAGCAGACCTCTTTGGCAAGTAAACACGATAATTTTGTTTGTTTACAAACTGCTGGACAACGAATGTTTTTTCATCGGAGAAAACCAATTTCGGCAGTTCACCACTTTCGGCCAAGCGAAGCAACTCTTTAGCTCTTTTGAGTCTACTTTCTTTCTGTTGCGGCGTAAGTTCTTTCTGTCAATATTTGCCGAATGGAATATTGCGATATGTTCAGCTCTCGAGCCAGTTTTCGGCCGCTGCGAGGCGGGTTTCGATCAAGTCGCTTCTTTACTTTTCGAACCACTTCACTGATGTTGCTGATTTCTTCCGTCCACTTCCTTGACGTCGGGCTACGCTACCAGTATCACAGTAACGATAGCCACTTGTGGTAACAGTACCTCCTAGTATTCGGTAATTTTTAAATATTATAGACCGGAATTGTTTGAAATTTGGCATTTAAAGCTCGTAATGGGTACTACAGCTAAAAACCTGCATATGCAGGTCGACGTCTTCGTATAGGCACCCATATTCACCGGAATTGTTTAAAATTCGGTACCTAGAGTGTGTACCGGGTTCCAACCCCTGTGGAAGATCACTGTCCAAGAAATCAAGTCCACGTCTTCGTATAGGCCCCATATAACGAATCCTCACGATTTTCGGTATTTTGAGGATTTTATCGATGTTATTTTTTGAAATTCGGTACTGTAGAGTGTGTACTCCTATGAAAAATCATTGTATTCATAGGTGCACGATATTCAGTATTCTGCTGATTTATTCCATATTTTTCAGGGGTATTATTTTAATTAGTTTAATTTAATTAATGATGTGACTAATAATGGTATTTTAAACTCGCAATTTTGTAGCAGGAAACCGGTACCATCGACTTGACTGTATTTTGAAGACAGTTTACCAACCGATTTTACTGGCAAAAATAGAAGTGGGCCCAATATTCAACCCCGACACTTTTATTGTTAAAGGTTTTCTTAACCTTAATTTCAAGCCTCTCGATATTTAGATCGTATCCAACACAATTTCCAAACAAATTGCCTATAATTTGGTATAGGTCTTTTTATAAAGAGTTAGTTTTTGAAAGTTAAAGAAATTTTTTTCAAGAAAAAAAAGTTTGAACATTATTTTATGCAAATGTTAACTGCAGTTTTGCCTCAAATTGTCCATCCGCTTAAATTCTGATTGCTGGCAAATTTTCTTTAGGCTTTGGGATAGATTAGCAGATACAGGAAGAAGCATTAATATTTTAGTGTTTCATTTCAATAAACATTTAGGCTCAAACAACATCAATGCTATATTCATTTATCTTTCTCCAATAACAAATTTTGCGAAAATTTGAAATAATATGACAGTTTTGCAATAAAATATTGAACTTGGTCAGACTGTGCCCTATAATTATGTATATTATCATATAAGTCATATTCTTCCTTGATACGATCTTTCTGTATAAAAACTATTATTTGTTGTTTTTTACATAAGTTTCCTTAAAAAGAGATCGCCCTTCTGCGCAACGCTTTTTCAAGTAAAAAATGTCCGGCAATAATTAAAAAAATATATTACTTTTGCACTCTAAGTTAACGATAACACTTGTTTGGCGATGTAAGTAATTCATAGATATCTCTCTCTAGTTCTAACTGTGTTTCGCTCTCTCTCTCTCTCACTTCTTAACACTATAATCAAAAAACTACAACAGCAACAATTGTTCTTTTAAATATGATATTAATTTAGCTTTTAGAAGTTAATTTATTTGTTATTTGATTTGGAACATACGGTTTCGTTTTTTCTTTTTTTTAATATATTTATATATACATTTTAATGAAATTGCCATACAACAACAACAGCAACCATTCGTACTAAACCTATTCTAAAAAACAAAACAGCATCCTTAGGTTTAATTAATTGCAAAGAACGGCGCAAAAACCTGGTGTGTTTTTCTATGTAAATAGCTGTAACTTTTTTTGAAATGAAAATATAATGCCAAAAATTAAAAAAAAAGACATATGTTGATTATGTTTTAATGGGGACCCACTGTATGCATGTTAATTAAAACAAAAACTTATATTAAAATAATTAAAAATAATTAATTATTCTATTTATTTATTTGCCAAGATCTCTTCTATCAAGTTCTCTCTATCTCTCTATATATACTTCTTGTTTTATTTTACTCTGTTACTTTGTATTACACTTTGTATTTGGTTTTGTTTAATAATAATAATTTTGTGATGAATGCTGTATAATAAACCGAAAAGAGAAGAGTAAATTAGTTTGTTCTCTCTCTCTCTCTCGAACTTGCTCTCTCCGCGATCTCTCGCTCAAATAGTGTGGAGAGTACAGATACGAATTGTAAAACCGTACATATCATTGTGTCACACCTCCATCACCTTTTTTATCACAGATTAATTAATTAAACATTTATGCTATTATATTGAAGTGTATGTAAACAATAAGCAAGCAATTATTGCATATTTTTAGGCGCATGTTAATGTATGTTCTATTTTGAGGAAATTATTAAGGTTGCAATTAAACCGATTTAAAAAAAAAAAAAAACAAATCATATAAATGTATATCAAATCTTGTGTTTGTTCAATTTTTTCATATTTTTTTAGTGTTTGGTTTGTCGATGGGTTTTTAGCAGATTTTTGTATTAACATTTTAATTATGCGTAATTTTGTTTGTATGACCGCCATTGTCTTTTTTTTTTTTGTAACCCTCTTTATTTGATTTTTTTTTTTGATTATTTATACATCACCCATCATTCACGAATTCTTTTAAAACATCAAAAGTTCACAGGCGACAACAGAATAGTTAATATTTTAATTAGAAATAAGATATAAATTATTATCATAACTAATTATCAAAGCAATGTAATTCTTTCAAGTGCAGTTGACAATTTGAAAAAAAATAACTCTTAGAAACTGAGGTTATATATACAAAATTTATATAATACAATTTTATATACCCAGGATGAAACACACTCTATATAGCCTTCATTTGGAACCTGGACCAACCCAAATTACTGACTTTACCAATTTTTTTTAATTAGGAATTCGTTAGTCAGAATGTAATAAAAAGTTTAGTTTTGTGTTGAAGAATGAAAAAGAGACAATTATGTATTTCGAATTTTTATAGCCTCTACCATTCTATGGAGGGTATATTAGCTTTGTCATTCCGTTTGTAACTCCTCGAAATATTCATGATAGACCCTACAAAGTCAGCGTAAAATTCTAAGACGATTAGCGATGTCCGTCTTTCTGTCTATCTGTTGTAATCACTATATCCTTCGAACGAATTTAGATAGAAGGCTAAAATTTTGCATACATGCATATTTTCCCAGTAGGCATTTTAAGTTTGGGCAATATCGGTCCACGTTTTCGTATAGCCCCCATAGACGGTACCTCCTGATATTCGGTATTTTCATGATTTTAGCCGCATTATTGACTAGATTTATTTCGAATTTGAAGTTCGTAATGGGTACTACAGTCTATAACAACAATTTTTGTACGCAGGTCCACGTCTTCGTATATCTCCCATATAACAAAACCTCCCGCTATTCGGTATTTTCTTGATTTTTGCGAAATTATTAACTGGAATTGTTACAAATATCGTAAAGGGTACTAAGACAAAAAAAAATCCGAATGCAATTTCTGAATATCTCATGGTATCCACCACGTTCTGGAGTGAACTTACAGTTTCGTGTCTGCTCTGTTGATATTGGCTCCAGCAGAAAATCCTAAAAATAGGGTCAATTCATAATTGCCAACATTTCTTTTTTCCAATATATTTTGGCCGAAATTTTTTAACTTTTCACAAGAGAAAAAATATGAAATTATTTAAATTTTTGACTTTGTCAACCGACAAAAAGACCGAAATAGGGCGTGTATTTTTTTTTTGTAAAAAAATGACCATTCAAACGTGAATATAGTTTAATCACCAAAAACATGAAAATGATCTTTTCTGACCTTTACATCAATGCTGGTGTAAAATAAAAATCGGAGATATAGAAACATATTTACATTTTCAATATTGTTTTGAACATCCATTAGCATGACAGAGAGCGCAAATTCGGGACTTTTGCCAGGAAATTTAGCATGGCTCCTGTAAAAGTCCAAGGTATCCCTTTGGCTTGACTTGATGACAAACTTAAAAGAATAAAATGGACCAAAAACATGCATGTTCATGGAATACTTGAAATATTCTTCTAGGGAATGTAGTTTTGATGAAAATATTGTTTACAGATCTAAGAGGATTGTTTGAACAACCGTAATAATGGCTACATTCGACCTTTAAATTAAAAATTAATACATTTATTATATTCCCTAAATATTGAAAATATCATTTTGAAATAAGTAGTCCACTTTAGTATCCCAATCTTTCGAGGGATATGTTCATTCTAGTCAAAAGGTTTTCAGATATACAGAAACTTGATCGCAAACTTTAGGGTATCGTAAAGACGGACGCACCCGTCCTTTCCTCTTATGTAAGGTAACTTTTTGCTCAATTACCCATTACGAACTACAAACACCAAATTTCAAGCAAATTCCTTAGAAAATGTAGCTAAAACCATCAAAATACCGAATATCGAGAGGTACATGGACTTATACAGCCAATATTCTGCCACCGCAGGTAGAACCCATTACAAACTCACAATGCCAAATTGAAAGAATTGCGTTTAAAAATGTGACTAAAATCACTAAATTATCGAATATCGGGAGGTACTGTTATATGGGGGCTGTACGGAAGAGAGGACCGATATATCTCATTTTCAATACCAACCATCCAAGTTCTACGTGAAAAATGTGGACTGTATCATGAATTCAACAGACAGTCAGCCTGACAGAAAGAATTTTATGCTGATAATAAATATAAACACTTTATGGAGTCTACAACAAATGTTTAGAGATGTTACAAACGGACGGAATATACCCTCCTTTCCAAGGTGGTGGCTATAAAAATTTAAAATAAATGCTTCTCTGGATATTGAAAAAGCGATTGGCTATGTGAAGTGAAGTAGAGTTCTTTTGCATTACCTCAATTTTCAAGAGTGTTTCCAATATTTGGAACTTGCACTTTAAATAACAACTTTCTATTATTATAAGATAACTATTGTAAAATTATCATTTTTTTATAAATATAAACAAGAAATTATATTTGTATATAAAAAAATGTCTTAATAATGTTCAATAATATAAATTACGAATATTTAAGACTTTATATTTATATCTACCAAACTTTTTTACGATGACTTATTTTATTAATTTACAATACTTTACAAACATATTCGAAAATATTCTTATAATATTTTGTAGAAATGGTTTGATGTATTAAGTGAGATATTGGTGATGTTTCGAGTGGCCGAGAATAATATATATATATATATATATATATATATATATATATATATATATATATATATATATATATATATATATATATATATATATATATATATATATATATATATATATATATATATATATATATATATATATATATATATATATATATAATATATATATATATATATATATATATATATAATATATATATATATATATATATATATATATATATATATATATATATATATATATATATAAGTCCCCTGATATTTGGTATTTAGATGATTTTAGCCACATTTTTTACTGGAATGGTCTGAAATTTCACACAAGGATTTCTCTCTGAGTATTTTACTCCCTGAAAGAGAATTGTTTATATAGGTCCCCGATATCGTATATCCCACATATAACGGTACCTCCGATGTACGATATTTTCATGATTTTAGACACATTTTCAATGAAATTGTCTGAAAATCCACACAAGAATTCCTTCTGAGTACTTTACCGCCGGCAAGAGAATTGTCTGTATAGGTCCATGTTTTAGTATAGTCCCCATAAAACGGCGGTCCCCCGATATTTGGTATTTATATGATTTTAGCCATTGTTCGAATTTCGTATTTAAAGTTTGAAGCTCGTAATGAGTGCTACAACCTATGACGGAAAATTGTCTATGCAGGTCCATTTATATTTTTCGATGGATTTTTTTGAAATTATTCAAGATCCTTCAAAATGGTGGAGGATATTAAAAGTTCGGCCCGGTCGAACTTAGCTGCTTTTGTACTTGTACTTGTTTTTTTTTTTTTTTTTTGTAATAAATTAGTAAATCGATTTAAGTAATATTGGAACTTGGCAGCATTATTCGGTATGAACAAATCACACGGGCAAAAATACCAAACATTTTGCATTCAAAATTCCCTAAATTTCCGCAAAAGGGTTCTTCCTTACATATTCTTGCCTAACAAATCTCCACTTGGAACTCTTCTTCTTTCTTGTTCATCAGCTAGCAATTTATATTGAAAGCTCTTGTCGTCTATATATTCATAAACCTTGACTGAACAAAGTCTTCTCTCTTCTGTTTGATATGAAATACTGCTTTAAATACATATAATACGAAACTGTCGACGTTTTATGCAAATACATTGCCATTTAGTTTTTCCAATTGCATATATTGACCAACGACATGACAGGAATGCATTTAAAACATTACAGAAATATGTGTTTTCCGAAATCGCCAAAAACAAAAACATCCGAAATTATAGATATGGTCTCAAAAATATATTCCATAGCATTTTCTTGTTCAATGAGTCTTTAAAAATCAGAGAATCTCCTATAAAAACGTCAGGTCTATTAAATTACAGCAATACGCTATATCATTATATAGCATTATTTTCTATTATGTCTTTGTTTAATGTTAGTAACTTAAAAAATGACATTAGAAAAAGAACGAAATAAATCCTCGTAATCAAACAACTATATCGGATTCCCACAAAACAAATTTAATAAATTTATATAATTTAATATATTATACATTATGTTTAAAATATTGTAAAATAACCTTATAAAAAATCTGTATTACAAATATAATTTCGTACATAATTAAATTTAAAGGATTATAATTATTATTATTTTTTTTTTTTTTTGGAAGATGTACATGCATATAATAAGATTGTAAAAAAATGTATGTAAATTATCATCAAGTGTAAAAGTGTGTGTGTGTGTTTGATTCAACATATTGCAAAAAATCTACAAACACACACATTAAAAAGGCATTATTTAATTAATTAAATAATTAATTAATTAATTGGTCTACTGTGGATCCCCATCATAGAACCACAATCAACATATCTAATATATATTATTAAAATAAATTACGTAAACATTTCGCTGGGCATACCACCTCAAATTGGGAAAAGAAAAAAACAACATTGACCACATATATGACAAGGGCACTTATCAATAATTTAATGTTTCCAAGAGAAGAAATGAATTATGCTTTTAAGTACTCTCACTCTCTCAGAATACTATTCCAAGTATGACCCCGAAAAGAAATTCAATTTAATGACATCCTTTTTAAGTTCTAAGCTCTAGAATAAATGTACAAATTTGTCTTTTCGAACTCTTCCTTTCCACAGTGTTTACTTTGATCCATACCTAGCAGCCGCTGCAGCATCTGCTGATCCCAATTTACGTTTTCAGGTAAGTGGACGAGTTATGTAAAATCATTGTTTAGGTTGATACATAATATATATATATAGGCCAGTAAGCTATACAAATCTTTATCTAGATTAAGATTTTTTCTATGATATAAGTGTATTTATTTAATTATTTAATTTTGTTTTATTCACATGCACACACGACTAATATTGTGTGCATGTGTATTTTGACTCAGCCAATTTATGTTCATTTATTTTTTTTTTTTTGGTTTAATTGACTAAAATACAACAAGAATTATATAAAACAAAAATACGTAACATTTTGCAGGCAGCCAAACCGGTCAACGAAGTTCCAGCAGCACAGCCAGCAGCAATTATAAATGTAATCATTGTTTTGTTTTTATTATGATTATTGTTATTATTATTATTCTTATCATTATGCAAATACTCTATAAAACTGTATTATAATTATTATATAATTTATTATCACTTCTACTACAACTATTGTTATTTATTGTCACCATCAAATCCACCACCGAAAGAAAACAAAAACAAATGAAATGAAAAGAAAAGAAAACCATTCATCACTTTTAATTTCTGTTATCGTCTACTACCACATATCCCATTACTATTTATTTCATTGTTGTTATTATTATAATATAATAACTGTTATTATTACCTTTTGTAAAATTAGTTGTACAACAAAACAACACCTTTTTGCTGTGGTCCCCCCGAAAGTATGCTTCATTTGTTTGTTAAAAAATAAAAGAACTTAGTTTTTCAAATATCCTCTCCTAAAACTTTTTTGTCTGCCATAAAGTTTCTTCTTGAGTATTTTGATGCAAATTTCATATTATTACCATTTATTTATTTGTTCGTTTGTTTGTTTCTTGTTTTATTTGACTTTGGTTTGAGGCTTTTAATTTGTTTTGATTTTTTATCCAAACTAAAGCAACAATAAGTACTAAAGCGATGTACTATGTAGTGAGTCGTAATTAATTAATTATTAATAATCAGTCTTAGCAATTTATTTGGTTTAAATGAAAACGACATTGGGTGATAGCATGTTCTTATATAATAGAATTACTTCAATACAACCCGACATGTAGTCGAAGAATGACAAGGTACACTAGTAAAAAAAATATAGTCTGAACTACAACAAAGACTCAGTTAACATAAATACAAATACTTAATTTTCAACTGAGACAAATGAAATTGAATATTTGTGGAAGGTACCAGAAGAAGTTGGCCCCTATTTACACTAAGTCTAATACATATATTATACCCCTGACATTATTTGTTTTACAGGGTGAGATGAAAAAACTGCAACCAACTTCAGACTGCTTTCATTTCTAAGCCACTCCTCCGATATGTTGTTTACCAGCGTACAAAAGCATTTTGGTGTGAATTCTCCAGAAAAAAAATTGCTCGTGATGGAATTCGTGAGCTGAACTTATCGCAACATTCCTTTCGGCAAATATTGAAAAATGAGCTTGGGGTAAAGCCATTGAAATTCTATAAAGTGCAAAAACTTCCAAAGTGCAAGAACCGCAACAGAAAGAAAATAGACTCAAAAGAGCTAAAGAGTTGCTTCGCTTGGCGATTCGTTGTCCAGCAGTTTGTAAACAAACCAAATGATCGTGTTTACTTGCCAAAGAGGTCAACTGAAAATGTGCACCTTCGGTTGACCACCAGAACTCAAGCGCCGGCCATGGTGGTGTGGTCCGCCATAACAGCCGACGGTCACTCTCCGCTCGTATTAATCGACCGTGGCATCAGAATAAATGCCGAATATTATCGCGAAAATATTCTGTAGGGTGTTGTATTAAAGTCTTGGGCACGCAAACATTTTAGCCATACCAAAGTGTCGATCACCTCAAGCAAGCGCTTCGCCGGGAATGGGGCCAAAATACCGCAGAGCGACATTTGAACAGCGTGTGACGGTTTCATTGACCATTACAGTGTTTGACTTTGTTGCATTTTTTTTTATCTCGCCCTGTATATGTTCTAATTGAACCTAAATCGATTTAACATTGTTGATCGCATTTGGAATTAGAGCCCTCACTATTTCTTTGAAAGAATTTGGACTATATCCTTTCGTATTAAGTTATAGCCTTTCATGTAATGGTGCCTCCTGATTTCCGATATTTTGAAGGTTTGAAAACAATCGAATATACTCTATTTTTCGATGTCGCTCAAAATAGAGTTAGCTTGATTCTCTTATTTTATGTTGGAAGAAAAATTCGCTCGAAATCGAGCAGACTCTACTTACTCTTGCCAAACGGTCTTTCCTGTTGCACACAAAAGTAATTACAAACCAAGTTATTATTGCCACTAGAATTTACTCTTGGATCAAACTCTTGCTCTATTACGAGCGATTCGACTCCCAATCTAATTTTACAAACGGGAGTGATTCGGTAACAATCCCACATAAAACATAAGAGTATAAAACACTCACTCCTCGATTACTCCCCCTCGCGAGCAAGTTTCACTCGCAAGTTAATTTAAATTGTGCGAGCTCTACGGTAATTCAAACTTACAAGTTGAATTCGATCTAGAATTTTACACTAATCACAAATTGGGCGAATATTCAGAGGTTTTGCAAACGAAATTGAATGTACCCTCGATTTTATAGTGGGTGTATAAAAGGCACATAGAATGCGGACGAAGTCCACGACAAATCCCAATCTTCACACATCCTAATATTTTTTTCAAACTTAGGTCAGGTGAGAAAATTGAAAATATCGCTCTTTCTGGAACCTCCCTACCGAAGGAACTTTTGCAGTATTGGTATAGATTCGTTTACACTTTCTGGAAACTCCAATATGTTGGGAAATTGTGAATCCAACATAAGCTTAGAAAGAGAGAGGACTCATTATAAATCGTCTTACTAAAATAATTATTTTAAAAAGGATATATTGTTCGAATATCGCCTCATTACAAATGAGCTGACAAATATAGGGAATATTTTTCGAAAAGTTTTTTTTTAAGTTTTTCAGAACAATAAATTTGACGGAGACATTTTAAGCTTTTATACCAATAACATTGCGGTTCGATTAAATTTGGCGAAGGTATTTCCGAGCTATATAAGATATCTGGTACCAAATATCATTGTTTTCGAATACATATTACAAATGTGAGGGACTTAAACACCAAATTGGAGAAAACATATATGTGGGAACTATATCTGAATCTGGACCAATTTTTAAATTTGATTTACTTGATTCTAGACTGAATTCGGTCGAATGTGCAAAAATTCAGGTCATTTGGACTGATATTGCCCATTCGGTGCACAATTAACCTGAAATCGGTTGAAGACATATATGGAAGCTATCTCCAAAATTGAACCGATCTTGATACAATTTGTCAGAGGCATTTCTGGACTGTATCTGATATCTGGTACCAAATATCATTCTTAACCGAGTTTCACCAAATTTGATTTACATGCTTCTAGACTGAATTCGGTTGGATGTGCCAAAATTCAGATCATTTGGATTTATATTGGCCATTTGGTACAGAATTAACTTGAAATCGGTTGAAGATATATGGGAGCTATATATAAATCTAATCCGATCATCACCAATTTCAATAGGGATCGTCCTTGGGCCAAACAATTAATGTTTGGAAAATTTCCTCTCAATCGTATAAGAAATGCAACCTGCGGACGGGCAGACGGACTGATAAATCGACTCAGAAAGTGATTCTATGAAGATCCTCAAAAGTAAATATGGGTCTATCTCGCTTCCTTCTACAGTATCTGAAGTGGGATACTGTAGCTGTTTTAGCTAATACCGACAAAAATCGGTATCCTTCAAACGCAAGATTTTTATGCCAAAATTATTAAAATTTGACAACATTGTTATCTATCAGTAGGTCGTAACGACTATGTAATTTCATTGCAAACTTACCGACAAATTACGTTAATTACCGAAAATATAAGCAATTGAACAATTGATGTTTATACTATCGTTAAGTAGCCAGGAGTCTCAAGAAGAAGTATTTTCGTCTAATGACGTATTTACCTTATCTCCAGCACAGTCATGTGATGAGGGTATATATCTGTTAGAAAACCGACTGATTCATTCATACTTGTTAGTATTCTCTTACTATAGAATATGGCTCTTTACTTTGTGGGCAATTTTATACATCTTTTTGACATAGTGCCTGCAAAATGAATATTAGTTATTGTTGAATATATTTACTAATAGAAGAGCTAATTTTTGCTAAGGAAAAATACAAAAATAGCTATAAATTAAAGACGAAAATACTAAATCACTTATTCGAGTTTGTAGAAGATAAAACCTTTTCTTTGCATATAAATATTAATGATAGGACACACATGCCTAGAGCCTTTATGGGTTACCTTTTTTTATTGATACAGACTTATTAAAAGAATTTAGAATTTGAAATGACATTAAACTTTGGGAAAATACATTCGATTTCTTTAAACCACAGGATTGATTGTATATTCTGCTATAGAAGCCCTTAGATTAACATAACTTGCTCATGCATCATAAAAGGTCTTATGAAGAAAAACACCAACAACGACAAAAATATTTTCTTCTTATTTTTTATTATCTTCACTTAGTACCATACAATACTTCTTTGTAGTCTTAACCATACAATTCTTTTTGTTGGTCTTTTTTATATTACAAGCATTTTATTCCTCATTGTGTTTTTGGTTTTGTAAAATAACTGCTATGTAATATTTGCTATATGTATTATAACATAGATACATTTCTCATTCATTCATTCATCCATTCACCCACACAAGAACACAGTCCATTTCTCTCCTCTATTTACCTATATATATATATAAATAATGATACATATATACATAAATACATTTGTTAAAAAAGACGAAGAGTATATAAATATACCATTATCGAAATTTACTTAAAACTTACAGCGCCGCACTGTGACAACGCTAAACAGTAACCACCCACATACGATCAACCGCATACCGGTACCACAGAATGTTTTGGTAAAAATTTAATATGAAAAAAAACAACAATATACGCTATTTTAGATTTCCAAAAAAAATGTTGTTGTTTGTTGTGTTATTTGTTGAATTACACATTCACTGATTTGTATGTTTTTTCCATTGTTTGTTGGCTTGCTCCTTTTTCCCGTTTCGTATTTCCATATAAATTATATTTATGCATAAATCATTTAAAAATCGGACTTATTAACCAAAAGCATGTTATTGGACTAAGAAACAATTGTTTAAAATTTAATAATATGCAAATTGTTGCAAAACAAAATCGTTGGGACTGTCCTGAAAACATACGAAATTTGAGTGGCCATATAGAATATGGATATGTTTTTTGACAAAAAAAAAAATTGCATTTTTCGGTAGGGACGTAACATACAGGGTGAGATAAAAAAACTGCAACAAAGTCAAACGCCGTAATTTTTACTTTTTTTAAATTTTATTGAATGAAAGCTAAAAATTTCGGAAATAGCATCAAATTTTAGAATAAGTTTAGATTTGTTCGAATTGCTCACCTTTGGTACGAATAATGGCCTTTAAACGGCCAATGAAACCGTCACACTGTGCCCAAATGTTGCATTGCGGTATTTTAGGCCATTCCCAGCGAAGTGCTTGCTTGAGGTGATGGACACTTTGGTATTTTTTTGTGACAACCTTGCTTTCCAAAATACTCCAGACACAATAGTCCAACGGATTGGTATCCGGAGATTTTGGTGGACATTGTGCGCTGGAAATGAAGCGAAGAACCTCATTTTGTAACCATTCTTGGGTGGCGCGTGCTGAGTGCGAAGGTGCTGAGTCCTGTTGGAATGTCCAAGGTCTGCGGCCAAAATGTTTGCGTCTCGCGATAATATTCAGCATTCATTTTGATGCCACGGCCGATTAATACGAGCGGAGAGCGACCATCAGCTGTTATGGCGGCCCACACCATCACCATGGCCGGCGCTTGAGTTCTGGTGGTCAACCAAAGGTGCACATTTTCAGCTGACCTCTTTGGCAAGTAAACATGATCATTTTGTTTGTTTATAAACTGTTGGACAACGAATGTTTTCTCATCGGAGAAAACCAAATTCGGTAGTTCATCCCGAGCTCATTTATCAATATTTTCCGAATGGAATATTGCGATATGTTCAGCTCACAAGCCATTTTTCGGCCACTGCGACCCGGTTTTCGATCAAGTCGCTTCTTTACTTTTCGAACCATTTCTGCTGATGTTGCTGTTTTCTTCCGTCCACTTCCTTGACGTTGGGCTACGCTAGCAGTATCATGGTAACGATCGATGGTACGAGACACTAAAATTTACACACATTTAAATGCGGGAGTACTCTAACGATAGCCACTCCAGACAAATATAAAGAAATCACACTATCACGCTTGAATTCCAGCACGAATAACTTTTTTTCTGGAAAATTCTCATCAAAATGCTTTTATACGCTTGTAAACATAATGTGCTATCACTGGAATAATTTGAACAGCTGTCGGACGACTGGCTTAAAAATGACAGCAGTCTGAAGTTGGTTGCAGTTTTTTCATCTCACCCCGTATATGGATTCCTGGCGTTTATGTAAGATTTAGACTTTTGGCGTCTTCTAGGACCTGTAGTAGAATTTTTTGACAATAAAATTTGTAGAATATTTTGACTTGTTAAGATCCCGCTTAAAGTAAGTTTTTAGCCATATTTAAAAAAGGACCATAAAGATCCCCTTTCTTGGGTCGCTTGAGGGTTGCCGGAGGCACTATATACCTAAAGCGCCCGGATTCCGAGGAATCTTACCCAGAAAATTGCCGATAGTGGTGAAGAGGGGGGAACTTGAACCCTCTATTTTGATTTCTTTTCGATATGAACTTTCAAAACGCCGATAAACGTATCTTTTTTTACACCCTCATCCATATGGCTAGAGAGAGTATATATCATTTGATACGGTCAAAACGTGCCTCATCGAAATAACGGTTTTAGGCCATAGGTCTCTTTGGACCAAATCCGTTTCAAGACATTTGACGTCGATTTATCGATGTTCGTCCGTCTGGCTGTCTGTCCATCTGGCTGGTGCGCACGATAACTCTCGATTTGATCCAAACATCGTAGTATTATTATCAAACTTAGATCGATTTCGAAGACGGGCAATATCGGTCCACTCATTCTTGTTCTTCCCTCACAAAATGTATACATTTTCAAAGAAAATAATTTACTGCACAGAAAGAGAAGGGATAGTCCGATTTTGCTCCAACTTTCCAAATCCTAATATTTGTATCGGTGCTGGGTCAGGTGCGAAAATAGACAATGTCGGCCCACTCCATCAATAATAATTTGGATTATATTTACTGTTATTAAATGTGAAAAAACTCCGATTGTCTTCAAATTACACACATCACAATATTCTGGTGTGAAGATGAAATATATCGAACCACTCCTTCTGGTACCTCCCCCACAAAGGGCCAACATTTTGAATAAAACACGAAATAAACATCCGATTCCATTCACACTTGGCATATCACAATATTTCCATCAACACAAGATCTGTTATAAAGATGGTGTAGATCGGACCATCTCTTCTGATACCTCCCGCGCATAGGGTTCACAATTTTGAAGAACAAAACGCTCAAAGAAAGCGAAATAGGTATCCAACTCTCTTCAAATTTCACACATCCAAATATTTTTGCAACGCAAGATCTGTTGTGAAGATGATATACATCTTCCAACCCCTTCTGGTGCCTCACCCACAAAGGGTCACAATTTCCAATGATTATATTATTATAACTTGCGAAACAAATCGCCGATTGTTTACAACTTGCTATATCTAAATATTTCAGTTAACCAGAAATCTGATATACTTTTCTTTGATAGATGGGAACCATAAATAAGACTAGGCATTCAATTTTCTGTACAAAGTTAAAATTTGTGACAACATTTCATCAAAACTGATGCATACATTAGCCCTTTTCCTCTATGTACAAGAACTTTCATATTTTTAAAACGAGACGTGTTCGTGTACGCAAAATATCAGCACAATTCTAAAAAGGACCCGATTTACACCAAAGTTGAATATACATTCTTACCCATGGTAGAATCAACAAGTAAAAAAGCTGTAAGTTAGATTTTGGCAATTTTCAAAAAAATAAAATCCGTTAAAAATTATGTTAAAATCTTAAAATGGCAAAAGTAGCCGTTATATTAGGATCTATACAACGACGTGGACCTGCATAGGCAACTTTTGTCATAAACCATTTCAATATTCAAAATTCGGTGAATAATGCAGCTAAAATCATCAAAATTCCGAATATAGCGAGGTACCATTATATTGGGGCTATACGAAGACATAGATCTGCATAGACAATTTTCAGTCATAGGCTGTAGCATCCGTTACGAACTTCAAATACCAAATTTGAAACAATTCTGTTTAATAATGTCGCTAAAATCATCAAAATACCGAATATCGGGAGATACCGTTGTATGGGGGCTATACGACGACGTGGACCTGCACAGAGAATTTTCTGTCATAGGCTGTAGTACCCATTGCAAACTTCAAATACAAAATTTTAAACATTTCCGGCGAATGATGTCGCTTAAATCACTAAAATACCGAAAAAGGGAGGTACCATTATATGGGGGCTATACCAAAACGTAGGTCCATTTTTAATACCAAGAGTCCTGCAGACATAATATGCATTTGAGTAAAATTTTATCAACCTACTTCATTTCGTTCAGAAGCTAGATTGATTTCCACAGATGGACAGACTGACGGACAATGCTAAATCGACATAGAATTCTATGTGGATCAAAAATATATATACTTTGTGGGGTATAAAATCTACATTTCGAGATGTTACAAACGGAATGACAAACTTAATATACCCTCCATACTATGATGGAGAGTATAAATAAAGTAAAGTCATTTCAATTACCATATTCAACTCTGCATTTTCTGCAACTTACATTGCCAAATTTCACGTCCCTGCAAGCGGGTCCCCATTTCTGGTTTGTGTACGTATAATGGCTTTATAAATATGCATTTAGACAATGAGATGTCAAAGGAATAATATTGAAAAATTTGTAAAGATATGACTTTACCTTTTTAATTCTACCATGTTCTAACCCGAATCTTTTTTATTGATTTCTGAGGAGATTTGCTTTGACTGAAAATTACATTTCAAACAACAATTCAATTCTGCTTTAATTCTGGATGGTGAAAGGCAACCTTTTTTCTGACAACACAAAATTTTTAGCATGATATTTTTATTATTTCTATTTATATTTGTAGTTTTAGTTTTAGTTTTTTTTTTTTTTTCACTATTATAACCTTCTTTAATTGCAGTCATTGACCAGGTGTTGCTGTGTGTTGGAATTTATTTATATTTAATTTTAATAGTTGAAAAAATTAACCTAGAGTAACATGAAGATCACAATATTGATTAATGATGAAAAGCAATATCGGAAATATTGCCAGCATGTTAAGTTTGTTTTTCGGATTACAAACAAAACAAAAACCGAAATGTTTGAATTGTATAATTGTTACAGATATAGCACTGGCTTTTATTAACTTCTAATAGAGGTGAAAGGTTAACAATATTTTGGAATGACTCTTATAAATTTTCGTTTGTTTTTACATTTTTGCATTGGCGTTTCGTCCAATTGTTACGTTTTATGTAAATGCATTTAATTTGTGGAAAGCATTCTTAGCTGTATTTTGTTGAGAAAAATTGCAACCCATTGTGCAATATGTCTTGAAATTATTATTGCAAATTGCACTAAGCTAACACAGGTTAACTTTGATCGGTTTTTGTAATGGTATTAAATGTTTTTTTGTTATAAAATTCAATTCACTTATACAATTCTGCTTATCAACTAATTATACATATACTTATACTATATATGTATGACTATTATTAATTTATTAGCATATTTATATTAGTTAAAACAAAAGCAACAACAACAAATAATTTTCCATCCACCACAAGTTTGTTTCATGCCAATTGGTTATCACTAATACCAAAAATGTACAAAACAAAAACTCACCTCAAACTGTTCTCTATATTTTTTTTTTTATTATTTATCAAACCTGTCGTATGCTTTGTTTGACCTCTCAACCATTCGAATTGATTTGTTATTATTGTAATTATTAATTTGCATTTTATTGGCCATTTTACAGGCTGCTGCTCCTCTGTTAAAGACACCCTTGTCTCAGGCTCAACAGGCTTATGCTACGGCCGCTACCACCTATACAGCTGTGGCCGCAACTAGAGCAGCATATGGCGCTGCTGCTGCCGCTGCAGCTCAGCCAGCATTGGCTGGTTATGCCACCGTTGCGGGGTAAGTTTTTTTTTGTTACTTTTATGGTTTATTGCTTTTTTTAACATATTGTAAATAAATATGTGATTATGTATTTAACGCTCATAAAACACTGTGCTACAAAAATTCAATTCAAATGGTCTTCAGGTGATATGGGATCTCCCTCAAGAAAAAAATACACCACACAATAATTCAAAAGTTGTACTTATGTCCTTTAATATTTTAATGTCTAGGTTGCAAGAATACTTTCTTGTTGGCGCCCAACGTGAAGCTCCTATTATGTAGCAGGTTTTGGTATGTCGATTTTAGAAATAGTTTAAAATTCCAATTCCAAATAAACAAGTTAAAAAGTATCAGTCGGTTCTGCCGACAGACGTATACCCTCAGCAAATGATCGATTATTTAAATATATTTCGACATCTGTTATGATTATTCAAACTCTTGACCCTCTATGGAGTGGGAATGGGCCAATATTGTTTATTTCAGATCGGACCTAAATAAATACGGTATAAATATTGCTGCAATGTGCCAGATTTGGTCTATATTGGAAACTTCATCATAAAATCCATATTCATCCCAAGTTTCTGGTTGAGAGAAATATTTAGGTATAGCAAATTGTAAAGAATCGCTGACTTGTTTCGTAGGTATTGAAAATTGTGATCCTTTGTGGGTGAGGTACCAGAAGGGGCTCGCAGCTATCATCTTCACAACAGATTTTGTGTTATCAAAAATGTTTGTGTGTGTGAAATTTGTTGAAGAGAGTTGAATGCTTATTTGGCTTACTTTGACTGTTCGGCTTCTCAAAATCTTGAACCCTATGGGGGGGGAGGTACCAGAAGTAATGGTCTGATCTCTACCATCTTTATAAGAGACCTTGTGTTGATGGAAATATTGAGATGTGTCAAGTCTGAATGGAATCAGATGTTAATTTAGCGTTTTATGAGCTTCATGGTTACTCAAAATTTTGTTCCTTTGTGGGGGAGGTACCAGAAGGTGTTGGCAGATGTATATCATCTTCACAACAGATCTTGTGTTAGTAGAAATGATGGAATGTGTGAAATATAAAGGATTCTGATGCTTATTTCGTATTTTATAAACGTTTTGGTCATTCAAAACTTTGACCCTTTGTGGGGAGGTACCAGAAGGAATGGTCCGATCTCTATCGCCTTTATAACAGATCCTGAGATGATAGAAATGTTCAGATGTGTCAAGTCTAAATTGAATCGGATGTTTATTTCGCGTTTTATGAGCTTAATGAATATTTCTACCTTTTGTGGGGGAGGTACCAGAAGGAGTGGACCGATATATTCGAACTTCACACTAGACCTTGGGTTAATAAAAATATTGGGATGTGTGAAATTTAAAGTCAATCGGACTCTTACATCACATTTTATAAGAGTTGTAATTATTCAAAATTTTGAACCTTTGTGGGGGAGGTACTTGATAGAGTGGACCGACATTGTCCATTTTCGCACCTGAACTAGCAATGCCGCAAATATTTGGATTTGCAAAGTTGGAGCAAAATCCGATTATCGTTTCTCTTTCTGAGCAGAAAATTCGATCTAAGTTTGACAAAAATATTACGATGGACCAAGTTTGGACCAAATCGGATACTCCCTTCGAGAGTTATCGTGCGCACCAGCCAGATAGACGGACAAGCGGACGGACATCGCGACATTGTCCTGAAACGGATTTGGCACAAAGATACCTAGGGTTTAAACCGTTATTTCGATGAGGCACGTTTTGGCCGTATCAAATGAGGGTATATATCATCTAGCCATTTGGCCGAGGGCATAAAAATACTAACTATTATAGACAATCCTTATAGAAATCTTGGCATGTTTTATTTGGAATCGAAAATTATTTATAAAATCTGCACATCAAACCTACTGCAACAATTCTAAGTCGATTTTTCAAATGTTTTAATTGAAAAATCTAAAATCGAAGCCAATATTTCTTCAAATAAACGAGTAGATCAAAAGAAATTAATATTGATGTAGCACAGTGTTTCTATATTCTTACATACAATCATACGATAAAAACTGTTCATTATTTATAATCTGAAAAATTGGAAACCACAGTTTTTAAAATATTTTTGTTGAAAGGGTTTCTGTTTTAATTTTTTAATTGCTAATTATTACATAATAAATCATTTTAACATTTCCGTTTATATCTTTTGTTTTATTTTTTGTAAAATTACTTTTATAATTTTCTTTTACTAAATTTTATTATTTCTTGTTTTTTATTTTTATTTTTTGTAGCATAAGCAAGATAAGAAAAACAGAACAATTGAAAAATTTACTAGAAGATTTTTGCAAAGATCTAACAAAAATTAACAACTTTGATTAGAATTGGCAGATTTTTTTTCATTTACATTAACATTAATTTATTGATACAACAACATCAACTAACCTATGGAGAAGTCGCGAATCATGAAAACTAACTACCATCTTAACTAATCTCAAATACAAAATTGAATCCAAATAATATATATGTTTAAGAAATATTTGATATTGCACTTCTGATATTTCTATTATTTTTATTTTTTATGCAAACAGTTATGCCCGAGAATATGCTGATCCTTATTTAGGACATGGCATTGGACCCGTGCCCGGATATGGGGTAAGAAATTACTGTTGTTATTCTTATTATTCTTATTGTTATTATTATTATTATTATTATTATTATTATTATTATTATTATTATTATTATTATATTATTATTATTATTATTATTATTATTATTATTATTATTATTATTATTATTATTATTATATTATTATTATTATTATTATTATTATTATTATTATTATTATTATTATTATTATTATTATTATTATTATTATTATTATTATTATTATTATTATTATTATTATTATTATTATTATTATTATTATTATTATTATTATTATTATTATTATTATTATTATTATTATTATTATTATTATTATTATTATTATTATTATTATTATTATTATTATTATTATTATTATTATTATTATTATTATTATTATTATTATTATTATTATTATATTATTATTATTATTATATTATTATTATTATTATTATTATTATTATTATTATTATTATTATTATTATTATTATTATTATTATTATTATATTATTATTATTATTATTATTATTATTATTATATTATTATTATTATTATTATTATTATTATTATTATTATTATTATTATATTATTATTATTATTATTATTATTATTATTATTATTATTATTATTATTATTATTATTATTATTATTATTATTATTATTATTATATTATTATTATTATTATTATTATTATTATTATTATTATTATTATTATTATTATTATTATTATTATTATTATATTATTATTATTATTATTATTATTATTATTATTATTATTATTATTATTATTATTATTTTATTATTATTATTGTTATTATTATAATTATAATTATTATAATTATAAAAAACCCACATGGTATAATCATTTTGAAATAGTCCTGTTTGTAATAAGAATTTCCATCTCCATAATTTTCTGTAATTTACCTTGTCAAATTTAACTCCCTAGAAAGCTAGTTCCCATCTCTGAACTGTTTTTCATGGGGTGATACGGCTTTTTTACGTTTCGTATTTTTTACTGTTAAACATATTCAGTTTGGTCGATAATCTAACCATCAATCACCGTGCAAACGAATTTGAATCAAAAATCTTGTCTTGCATGACATGTAGTTTCAACAAGACGGTGCCACATGCCACACAACACGGCGTGTCCAATGAACATTTTATTTCCGGTCAATTGCCCGGTTAGATCGTGGGATTTAACGCATTTCTTGAAAACTTTCCTTTCCTATAGCTCTTAAAAAACACCCTTTACAATGGACTTATGAATTCACATTTTAACAATTAGATGTTATTAAAGCTCGAAGATGTTCAGTCCAAAACTAGTTCAACATCTCCATTTGTAAACCTTAGAAACCAGCAGTTATATCACTACCAAATTTCAAAATTTCAGCTCTATCCCTTCACCTAATGCCATATCGAGTACCATTTCGTACAAGGACAGGGTGAGATAAAAAACTGCAACAAAGTCAAACGCCATACTTTTAACATTTTTTTTTAAATTTTATTGAATGAAAGCAAAAAATGTCGAAAATAGCATCAAATTTTAGAATAAGTTTAGATTTGTTCGAATTGGTCACCTTTGGCACGAATTATGGCCTTCAAACGGCCAATGAAACCGTCACACGGTGCCCAAATGTTGCTCTGCGGTAGTTTGGCCCATTCCCGACGAAGGGCTTGCTTGAGGTGATCGACACTTTTGCACTTTTAGTGCCAACCTCGCTTTTTAAAATACTCTACACACAATAGTCCAACGGATTGGTATCCGGAGATTTTGGTGGCCGTTGTGCGCTGGAAATGAAGCGAGAAACCTCATTTTGTAACCATTCTTGGGTTGCGGGTGCTAAGTCCCGTTGGAATGTCCAAGGTCTGCCGCCAAAATGTTTGCATGCCCAAGGCATAATACACCCTCCAGAATATTTTCGCGATAACATTCGGCATTTATTCTGATGCCACGGGCGATTAATACGAGCGGAGAGCGAGTATCGGCTGTTATGGCGGCCCACACCATCATCATAGCCGGGGCCGGGTGATTTCTGGTGGCCAACCGATGGTGCACATTTTCTGCTGACCTCTTTGACAAGTAAGCACGATCATTTTGTTCGTTTACAAACTTCTGGACAATGAATGTTTTCTCATCGCAGAAAACCAAATTCGGCAGTTCACCACTTTCGGCCAAGTGAAGCAACTCTTCAGCTCTTTTGAGTCTATTTTCTTTCTGTTGCGGTGTAAGTTCTTGCACTTTTTGGAATGTCAACGGCTTTACCCCGAGCTCATTTTTCAAAATTTGCCGAATGGAATATTGCGATATGTTCAGTCCACTTTCTTGAGATCGGGTTACGCTGCCAATATTACGGTAACGAGCGATGGTACGAGACACAAAAGATTTATTCACATTTAAATGCTGGAGTGCTATAAGCCAGCTTGTGGTTTTGCAGAGAAATGTAAGGAAATCACACTATCACGCCCGAATTCCACCACGAATAACTTTTTTTCTAGAAAATTCTCGCTAAAATGCTTTTGTACGCTTGTAAACAATATAATGAGCTGTCACTGGAATAATTTTAATAACTGTCGGACGAGTGGCATTGAAATGACAGCAGTCTGAAGTTGGTTGCAGTTTTTTCATCTCATACAGTACCGATTTACAAAATCACCTCCATATCCCAATTCCAGATACCACCTCCATATATCAATTCCTTGGTATCTGTAATTGAGATATGGAGGTGGTAGACCTTCACTCATTACCAAATTTAGTACCATTTAGTACTTTTCGTACAAATATAGAACGCATTTCCAAAACATTGCCAAATCTCAAATACAGACATCATCAGTAATCTTAACATCAAATTTCAGAATTTCGGCTCTATTCCTTCACCCAATACAAAATATAGTACCATTCAGTACTTTCCATACAATTAGAGTACACATTTCCGAAACCACTTCCATTTGTTCAGGATACACAGCTTCACCCGTTCACTCTATATCTAACTATTCCAAACTTAGCACACATTTCCAAAACCACCTTCATATTTCAAACGTATTTTCCAACCTTAATTTGAATACCAAATTTTAGCTCTATCCGTTCACACTTTTCGTAACCATAAAGTTCGAATTTCCAAAAACCCTTTGGTTCCTCAATCCTACACTCTATTAGTGACTCGAATTCATTTTTCCATTTTTCCAATATAATGTATTCAATTTTTAGTGCATTTTGTCTGGTGAAAATTTTCAAGATTCTAGCCTCAGCCGTTTCGT
This sequence comes from Musca domestica, assembly GCF_030504385.1. Lineage (NCBI taxonomy): Eukaryota > Metazoa > Arthropoda > Insecta > Diptera > Muscidae > Musca > Musca domestica. The sequence goes on from NW_026712400.1 coordinate 2,550,184, forward strand.
CTGGGTGGTACATATATCCTGCTCTCCATTAGTGATTCTCGTCCCAAATTTTAGAATTCTAGTTCACTACGTATAAATATTGATTTATTCTTATGCATTTTATTAATACATTTTTATTTTTTGCAGGCAACAATGTATCGCGGAGGATTCAATCGCTTTACACCATATTAAATTCGATGTGGAAAATTACTGAAGAATATCCCAAAAAATGCTCAACAACCTTTAATTTGGTTGCAACACAATGTTGAAAAAAATATTTTATTAAATAATATTAACAAAAAAAAAAAACAAAATCAAATGCTCAAACAAACAAGTTAATATGCCTCCAGAAAATACTCATGCAACAAATAAATGATCACCCAAAGAAGAGACGTTACACTCAAAGCGAGGAGGACCCACAACATCCAACAACCAAATGGAATAAAAGTGTTTTAAAGAAAAACATTACCAATTGCAACAGAATATTTAAACAGAACAAAAAGGAAAAATTTACACTTTTATTGAAAACAAAAAATTGAAAAAGCAACAACCAATCGATTACTACACACCCACACACAAAACCACAAAGTAATTTATAATAGAAACTAAAAATAAATAGCATAACGAGAGTAGTTTTGTTCAAATTCAATGTCGTCCAGCAAATAAAATTTACAAAAAATTTGTAGTATTTAAAAATAATGAACAAACAAAAAAGAAAAGAAATCACACAAAAAATCAACAAAATTAATTAAGAAAATTTAATTATAAAAAAATAGATTTATACCAAAAACAATCGAAAGATGTAACACAACACACATACACACAAAATTTTAAGGGCTTCTATTTTGTTGATTAAGTATAAGTAAAAAATCTAAATACAAACACTTCTTTAGATATCGAACCTTTGTCAGCTGCAGGTTTAAGAAAATAATACACATTTTTTTCAATTATTCTGTTTAGCCATAATGGCCAGCCCTTTTCTTCGTTCACACAAAATCTTTTGTGTTAACTAGAATGAAAAGTGGCTAAGTGAAATACAAAATTGTTTCTAAAAAGTGCTGTGTTGAACAGTTTTTAAATTATATAATAAAAAATCAACCTCAAATTCATGTTAAGAAAAAATTAAGTCAGATAAGATTAATATTTTTTTTAATTGTTTACAATTATTACAAAGAAAATGGCAGCATAAGCTTTTTTTAATATCAGGTAAATTTAATAGTAATTTTTTAATTTAAAATTTTTTAATGAATATATTATTTGTTTTTTTTTTCTCCTTCTTCGTTGCTTCCAATTTTTTTCTTAATTTTAGATAATTAATATAATAATTTAGATAATTTGAAGTTCATCAAAATTAAATATAAATCTAGAGTGCAGCATAACTAAATTCCATTATGTAAGGTTATAGATAAAACGATAAATTAGGATTGTTTCTCAAAAAAAATGCACACAAATCACAAAGTTTTATTCCGACCAAACCGAATTAAATATATTGCAATATGTGAAAAGTCCAAAGAATATTATACCATTACATTTTCGAAATATCGGTAACATTTGGCGTGTTAATTTACTTGAAGGCATAAACCAGGCAATTTTAATATTCAAGAGATGTGAGCACTCTGGCAGCAAAAACGGATCCCCCCTATGGCGATGTTTCACAAAAGTGGAACACAATGTCAAATGAAAACACTTCTAACATTTGTAACTAGTTATGCTGTACATTTTTTCACGAATTACTTCGAGAAAATAATTCACTTCCTTGCAATTTTTAAAATACTCCAATTGAAATTGATCAGCCCGTATTTCGTCTAATCAACAAATACTCAATTCGTACGTAAAAATACTCATGGCAAAAGCTAATTTGATTTGAAAATCAAAAACAGAAAATACTCAGAAACATATTAAATATTTTTTCTTTAGTTATAGGTCTTATGATATGATATTTTACCAATTGAGAAATCTTCCGAATTATGCAGGTAACTTCTAAACAGTACTCAAGTAACTATTCCCTTTCGTCATGTGCCGTCAACATCACCCAGTTACTTTTGTTTGCAAGTTATTTAAGTTTTCGGGAATATATATTATTGGGCTCCCAATGATTTTCAAAAACACTGCCTGCAATTGAAGGAAGTTTAAATTTAATTTCATTTAAATTAGAGTTATCGTATTTTAACGATCCAAACGAGTTTTAATCTCGCATACAGTCATATAAATATTTTAAGCCTTTCTTTTATATTCTTCGTTTTTTGGTTCCTTTTTACAATTTTAGAATTTTTAGTTATTGTTATTTTTATTATTGGCAGCTACATTTATTACTTCATCACCTACTTTTAGCTTAAACAAAAATAATTCATAAAAAAAAAATTAAAACCAACATAAAATTAAAAATTAGTGAAAAACGTAGACATATCCTTGATATATACAATAAAAATTTATATAAATGCAAAAAAAAAAAACAAATATTAAAACATTTGAAAGTACTAAAATAGTTAAGCTATTTCATATTTCATTTATGTATTGTTTTCCTTTTTGTAAAGAAAAACAAACAAAAAATATGAACATTTTTCCAAACAAAGCAACAAGAATTTATTCAAAAAGCAATCTACTATATTTTTTAAAAACAAATGAAAATACTCTACACATTTTCGCATTGTAAAATCTATTTTCAAACAACTCTCTAATTACTTCTTTCCTTAAAAAAAAATAAAAACAAAACCGAAAATTTAGGGCGCATTATTGTATGAGTGTGTTCAAGATGCAAAGAGTAATAATAATATTATTTAACATGAGACAGCTACTTTAAAAATTATTTACAAAATAAAACTATTGTGAAAATCTTAAAAACAAGAACTAAATTAAAGCACACACAAATGCTCAAATTATTATTAAAAATAAAATAAGAACAAAAAAAGCCATAAATATTATAAATATATATATTCTTTAGCTGTTAAGAAAGTAAACATTATTATATCCCTCAACAATTAACTCTCTTTCCGCTCCCTTTGAAAGCAACAAAAAACAACAACACAAATATTTCTCTAAATGTGTTTATTTTTTTCTATTTTAAATGTTTGAATGTACTAAAAATAAAAACTTAAATGTTTTATTGTGCAATTGTTTACTGTGTACATACAAAAATTAAAAACAAAACACACACACACACATTTAAATTGAGACAAAACTAACGTGAATCAATCTTTGAATTAAAAAAAAAAACAAAAAAACATATTGATCTTCCCTAAAATACTTGATGTTTACAATGTAATTCCTTATTTTTGTTAAATGATAAAATTGCTGAATTTACAAAACTAAACAATTGTTGTTCTGTAAAAACACTTTAATTTCCTTGGACACAAAACACCAGAGAAGGACCCAACATGATGAAAATTATAACACTTGGAATAAAATATGATATGACAGCTAATGCAAAATGTTGGCCAGGGGATACGAAACATTTTTGACTTCTTAGTCAGTCAGTCAGAATCCAAAAATGTTTAAATGTTTTGCCAAGGGGATACAGCATTTGCTTGTGTTATTGGTGTTTCAGGACTCGATTTTTGGTATATCCCATAAACTTAAAGTTGGAGTATTTTATTTTTCTCCTTTTTATATCAAATATATATATATATATATATATATTTGATTTGTATTACTCTAAAGAATTCAAATATGCAATGTTGTGTCTGGAAAATTATCACAACAACATTCTGCAGATGTGTGCACTGCTTGTCTCACACAATTTATGTCATACGTCATATAAAATAACAACTCACACCACATCATTTGGGTCCTGATGAAGCTTCCTTAGAATTACAACAAACAAGTTCACGTTTTTAATACTCTTACGCTACAAATGATTGCTCAATTAAAAAACAAACAAAAATTCAAAATAGTTAAAGAATTTTCTGATTTCAAAAGAACATATTAAACGCAGGTAAACAAACGTCCTCCTTAACTTTCTTCACAACAAACTTAAAACTCTATTTTTTCATATTACAAAAGAAATTATTATACAAAGGGGAATAAATGTTTTTTTTTTTTTTTGTGTTGTAACACTTATTTTTCGAATTTATTTTTGATTAAGACAAAGCAAATGTCTTATAGTATTTTTTCTTTAAAGTTTAATAAGGAAAAATGTTATAGTTTTTACAAACAACAAAGCCAAAGTTTAATTTTAATAAGATATACTCAAATAAGCAAAGAATAGATTTGAGAAATTGTTTTATTATACAATTTAAATATATTATAATTTTCAATTATTATTTTTTCAATTATTTCCTCATTATTTGTATTTGTCTATTTTTTTTATAAATATACATACAGTAAACATTATATTTTCATAATTATAAAACTCAAAAAGTATATAAAAGTAGTTTTACGATTTTATGTAAACAATGTCAGTAAAAATAGTAAAATAAAACTTTAAAGAAAAGAAACAAACAAATCAAACCCATCAATTGCCAAATTAATTGTAGCTTTTATCAATTAAAAAAACACACACACAAAACAAAATGTTTATAAAATAAAAAAAGAAATGTGAGAAATATAACACAACATTAAAATATATATTATATAAATTTATAAAGCTTATACATAATATATAGACAACATAGTTTGTAACATTAATTTCATTTTATTTTTATTTTATTTTCTTCAAATATTGTTGTAATTTTAATTTTTAGTTGATTTTTTGTCGTTTTCATTCAAAAAAAAAATCTGTTTTAAGAGTTTTAAAATAAATTCAGTTTTATTAAAAAATTAAAGACGTTTTTTCTCTTACCAAAGATTTGCCACACTCAATAACAATTTGCAAATATTCTGTAAACTTGTGATTTTTTTGATATAGACCCTATCGGGAAAAAAAAACCTTTTAACCTGGTAGAGTCTAGTGTTTCTGGAACTAATCGTTGCTGCATCTCAGTGACCAAAGGGCCTCCTTAGACACGACAAATTACCTCGTGATTAATAACTGTTTGTTTGATTTTTACTTCACTTTAAATTCGAGCTTTTTGACACTTAAGGATTAAATATTTTTTTTAAAACAGCCAAGTAAAAATCCTCGCCCACAGTTTCTTAAAGATTGACAGGATAGCAAGTCAGAGCCCTACATCTTCTTGTACCATTAAAGTCATAGCAATCCGAAAAATTTGCTTTTATTGCCAGGAAGACACAGCATTTGTTGTGTTATTATGCTCGTTTTCGATTGCCTGGATGTTGTTGGACACCCCTACAAAAATGTATTTATCAAAAATTCTTCCTCACCAAACTGTGTATCTAGGTGGGAACCACATTTGAAACTGCTAGTAAAATATAAATCTACTTGCAATCAAATTACATCAGAAATTTCATTGATTTGTTTTCCTAATGGCGGAGATCTAAAAACGTATTATTTTATTAATTCTAATTTTATTGTGGCAAACCTTCTGAGCTTTTTAATGAGTTATGAGTTTTTGATGTATTTTGTATAAATTTTTTTATTTTTATTTATTTTTGTTATATTTTGGAAACAATTCTCAATAAAATACGTATCAATGTAGTTTTTAAAAAACCAAAAAAAAAAAAAAGAAATAACAAACAGTAACAAAACATGTATTATGTGCCAAAATGTGTGTAAAATTTAATTTTAGTCTCTGAGAAACTAATAAACCCCTCCAAAAAAAAAAAAAAAAAAACACAGAACAAACACATTGAGCCTCAATAGCTCATTTGAATCAAATAATTAAATAACGAAACATTAACAATCTATTTTAGCACCTAAATTTAAAAATAATGAACAAACTACAACAAATATTCTAATTTCAAGGAATATTTTGGAATTAAGACACAAATAAACCCTTTATTATTTTTACTTTCGATTTAAAAGGTTACAAACAAATTGCAAAACTTTGAACAATCACAGTCCCGTTTGATTTTGTTTTCCAATTGAGATTACCTTTACCAAACGAACAAAATCAAAAGATTTTAACCAAACTCAATGTGTTTGGAGATAGCCTGTTCTATGGTGGCAGGATGTAAGAATTTTTGTTGTTGGTGATCTTACTACCAGTGCACATCAAAGGCCGTCCTCCAACCACCGACGGGTCATATGGTTAAGAACAAAAACAATGTCATCATATTTAGAGATTTATTGATTATATTGACAGCAAGTAACGATTTTTTCTTTCCATTTTGTAAGGTTGTGAACTGTGAAAAATTTCATAAAAATAAACCAACAAATTATAGAACACAAATGAAAATACAAAAAAAAAAAACATATAACATCACAGCTAAACAAAAAGAAATCAAGAAACAATAAAAATAATAAAAAAAGAAATATTAATTTGCATTTTTATTTCTCAAAGCATTATAATAAAAAATCGGTTCGTTTATTTTCAATTTATTACTTTATTTATATCTGTTAGTATTAGAAGTAACACTATGAACAGGAAATCTGGGAGGTGGAAAATTCCTTTTGGATATGAAAGGTCTTGACGAAGGATAAATTCTCCCTAGATCGAACTTCCAAGCAATGTCGTAACGAATTTTATGCTTGTGACACAGAAGATCTTCGTGAAAACGGCCTATCAGGCATGCCACAGAACCGAATTCCGATCGAATGGAATTAATGCCGGAATTACCTTCTTCAGAAAATTAAAAACAACATTTTTTCAGAATGAAGCCACTTTTGATTTGGCAAATGTGTTTTATGGACACTTTTGACTTTAAATACTTTTTGAACTCTTATAAATTATGAAAATGTCATTTATATAAAAAATACACATTTAAATGTACATTTTCTATATTTTTATTTAAAATATTTTTAATAAATATTTTAATAAGTTTTCTTTTAAAGGGACGAGCACAGGATAAATTCATAAAATTTATAAGTTAAAACTAACTTTTTTTTATTAAAATGCTTACACTGAACTGGGTTAGGACTAGGGGTCCGAAACATCTCTTAAATTCCTCCGGCGTCTTTTTTTTCTATTGTGTTCAATACTTTGCGCCTCTTTTACGGAAACAATCGAAATTTACACTATAACCACTCTTTTCGCACAAAAAAAATAAAATTTTTTAAACAGCATATTTTTCACAAGTTTCACTTCTACAGTGTATTTCAGAATAGGTTTAGATTTGTTCGAATTGGTTACCTTTGGCACAAATTATGGCCAATGAAACCGTCACACGCTGCCCGAATGTTGCTCTGCGGCATTTTATCCCATTCCCGGCGAAGCGCCAACTTTGCTTTCCAAAATACTCCAGACACAATAGTCCAACGGATTGGTATCCGGAGATTTTGGTGGCCATTGTGCGGTGGAAATGAAGTGAGGAACTTCATTTTGTAACTATTCTTGGTGCTGAGTCCTATTGGAATGTCTAAGGTCTGCGGCCAAAATGTTTGCGTGCCTAAGGCTTAAATACACCCTCCAGAATATTTTTGCGATAATATTCGGCATTTATTCTGATACCACGGTCGATTAATACGAGCGGAGAGCGATCATCGGCTGTTATGGCGGCCCACATCATCACCATGGCCGGCGCTTGAGTTCTGGTGGCCAACCGAAGGTGCACATTTTCAGGTGACCTCTTTGGCAAGTAAACACGATCATTTTGTTCGTTTACAAAATGCTGGACAACGAATGTTTTCTCATCGGAGAAAACCAAATTCGGCCTTTCACCACTTTCGGCCAAGCGAAGAAACTCTTCAGCTCTTTTGAGTCTATTTTCTTTCTGTTGCGGTGTGTGTTCTTGCACTTTTTGTAATTTTAATGGCTTCATCCCGAGTTCATTGTTCAATATTTGCCGAACGGAATATTGCGATATGTTCAGCTCAGGAGCCATTTTTCTGCCACTGCGACGCGGGTTTCGATCAAGTCGCTTCTTTACTTTTCGAACCATTTCTGCTGATGTTGCGGTTTTCTTCCCTCCACTTTCTTGACGTCGGGCTACGCTACCAGTATCACGGTAACGAGCGATGATACGAGACACAAGAGACCTTTTCACATTTAAATGCTGGAGTGCTGTAACGATGGCCACATGTAGTTTTCCAGCCAAATATAAAGAAATCACACTATCACGCTTGAATTCCATCACGAATAATTTTTTTTCTGAAAAATTCTCACCAAAATGCTTTTGTACGCTTGTAAACAATATAATGAGCTGTCACTGGAATAATTTGCAGTTGGAAAGTCTTCTAAATCTTACAACCGCACTTATAAAGCATAACAAGTGGAGAAAAATGTAAATGTTTATAAGTGCGGTGGTAAGATTTAGAAGACTTTCCAGAAGAATTTTAGTTTTATTTAATTCTTTGGTTCCTCTTCTATTGAGCTTACGATCTCGTCACTTGGGTAAAAAACGTTTTTTGTCATAGAAGTTATTTTTAAAACAAGTAAGCAAAGGTTACAGTCGAGCGGGACCGACCGTTGAATACCCTACAACACTATAATAAACGATACAGTTTATATAGGCGAGATACTCGAAAGAATTCCACAAGATATTGTGACAAATAATAAAAGAAAACCATCAGGTTTCGTTCTCTAATTTTCGAATAATAGCAACTTAAACTAATTTGCTCATTTCCAATTTATTGGTAGATGTTGCACTTAAATGGTCTTCCTAGATCTGGAACCAATATTTCCCAAAGACCTATAATCTCTCAGAAGTGGCAAAAGATTAACATTGGCAAACTCCTTCACACATTGAATATTTTTGAATGGTCATCCAAAACTGCTTGGCTTTTTGCAATGCCCGTAACCCCATTCAAATGCGCGTGAGGATCGGGCAATAATTACGACCTGCTGACAATTTTGCAGTTATTTTGGTCCATTTCAACCCCTAAATATATGGCGATCATCTTCAAAAAGAGTAGGCTTCTATTCTGACCCTCATCTGATCCCCATGCAAAATTTAGTTAGGATCGGGCCATAAATGCGATCTGTATATGATATCCTGATATCCTAACTACTTAGTTTTGTTAGCTGTAGAAATATTACCAAATGTTTAATTCAAAATGAAAATATGCCAAAAATATGACAAAATTGAAAAAATATGACAAAATGTTACAAAATCAATATTTTCATCTTTAGAGAGATATTTTTATGCGATTTTTTAGACGTTTTTTTCTTTCCTGCCAAGAGGCTATTCTGAATTAATGAGAACTGTCGAAATCAGTTCAGCCGTTCTCGACATATAAGAGCTCTTTCAAGCATATCTTCTTGGATAGACACATATATCGCACATATTTTGCTATATATCCGATTTATTGTATGTTAACATCAATGTAAAGATCAGGATTAACCTTGTCATGGCTTTGTGATTTCGCCGGGATTTAAAATATTTGCGGTTTAATGGAAAATTTTGATTTTTTTCAACAAAAAAGATGTGGTCTATTTTACCCGCTAAATATTATCCGATAACCACCCAAATTGGTAGGCTTCTTCCCCGCCTTAAACTCTATCTACATGCGAAATGACCTGTAGAGCAACTGCAAAATCAGCAAATTTTTCAGTTTTTGTTCCATTTCAACCCCTAAATATTATGCAATCCTCTCCAAAAGAAATAGGGTTCTATTCTGACCCTAGCCCCACCTGCATTCTAAATTTCGTGACGATCGGGCCATAATTGCGACCTGTAGAGTGATTAGAAATTAACATGGACAGACGGACAGACGGACAGACGGACGGACGGACGGACATACATAGCTAGATCGACTCAGCTCCGCGAGATAGGAAGATCCATATATACTTTCATATGTGGGAAATCAATATTTCGTTGTGTTACATAATTTTTGGCCCAATCAAACTTATAATACCCCCAACACATAGTGTTGTAGGGTATAATAACTTCTGGGGAGAATATCCCAGACAAAAAACAAGGGAACCTGATGAGGATTGGTGGCTCTTTCCGAAACCTAGGTATTCCCTGCCTTACCCCCTGGTAAACATTACCATCGTTCTCCACTAATAATCAAACGTTGTTTTTATAAAAACAACAATAAAGGGATAAAGCCTGACCATTTTGCAACAACAGAATCTACTAGTTTTAATTTTTTTCCTATTTCATAAAGTAATAAAAATTAGTTATCGTAGTAAAATGTTGTACATTCTTGCAGTTCTGGAACAGACTTTAAGTGACTTCAATATTTTCACTCATGCCCCTTCAACGAAAACGACCTCTTCCGATCCGAAATTTTTGAAGATAAACTGTGAGAGCATTCCATTTGTCTATATCATTTCTAACAAATAAGAGCATATATTCAAACAATGAATTATGCGTTTTAAAAAGCAAAATAAAAAGTACAATTGTGAATACAAAGCAAAATACGACAATTATTTTTCCTGTTCCTTTCAATGCATATTACATTCGCTTTGGTCCAAATTTTCATAAAATTCTGGCAACAAAAGTTAAGAAGAAATGAACCATGTTTTTATGAATGATCAAGATTGGCTTGTGAACGGGTTGACCGTGTACCATGGTAGAAGAATATAGGTAGATGCAACAACGCTTGGGAACATTCATATGTCAAAAATTTTAAAGTGTTTTGTCAAAAATAAGTATATCTTTATATGTTTTCTTACACGAAGTAAATCGGAGGATGTATGTATTTTTCAACAATTTTAACAAATTTCAATAATTTTTCATTCAAGATTTTCAATTTCAAAATCAGTTTAACAGTTGATTGTCCCAGCAGTTATGTCGATGCGAATACCGGTATGTGCCATGCTGTGTATTTAATATCCAGATCGAACAATGTTGTTCTAAATCCCCTGGGAACATTCTATAAAATTCATATATGTAGTTCAAGTATTCAATCTTCATATGTGAACCCTACCAAATAGATATTTGGTCGTATTTTAAATGTTGTCAGCACTGTTTTTTACGACGCCGATTACAAACCGTGCATTACGGCGCAGCATATTTGTTTACGTTTTGATTATTAAATGTAAATAATAAAGTACGATAGAATAAAACAATGACCAAAACAAGCCACAAAAAGAATCGACCATTTGATTTTAAATTGATTTCATTGGTTGAGCCTCACCCCGTGATATACATGAGACAGATACCTGGGATGTCCTCCTTTGAGATAATGAAGACGAAAAACAAAGTCTGGCAAGAAATTGCCAATGAAATGGGTTGTCAAGGTAAATGTACCACAAGTTTCCTTGTTCTCTACAAAACCATAACAATTATGTTCTTAGTTCAATTTTGTTTAAGTCGATGGAACAATTTAAGAGGACAATTTCAAAAAGAGCTTAAACATTGTAATGAGCTTTGCCCCAAAAGTGGTGTGATTCGTGGTTCTACCTGGCCATACTTGGATAGAATGCGGTTTCTGGAATGCACCGTACAAGCCTACAAACCAAAGAAGGAAAGAGAAAGAAAACGCAAACCAAAGGAAATTCCCGACCTGTTGCAAGAAACCAACAATTTCTGGGAATCCGATGACTCCAATTCGAAAATGACTGATGACAATGAAGACAATGAAGAAAACGATATGGGAAGCGACTTCCATATCGAACTGCAAACAACTGAACACGAGGAAACCCATCAATTGGAAGAACAATTTTCTGATTCTTTTTCGATAATTGAAGAAATTGCCGAGGAGATTGTGGGCACAGAGGATACCATTGTCGAAGATACTACAGATACTATTAGACGAATTGAAGCGCTTTACATGGGATTTGATGGTGAACCAAGAGAACGCATTGAAAGAAGGATTTTAGCATTTCTATGTAAATGCCAATTACGAGCTTTAAACAATCAAGGCATAGAAGATTTATATATTTAGGAAGCATTAGTATTTATAACGTATTGAATTAATTTCTAAAAATCACCTCATCATCATATACCTCGAGCCGTAAAACAAAAATACGCATGGTATCAGAATAACAACAACAGCAAGAGTTGTTTTACAACAATTTAAAACATCAAAAATATGAAAATTTATTGGTAGAAAGTAAAAAAACGTCGCCTAAGAAATCAAATCTTAATGTAAATAAAGAAAAACTAAGCATTAAAAAGCGCACTTCCAATAAATATCATTATCGTACTAGGCTTGCTTCCAATGACTACAACAATGTAAAATATATTCCCTTAATTAAGAAATACATTGTATTTAGATAATTCATTTTTTCACCGATTTCAATTTTACTACATTTCATTGGCGATTCATATTTACTAGAAATAGTTCATAATACAAGTTGTCAATGTCATACATTGTTCCATACATTGGAACAAAAAAGAAATGCATGGACAAATCAATGAGGTAACGTCACGCAATCGTATTTTTAAATTTTTTTAATTATACTATTGACATCTCATTGTTAAAATACGCATACAAAACTTGTATATGTTCAAATCAGAGATGGAAACCTGTCAAGGGGGGTTACCTTGATTAGATTGTACCATTATTACTTACAGTAACAAATATCTATGTGGCTGTTGTTGAATTGTAATAGTTGTAATTTAGGTTAAACTTTTTCACAATTCTACTCATGGAAGAATAATAAGATGTTGTTAAAGATACAGTTTTAAAAAAATATGTTGACATATGATTGTTTGACGTTACCTTCTTAATATTACCATAAAAGTACGACTATATTGAACGAATTGTCGCCTTTTATTTACCGCGAAAAAAAATGTTTTTTATGTTTTTTCATCCAGATGGCATTTAAGAGAAATTCTATGTATAACAAAATGTATATCTCTAATGTACAACAAAAAATGAAAGTAATGGTCTGTTTCTCTAAGCCAATCGAGAAGCTTCATTCGTTTCCTGTTCTGCAAGTGTCTGTTTCTGTTTTCTACCCAAAATGGTGACTAAAATCGTCAACTCAAAAATAAAACATAAGCCCTTTTCATATAAATAGGTATCAGTAAATGCGTTCATTCGAAATCGAATATTTAATTCAATCACATATATAAACATGCTTGTAGTTTGTTTTATAGTTTTCAAATTTACTTTTTAATAACTCGTATTTTACTTTAATTTTTAAAATTAGCGAATAGTACAATTCAGAAAACAACTTAAATGTGAATTTTATTTAAATCCTGCCAGGGTATTTTTGGTTTAATTAGGAAATCTTGGCGGGACAGATTATCTAGCATAACCACTTGACGCCTCACATATTTAACCAGTCGTTCAATTTTTTCATAATCATCACAATTTAAAGCGAAAAAACGTCTCCATAATGCAGCTGCCAATACTCGATCTTCAGACATAATACCTTCGTCATAGGCTATCAAAGCTGCCTGAAATTGTTCGGAGAGTTCTTCAATTTGTTGGCGAGTTCGTGAGGGATTATTGGCCTACAAATATTTTTAAAAGTAACAAAATATTACATGTTTCACAGGTACAATATATAAGGTAATTATGTACTCACTCCCAATTTTTTAGCCCTGGTATTAACATCTGACCATAAAGCTTCAACAATGCAATTTCGTAAAAATCGACCATCTTCACCAGACTCCGATCCTTCGGCCATTGATCGCAATAACAGCATCCATACATGTAATTCAGTTACCAAAAACCATGAATTAAATGTATTAGGCATATTGAAGTCATTGAAGAAGGCTAAATAATTAATTTTATCCGCAACACTCTCATACAGCATATGACTGGCTACACGTATCCTCTGTAAAGATAATTAATAGTTATCGCCATTTTCGCAGCATTAGTTTTCTGTGTTCCGAACACATCGGTTTGAAAATGATATCATTTGTAGTTACAATACCGGGGTGTTATTTCTCATATTGGGTAAAATGTTACTTTGATCAACCTTTTCATTAAAAAAAATACTACAAATTCACTTTGATCCAAAAATTCTTCTCCAGATATATAAGGATTTTTTACTGGCATTAGTCACCTACCTGGATCAAATCTAGCTCATCATTTGAGCTAGGAGCCAGGCAATGACATATGCCAGAAAAACTCCCTTAATGTATTAAGGTCATAAATACTTTCGAGAAACACTTTAGAACGAAACGCTTGAGAATCAATAGAAATGTTAAATCACAACATATATACATTTCTTACTTACAGCTTTTGAATTTGGAGTAAACCCAACTTTTTTCAAAACTCTCTTTATGATTCCATTGCCTTGGTCAGTTGTTGGCGTTGTAGTTGTAGTGCTAGCAGAACAATATTTGCATGTATTTAAGAAAAAAGGTTTAAAGCTAGAGTTGGTGTTATCTGCTGGCTGGACTAATTGTTGTATTTGTGCGTTCGATGCAGTTGAAATCTGAAAAGATGATTATTTTTATAACGCAGTACCGATGTTTATGTAAGAACTTGATAGAACGCATTGGGACCAAAGCTCATCTTGGAAACTACATTAATTTCTTTATTTACCATTGGAATCAAAACATTCCTGCTATTCGAAAGCCTTTGTAACAATTTAGTTGTCAACATAATTAAATATAATTTATTTTTTCTAAAATTTAATATTGTAAACAAATCCAACCACACTACTGGAACCCAACAAACACAAAAACACGAACAGCTTGTTCAAATTGTTAGAAATTTGACAGTTCGCTTACACAGAATGGCAACACCGTTCTTAAACAGCAGACTTCTATCAAAATAGCGGCACAAAAATCTTGTTTGTGCCTAACATTAGAGATCAAGTGTGGTGTTTTTTATAGCAATTATTTTTATAAAGTATAACAGAATAGAAGATGCCCGTTTTAATAAAAACGTAAGTAATGGTTTTGCAATATTTAATTGAATACATGTTCGTAGTCAACTACATATTAAAACACTGAATTGTAAAAAAGTGGTACAGGACAAATCTTCAAATGTAATGGCGCACTGATAAGGTAGCCGCATAAGAAAAGCTGATGGTTTTACTCATGGTAGAAGAATACAGGTAGATGCATCAACGATTGAGAACATTGTTATGCCAAAAAATTTAATACGTTTTTTTTTTCCAAAAGAAGAATATTTAATATATTTGTTATATTTCACTCAAAATTTTTAATTGTTCCAGCAGGTGTGCCGATGCGACTATCTGTATTCTTCTACCATGGTTATACCATTGTGCATAAAAAAATACTCCATTTACTACAGCTGATCATAAGACTAGCTACCGAAATACTTATTGTGATTGAAATAACAGTGTATGAGTGTATAACAATTTTTTTGTTATTGAAAAGAAAATACATACATAAACAAATAAAGATGACATACTAAGCCAAGAAAATAAAAAAAATTAAAATCATATGGTATCATAGCCCTACCTTGATATCATTGTACCATGGGTAGAGCTACAGTGATTGCTATTTTTTCTGAGTGAGCCTGACTTCTGACAAGTCTGCGGGAGTATTTATAGTTTGAAAAATAAAGAGACATATTTTCAAAATCAAAGATGATTTTCATTTTTGATATGAAATGGAAATTGACCTACAACTATTGCATCGAAACGTGTTCGAGAAGTGGGAGTTTTTTTTTTGTGCTCTCGAGTCACTTCTGCTTAAAAAATTAGGAGCAGAATCGCTCCAAAAAAGCGAAAATTAGTGGAAACAATTAAATTGTCCGCTGATTTGTTGTGCGTATGTGCAACAATAAATCAACCTGTTTTTGATGTTGCTGTATAAAAAATTTGGGAAAGGGAAAAGTGGCGGTGAGAGGGGAGGCTGTATATATATATATATATATATATATATATATATATAAACTTAAAAAAATAATGTAGATAAAATCATAAAAATAGCAAATATCGGGAGATACCGTTATATGTGGGCTATAGATGTGGACCTGCACAGGAAATTTTCTGTCTTAGGCTGTAGTATCCATTACGAACTTCAAATGCAAAATTTGAAACAATTCCGGCGAAAAATGTCGCTAAAATCATTAAAATACCGAATATCGGGAGGTACCGTTATATGGTGGCTATGCGAAGATGTGGACCTGCGCAGACAATTTTCTGTCTGTAGTATCCATTACGAACTTCAAATACCAATTTGAAGCAATTCCGGTGAAAAATGTCGCTAAAATCGTTAAAATACCGAATATCAGGAGGTACCGTTATATGGGGGCTATACCAAAACGTGGTCCTACATAGCCCATTTCCAATACCAAAAGTTCTGCAGACGTAACATGCATTTGAGTAAAATTTTATCAATCTACTTCAATTCGTTCGGAAGCTAGAGTGATTTCCACAGACGGACGGACATCGATAAATCGATATAGAATTTTATGCTGATCAAGAATATATATACTTTGTGTGGTCTAAAATGTGTATTTCGAGGTGTTACAAACGGAATGACAAACTTAATATGCCCTTCATACTATGGTGGAGGGTATAAAAATAGTAGAAAAATTCCTCTCAAACTACAACAATATTTGAAATAATTCCGGTAAAAATGTAACTAAAATCATCAAAATACCGAATATTGGGAGGTACCGTTGTATGGGGCTATAGGAAGACGTGGCTTGCACAGAACTTCAACTACGAAATTTGAAGCTAAAATCATAAAAATACTGAGTATCGTGAGGTATCATATCAATTACATAAAACTAAAATTAATAAAATAAATTAAAAAATCCCAGACAAAAAACAAGGGAACTGATAAGGATTGGTGGCTCTTTCCGAAACCTTGGTATTCCCTACCTTACCCCCTGATAGGCATTACCATCGTTCTCTACTAATAAACAAACGTTGTTTTTATAAAAAACATAATAATGGGATTAAGCCTGACCATTTTGGAACAACAAAAGGTAATCATTATAACAAAAGGTAATAATTTATTTATTTTTCCTCATTTTTTAAAAATGAATTAAATAGCGCGAAGCATTAAAGAAATGCCTCGATTTCCTTTTTAAAAATATAATCCAAACAGTTCAATTTTCTACTTTCATTGCTAAACTGTTTAATACCTTTAATGCGCGCACTTCAATATATGTTTCTTCCAATCATTGGTTATGAAAATATTTAGTTTTTTTCTTGTTGGCAGAAGTCGATCGCACTAAGAATAAAAATTGTGATCAGCTAGTAGCTCTGCCTTTATCTTTTATTGCAACATGTTTTTCTCATTTTCATTTCATTTTTCCTAAATTTTGAAATGATTTAAAAAGGCGAGAGATGAATGGTAAGCCGCGAATTTTTTTCAAAGACATCCAAACTGTTTCAATTCTAAGGCAAAACGGGTTAATATTGTCCGTGCGCGTCCAGATATTTACGCTTGTTGTAGTCATTGATTTGAATTGTTTTGTTTTTACTTATATTAAAGCAATAATACATACACTAAATTGGAAAAGTCGAGCAAACTCAGAAAAAAATTGTAACCAGATGGTAGCCTGCCTTACCTTTTTATAGTACCATATAATATAAAAATTCTAATATAGTTGTGAAATTGTATATTGTGTTTCGGTAACATTCATGTACAAACATGTGTTTAGCTTTTGTGGTGAAAAACGAGTACTTCGAATTTTAAGTAATGCTGTTACTTTGGTTTTGAAACACACAAAACCACCTAGAAGACACGCTATTGCACTGTATAACACCACCTTATTTGTATGCAGTGGGTGACCATTTTAATACACAACTTGAGTAGCAGATGTTTAATGTGAACCCACTCTTTCTTGTTTTCGTCATATGGTGATATTAAATTCATAAACGTGGCAACTCTTTTATTCCGCTGTGTTTCAGTAGTGATTTTGGTCCACAGTTAAAATTCCAACTTTATGGATAGAATGGGTCCTCCAAAAAAATCTAAAAAAGAAAAATTTAGTTCCGAAAAATTCGGTAAGTTACTAGATTTTAAAATTTACGTAAAAACGAATAACATATTTCTTCTTTAAGGAAAAAAGCGTAGGGCAGAAGATGATGCCTATACCCAATTGGTAGAGGATAATGATTCCATGGATTTTAGCGAAAGTGATGGTGTTCCAGGAGCGGCTTCAAAAAATGCCGAAACCAATGATGATGGTATAATGACCGATGAATATGGAGCCAAGGATTATCGCGCCCAAATGGAATTGAAAATTGATCACTCAAATCGCCCTTTGTGGGTAGCTCCGAATGGACATATATTTTTGGAATCATTTTCACCGGTGTACAAGCATGCACATGATTTTCTTATTGCCATATCGGAACCTGTGTGTCGTCCAGAACATATTCATGAATACAAACTCACTGCTTACAGTTTGTATGCGGCTGTCTCCGTTGGGTTACAAACCCATGATATTGTTGAGTATTTAAAGAGACTGAGTAAAACTACTATACCTGAGGGAATAGTGGAATTCATAAAGCTGTGTACATTGTCATATGGTAAAGTTAAGTTGGTCTTGAAGCACAACCGTTACTTTATAGAATCTCCCCATCCGGATATATTACAAAAATTGCTTAAAGATCCAGTCATCCAACAATGCCGTCTTAAACGAGAAGAGGGGGAGGCATTTATACAAGGTACATTAGAAAAACAGGCAATTACGCAGTTCGGTACAAAAATTCCTGAAAATGCCGCTAAAACCGACCCAAAAACAGTGCAGAGTGCTCCCTCAACAATAAATGCAGACGGTACTACTGCTGTGCCGGATGACATTACAAATTTCTACGACAAAATTGACAATGAAGAAGAAGATGAAGACGAAGCGAATTTAAATACAGTTTCGTTTGAGGTGAGCCAGGAAAAAATTGAAGTAATTCAAAAGCGATGCATTGAAATAGAACACCCCTTATTGGCAGAGTATGATTTTCGTAACGATACTCATAATCCAGACATAAATATTGATTTAAAGCCTGCTGCCGTTCTTAGGCCTTATCAAGAGAAAAGTCTGCGAAAAATGTTTGGCAACGGACGTGCGAGGTCAGGTGTCATTGTACTTCCTTGTGGTGCAGGCAAGTTTTTAATTGTCCTACATTTTGAAATCATATTCATGAATTCCTTTTATAC
This sequence comes from Musca domestica, assembly GCF_030504385.1. Classification (NCBI taxonomy): domain Eukaryota; kingdom Metazoa; phylum Arthropoda; class Insecta; order Diptera; family Muscidae; genus Musca; species Musca domestica. Next base: position 2,569,039 of record NW_026712400.1, read on the forward strand.
AGGTAAATCATTGGTTGGTGTGACTGCATGCTGCACAGTCAGAAAACGTGCTTTGGTTTTGTGTAACAGCGGTGTGTCTGTGGAGCAGTGGAAACAACAGTTTAAGATGTGGTCAACAGCGGATGACAGTATGATTTGTCGGTTTACTTCAGAAGCCAAAGATAAACCAATGGGTTGTGGCATTCTGGTCACGACTTATTCTATGATAACTCACACCCAGAAACGATCATGGGAAGCGGAACAAACAATGCGTTGGCTACAAGAACAAGAATGGGGCATTATGGTTTTGGATGAAGTACATACTATACCTGCAAAAATGTTTCGAAGAGTGTTAACAATTGTTCAATCTCATTGCAAACTGGGTCTTACTGCCACACTTTTGCGTGAAGACGACAAGATTGCTGATCTGAATTTTCTGATTGGTCCTAAGTTGTATGAAGCAAATTGGTTGGAATTACAAAAGAAAGGTTATATTGCCCGCGTACAATGTGCAGAAGTTTGGTGTCCCATGTCTCCCGAGTTCTACCGAGAATATCTAACAGCCAAAACTTCCAAAAAAATGCTATTGTATGTTATGAATCCCTCTAAATTTCGTAGCTGTCAGTTCCTGATAAAATACCACGAGCTTCGAGGAGATAAAACAATTGTTTTCTCGGATAATGTATTTGCGCTAAAACACTACGCCATCAAAATGAACAAACCTTTTATTTACGGTCCGACGTCCCAAAACGAACGTATACAAATTTTGCAAAACTTCAAGTTCAACCAAAAGGTCAACACAATTTTTGTGTCCAAAGTTGCTGATACTAGTTTTGATTTGCCAGAAGCAAATGTATTGATACAAATTTCATCTCACGGCGGTTCGCGTCGTCAAGAAGCACAGCGTCTGGGTCGTATTCTGCGTGCTAAGAAAGTAGCTATTGCGGAAGAGTATAACGCATTCTTCTACACCTTAGTGTCACAAGACACAATGGAAATGAGTTATTCCCGCAAACGTCAGCGTTTCTTAGTTAATCAAGGTTACAGCTATAAAGTAATTACACATCTCAGTGGAATGGATTCTGATCCTGACTTGTTTTATAAAAATCGGGAAGAACAGGCCCAGTTGCTACAGCAGGTATTATCAGCTTCAGATTTAGACTGTGAAGATGAGAAAATCCCCGGAGAACCGGGATACAGGCCGAATAGTTCTTCAAGTACAAAACGGGCAGGTGGTCTCAGTTCAATGTCAGGTGGTGATGATGCAGTTTACTATGAACATCGCAAGAAAAACTCAGGAAATATTCACCCATTGTTCAAGAAGTTTCGTGGTGTTTAAATCCGGCCGAGTACGCGTTCCAAAAACACTGTTAATGCATGCAATGCTTAATTATTTCTATACTTTCATATTTTCAAATAAACACATTAAATAATATTAAACTTATTTCAAATCGATTGTTTCATTTTTAAAACATACCGATGTAAACAAGTGTTAAACAACGAAACAAATATATATTTTCCAAAATTTAGTTCCTTCAACTCCCTGTTTTTACATTTTTTTATATTTAGAAAAACATCTAGCGGGCTAAAAGAATGGGCAATTTTGGAATTGCAGGGTGACTTAGAAGTAAGGACCAATGAGGAAATGCATGATCAATTTGTGGGTGACCTTTATTACAACAAGTATGGACAACCGGTATGTAAAAAAATATAGTTTTGAAATATTTCTTTAATCGTTATATTTGGACAGATTCTCATTATAGGACATCATATATTGCAGGGAAGAGAACAAAAACTGGAGAAGCCGTTCGCCGTCCTGGAGAAATCAAAAACCAACGAGGGTCAACATATTATAGATCAAACAATAAACTATCTAAACACAAGTGTCTTGAATAGTACTGTTGATCGAACATTATTGGACAATACAGTTGCTCTCGAGAATAAAACCAAGCAACGAACAGAATACACAGTACAGGCTATTGTCACCAAAAAGTTAACATTCAAATCCAGGCCAAAACCCATTATAGCAAATGTAGCAAAGAGTGTTTAGATGTACGATTAATCCATATTTATTTTTATGAAATTATTTTCAGAAATGTTTAATAAAATATAAAACAAATTTCCAATCAAATATTTAAACAATTTCCATTTCACGTTCAATACCTACGAATTTTAATTGTTCGGTAGGTCCATATCTATAATCAAAGAACAGCTCCTCTCCAGGCTGTATGGCTCGTTTAGCAAAAATGCCTATTCGATGATCGCCGGTCACCATCATTACCTTGGCATAGCAATTAGGATTGATGGAATGGTTCGCAAAACGTATTTTATTGCCTTTGCGCGTAGCATCAACGACAAAATCATTGTTTAAATTAAACAAGAATGAACACATATATTTGTCATAAACTTTTCCTCGTCGATCGGCCTCATCCTGTGATATTATTTCACCGCAATATTCCGAAATAAATTCATTCTTCTGGGCTCCTTCCTTTAGGAAAATACCCCAACCGGCGACGTCTGAGGGTGCCATGAGTAAATGTTTATCTATAAAAACATAAACGTATAAATTCTATTATAAAAATACTAAGATTCAATGTATTTACGTAGGCCCCTCTGAACGCAAACATTTTTGCAAGTAATTTTTGTAAGCTTAAATTGATCTGCACCACATGCCTGACAAAGATCCGGGTCACATTCACGTACAGCCAAATAACATGGACATTGTTTGGTATTACATTGTGCTTTACAGCGACAACCTGGAAAACGATTTTGGCAATCGCTACTGCAATTACAGAATTTTTCGCAAAAGTTTTGAGTCTGTATGCATGAACAATTCATGTCACAAGGACCGGGATGGTCACAAGGTGTATAATTATAGACATGATTTGAAGAGGAATCCTTTTTCAGTTGTATTTTACGACAGTGCAATGACCACAACCTTTGCTTCTTCTTCTTCTTACGAGGTGGAGTATAATCTTGTCGAAGTTCTTCGATGCTAAATTCAGAGGCCTCTTTTTGTGCGAATTCATACACCTTTTAAGCAATTGTATTAGAAGAAATGATAGGTTACAAACAACTTAATAACAAACCTGTTCACATGTCTTGGTCAACATTATCTGGGCAATAGCACAATAATTTTTTAGAAATACTTTGTGTAAAGTCCGAAATAGCGATTGATCCGCTCCAGTCCAGTCACATTTGACATTCGAGGTATTCATCATTCCCGCTAAAAGAGATAATGGCCAGTAAAGTTAGTTAAATACTGCATTGTTCAAATGGAACCTTCAATACCACACCGGTAATTGAATAGCCTACCCATTATAGAATTTATTTCTGCAGAAGCTGCACTTGTTACAGTTCCATTTTCTTTAGTTTGGTCATTGTTAAACTCCTTATTACTGAACTGGCTGTTGCTATCATTACTATCTTCCGAACTTGCTTCGTTGCAAGAATCAATTGGCGGTGTTTTGTTGTCAGCTGCGAGTTTCTCCTTCATTCCTTCCTATAAATGAAATGGAACACAGCTTAATCATAACAAACTATTCTGTGGAAATGTTTGTTTTTAACACTACATACCAGGAGCATATAACAATTGTTGCTACATGGTTCAGTAAATGGTTTCATTTCAGGAAAACGTCGTTTTTGCAAATTTGGTCCAGAATGTCCTACTTGAAAACCTAAGATGAAATTACATTTTGTTGTAATTAATAATATGTTTTCAAGATTTATATATAATAACAGGGTGACTTGTTGAATATGCTATTGATTTTGTTACTGTTGATTGTCCGATTACTGATTGGTAATGATAAGGAATCGCCCTGCATATCAATGTTCGAGATATAGTTAATGAGTGTTAAGATGTATGGATTTTATAAAACCAAAACAAACTGTAACACATACACATGACTCCAATAACGATTAAAAACTGCATAAGAATCTTTTAGAAAGTAGTATTTTAATTTGGAAAACAATTTTAATTATGCATGTAATAGCGACTAAAATTAAAAATGCTGCTATGAATATTTAATTTTCGACTAAGACTTAGTTGAGGATGATGCTTCTCACTTTCACATTTTTCTGTTGTTAATGTTTTTTTAGCGTAAAATGATATACATTGAATGAAATTTAATGGAAGTATGATTGATCAATGAAGTGTAGCAAAGAAATATACAATTAAAAAACATACAACAACAGCTACAACTCACCGTGAGTTGGATGACCTGAATTTGAAGTAAATATTTTATTTTTTACATTAACAATTGTTAAACTCAGTTTTCAACAGCATTTTATGTATTTATATTAAAAAAAACGAAAATCAAAATATAAAAAGGATAAAAATAGAAAGTATTTCATTGAATGCATATCTCATATACAATTTCTGTAATTAAATTATACTTACGATGTAAAAAACAATCATATTTGAAGCAACGCCTACAGAACAATGTATGGAAAGAATGAAGTGTTCTTTCACGTGAAACACTTTCTGCCTTTTCACCATCAATATTTGGTGTACATTCCTGCGGCCGCTCTGGATCTTGGTGTTCTGTCAACTCAATGTATCTATGAAGCGCAGAATAGATTTTTAATTAAAAAAACGCATATATTGTACAAAATAATCGTTGGAAATGCTAAAATGCCATTTTGGAAAGACGAGAGTATAGACTATGTTTATCAAACCGATATATAAAATATGGGTATCATATGAAAGCTTATGGAATTAACTATTCAACAAATGTTTATATATCCCTTTCTTTAGCGCAGCATTTCGTGATAACTCACCAGATTCGTCACGAATGATTTAAATTCGTCATAGCAACCAGATTTCTCTTTCATATTATTTAAAATATAATAAATCTTTAGAATTAAATTCTTTTCTTTTAACTTACTTTTCTTTGAGTTCCTGCGACGTTCCTTTGTCGGGAAAATTTGAGCTAATGGCTTGAAATATTATCGGAGGAGGGAAAGGAAGTTTCTCTGTAAGATTATCTGTAGTCGTCTTTTCTGTACTTTCGCCAGATGCAATGTCTTTTTCATCATTGCTATTCTTCTCGGCTATGATTTTTTCACCTTCTTCAAGAATTTTTGCATCTTTGACATCATTTTCAGAATCTATTTGCTTTTCATTTTTTTCTTTTTCGCTAGTACTTGCATCCTTATCCTCGTTTTTCTGCATATCCTTTATCTCATCATTTTTTATTACTTCAATTTTTAAGGGAGCGCCAGTAATTTCTTCAATTTCTTTTGGATATGTTCTCATTAACGCGTGCACTAGCTCCACAAATATTGAATCGTCCATAAATGAGGGATCTTTATCGCCATGTACCTTGCCATCATAATTCTTTATCAATTCCTCAATAAATTTACCATCCTTATCGAGTACTTCATCACCCATATAGGGAATATTGTGGAGGACGGTTTCATCTTCAACCATGAAATTTTGCTGAGTGGGGGCCCATGTGTACATTGTTGGAATAGGCGTGACAGCATTTATTACACATATTGGCACTTGTTGGGTACCACCTCCGTTATAAATTGTCACTTCTGCTCTTTTGACGCAGTCCACATGCGGTGGATCATATGGTTGGGCCTGCCAAACCTTCGGCTCACAATACAGATCTTGAACATTGTAATTGTGTTCGTCCCTGCAAAAATATGAATTTAGAACCAATTATAAACTGCAATTTATAAGACCACAAACCAATTCTTTATCCATGCTTCCTTTATTTCATCCGCCCTTTTGTATCTTTTCTGCTGTCGAATTTTCATATATTCCTTTTTAACACGTCTCTTCCATTCCAACGGTACTTTCAGATTATTTGTCATAATAACAATTTCTTAAGGAATTTAATATAACTTTATTGGATGAAAAAATGCAAATATTGCCAAAAACAGAAAACTTTTGCAAAAATACACGCACCAGCGGCGCCAATAAATACAGAATACAGAGTTGCCAAGATATACAATTTTATTACAGCAAGCAAAGTGAAATAGTTGCGGCCAAGGTAGATCTAACAGGTAACCGCATCGGCGAATTGCTACAACAAAGTAACTTTTGTGGTCCCCTCAAATGTCAAAATTGGCATCTAAGGCGAAAAACATAGATTCGCCATGACATTTAAAGGTTGCGGCAAATTTGTTTCAACCAATCAGAAACGAGGTGTTTGTTTATATTTTATTTTGTGTGCCTCTCGTCGTAAACGAACGTCGCAATTTATATTCAATAGAAAATATAGAAAAAATGGTTTAAAGAAAAAAAAAACATAGCACCAATATCGTTCTATGCAAAATCAGGGTACCAACACTCCGAAGCATATGGCCATACATTCACCACATATTCAATAGCAGCAACAGCAGGATATGAATATCAAAATCTCAATAATTTGGCCAATAGCCAACAACATAATATCCAGGAACAGAATCGCAAAAAATTGGATAGAATTCATTGGAGCCGAATTCTTGCACTACTTCCCGTGATGTGCTTTGGATTAAAATGGTCCATACAAATCATAGATGTTGGGGCTATCTTAATTCCTCAAGCTGCACTCCATTCTAACCTCCTTCCTTTGTCTTTAGGGACACTAAATAGTGTTAAATTTCCATCACAATATTTCTTATTGCAAATCGAGCACTTTTTCATTTTCTTTTAATTTTTACTGGTTTCACTCTAAACTTGCTCTTAAATTAATTATTAAATTATTTAGGGAAGAAAACATAAACAAATTTGTTGTTGCATTCATTTAGGGCGAATTCATCATTACAACAATTTGTTTTGACATTTAATGGTGCCGTCAGCTGGGCTGATGCGATTACCTAGTACATCTACCTTGGTTGCGGCAGAAAATAAAACAGATGGTGAAATTCCATACCTGCCCTTGCCTAAATAAATGCGTGCTAAGAACTACCATGGTGCAATAAGGAGGTAGAACAGCTTCGTAAAATTTCAGTAGTACAACCCTGATGCTACAACCGCTTCCTGTCAAATTCCATTTTCATTTATTTCATATTTTATTTAATATTTTCCTCATTCTTAAAATCAGTTAAATAGCGGTCAAAATAATTAAATGCCTGGATTTTCTGGCAAATAAATTCAATGCACGTCTCGCAATATACGCGTCTTCCAAAAATAGATTTTCAAAATATTTTGTTATTATTTTTAAAAACAAAAAATACCTTACCTGGTAGCTCTACCTTACCTTTCAATTGTACCATGATAACTAGCAAATTTTCATGGTAGAAAAATATAGGTACACGCATCGACACAGCTGCTGAGACAATAAACTGTCAAGCCAATTTTGGAATTGAAAATGTTGAATGAAATGTTGAACAATTATTTAAATTTGTAAGAAATGTTGAAAAACGCGAATTATAATAACCACAGTATGACGTCGTAAAAGAAAACATATAAAAATCTACTTATATTTGAAAAAAAAAAAAACATTTACATTTTTTTTGACATATCAATGTTCCGAACCTTTGGTGCGTCTACATGAATTTTTCTACCATGTATATTTTGGTAATTTTTTTGTAAGTCTATTGTACTGTCTAAGTAGAAAAAGTGTATAAAAACAAATGTTTTTGAATGATTTCAAAGTCTAATTAATACAATACGAGTTTGATGTTTCCTACTTTTCTGGTTGTGCGGGTTTTGCAATCATTTCCAAGGCAGGCCAAGGAAATCATCTGAACTCAATTTTTTCTTATGTTAGCTTTGTAATGTCAAAAAATTTACGAAGCTCTTGTATGTTTGTTTGAACAATAAACAAAAACCTTTGGAAAATTTTCAAATTCTGTTGAAATTTAAATTCATTCTTAAGGTAAGGTCACATTGGGCAAATATTTGACGAAAAATGTGAAATATTTCTTTGTCACAATCTGACCATCAAATATTATTTGACGGTAAATACAAAAACAGCTGATTTTGGGAAAACAAAATTATTTGCCGGAAAACAAAAATTTGACCAATGTGTCCATAATGTGAACACATATGATCAATTATTTCCTCTTTTTTTGTCAAACATTTATTTGACGGTGCAAATGATTTGTAAGGTCAAACAAGGAAAAACATCAGTTTAAAACATTGGGCAGCATTTTGCTTTAACAACAGGAGCATTTGTAGCATGATGTTTAATGAATAAAATAAAACAAACGAATGCAATAAGTGGCTTTGTTCATTTGATATTTTTGAACTAACTGAATTTGAATGTTTAGTAAAAAATGTGTATATTTGGTCTGTTCCAGAACTGCCAGAATGTAAGTGTTTTTACTATGATAACCGATTTTCCCTTTATTATATCGAAGAAAATTGCGAAACTAGTAGATTCTTGCAGGTTCTGGAACAAGATATAGGTAGATGCATCAACGCTTGAAACAATGATATGTCAAAAATTTTGAAATGTTTTGACAAAAATAAGTAGATTTTTCTATGTTTTCCTATACGGCGAAAAATCGGAGGTTGCAATGATATATATTTTTCAACAATTTTTACAAATTTCAATAATATTTCATTCATTATTTTCAATTCCAAAATTGTTTTGACAGTTTATTGTCCCAGCAGCTATGTCGATGTAACTACCTGTATTCTTCTACCATGATACAAACAAAAATGCAAAATAAAATTGTTGTAACAAGGAATTTATTCCACAACAGCTGGTCTTTTGCTTCCCTTCTCCAAATAAATTATACCCGAAACTACATTTTCTTTATATCTCTCTTTCACTCTCTCTGTCTATTTCTCTCGGCCAAATAAATTTGTTTCCTCACAGTTTGATCAAACAATTTAATGGGAAAATATATTTTACGAATGTGAACATGTGTCAAACATGTTTTCCCATGGCACTGTTTGACGCTGTTTGGTGACTGCTTGAACAAACAAAATCTGTCAAATATTTGACTGTAATGTGAACATCGAATCAACTCTGTATGAATTTTACATTTGTTCCGTCAAATATGGGAAAACAAATTTCGATCAAATATTTGCCCAGTGTGACCGTACCTTTACAGTCATGGTTCATTGAGAAAGGTTGCTCAACTCAACTCAAAGAAACTAGAAAAATTCAACTCTGTGCTGTAGTGTCAAATAGACTTTTAAATATGCAACAGTTGATTTTGTTTATTTTATTAATTTCTTAAACAAATTCTTATATTGGGGAAAACCCGCGAAACAAGAATGAAATTTTAGAGATATATTCCACAAGATTGAATCTAATATAGTAGGACAATACAGATTTATTTTAAAATTGTACAATGAGGTGCCCATTGACGTCCAAAATATGCTTTAATTCGAAATAAATTCAAAATTTATTCAAAACAATAAACACACATACACAAAATGGGTATATGTTTTGACAGAATATGGGCACCAAAAGAAAAACATTGTATTTAGGGGGTAGCATGGTAGAAGAATATAGGTAGACGCGTCGACACAGCTGCTGGGACAATGAACTGTCAAACCAATTTAGGAATTGAAAATTTTGAATGAAAAATTATTTAAATTTGTAAAAATTGTTGAAAAACGCGAATTATAATAGCCTCCGAATGGCGTTGTATAAGGAAACATATATAAATCTACTTATATTTGAAAAAACATTTAAATTTTTTTGACATATCAATGCTCCCAAGCGTTGTTGCATCTACCTGTATTCTTCTGCCATGGGGGTAGCTTTGTTCTACTTTCGGTAATTGTGCCATGCCAGCTTTTCCGGAGAGTATATTTTTGCATTTTGTGATGAAAAATAATTGTAATTGTATTATGAATACGGTATTGTGCCAATTCGTGTTGGTATTTATTGTTTGATAAAAATGCAAAGAACAGTGTTGGCTCGTTTGTTAGGGATGCCATAGTTTTTTGTTGTTGCAAAATGGTCAGGCTTAATCCCTTTATTGTTGTTTTTATAAAAGCAACGTTTGTTTATTAGTGGAGAACGATGGTAATGTTTACCAGGGGGTAAGGCAAGGAATAACTAGGTTTCGGAAAGAACCACCAATCCTCATAAGCTCCATTGTTTTTTGTCTGGGATATTCTCCCCAGAAGTTATTCTAAAAATTACTTCTATGACAAAAAACCTTTTTACCCAAGTGACGAGATCGTAAGCTTAATAGAAGAGGAACAAAAGAACTGCATAAAACTAAAATTGTTTTGGAAGATCTTTTAAATCTTTCAACCGCACGTAAATTGCGTTTTACCAATATTTAACGGTTTGGATCATATTTTTTAAAAGAATTCCAATTAATTTCGGCAAATTTGGCGATTTATAATGCATTTATCAGAATAGACATTTTCAACTATACCTATGCGCTTTCACTTTTCATATTATCGGGAAAAATTCTCTAAATTGCACTAAAGTGAAATTTTATTTTGAGAAAAGTATGTACATATACAAGGCATGGTAAAGTTAACAAGGAAACGTCATATCAAATAAGCATATCCATATCTGCTTTTTCTGTAATTTACCTTGTCAAATTTCACGGCATAGAAAACAGGTTCCCATGATTTGTGTATGTATAATGGATTTACAAGTATACATTTTGACAATAACACGTTGTCAAATGAATGATTTTGAAAAAATTGTGAACATATCATTGCATGACATTACCTAATTCATTCTACCATGATACATGCTATATAAAGCGTACATACGCAGCTTGGCATCATGTCAAATTATAAAGGAAAACGACAAAACCGAAAGAATTTATGTGCGGCTCTGGCGAAGACTTCAAGCTGGTTATGTACTCTCACCTTAAATCATAGGTATTGAAATATTTTTTTTTCAAACATTTCTGTATTTATGTCAAAACTGTCATTTTACCTTCGACTTCGAATTTTATTTTTATTGTTCGAATTTCGAATTTTATTTTTATTGTTTTAAGCTGCTATCAGATGATAAGGGTTTTACATATGTGCTGTCACTTTTATTATCCATGTGTATGTCAAAATTGCCATTTTACGTATGACTCGTAATTCTTGCTTTCACACACTTGCGTATGGTTAACGTGACCATACGTCCCGCTTTGGGCGGGACAGTCCCGCTTTGAGGTTATCTGTCCCGCTGTCCCCAGCGAGAGCAAAAATGTCCCGCTTTCGAAAATACTGGATATTGATATTGATGAAAAATACATGAGTTATTTTTTCCCCGTGAACATATAATTTATTTGCATAGTTTTTTTCAAGCAACATTAACATTAAAATTAACTCGAAAGATTTTGTAATGCTAATGCTGGAGTTAATGTCGACGGCGTCAAATGTCAAAAAAATTGAATCGTATGAAATTTTATGAGAGCAGTTAATCTTAACGCCGTAAGAAATTCGACGCCGAAAAAGTTCTCCAGCATAACAAGGGAAATCACCAAATTAAAAATGCTTATAAAAATAGAAAAAGTTTCTGTCACTCTGTCAGTACCATAAGCATAGACGCTCTAAATTGTTCTGGTATCTTTTCATCGTGGAGTCGGAGAAGGCGAGCAAAGTCAAACAATTTATTTTCAATGTTAGTGATTGTAACATTACAATAATGCCTAAACGCAAGTGTACTTTTAACATTTCTTTGCAAAATAAGTATCCATTTATAAAACAAAGAAGTGGTGAATCAGACGTTACGTGTGAAAAATGTCGTACTGATTTTAGTGATGGACATGGTGGTGCCAGTGATATTGAGAAGCATTTAAAATCGGAAAAACACAAGCTTTCTGATCAAGCTGCCGCTTCAAGCTCGTCAATGCTTTCTTTTTTTAAAAGAACAAATTTGGCGACTTCCAAAGACTTGGATATAGCTGCAGCGGAGGGTGCGTGGGCGTACCACACAGTACAAGAAAAACAACAGTTTTCGTTCGAATGACTGTGCTTCAAATCTAATACAAACATGTTTTGAGCAAAAATTTAGATGTGCCCGTACGAAATCACAAGCTATAGTTGTAAATGTGCTGGCACCTATGGCGATGGACGAATTGAAAGAACACCTTCACGAAGCCCACTGCATATCTTTATTAACCGATGCTTCCAATCATGGCTCAATAAAATTATTCCCTGTTTTAGTTCGCTATTTTGTACCATACGAAGGCGTTAGAGTCAGGATTTTAGAGTTTCAAAAGCAGCCAGGCGAATCATCTGATATAATTGTGGATTATTTGAAAGAAGTATTATCTTGCAATGATTTGAATAAGAAAATTGTGGCATTTTGTGCAGACATAAATAAATAATGTTTACGCGAAATTAAACCTATCCGTCGGAAGGCAGCTCATTGGGATTGGGTGTGGAGCCCATATAATTCATAATGCTGTTGACTTCGAATGCATCATTGTGAAAATTTATTCATTCTTCTACATCTACAGCATTCGGGTAGAAGTTCTGAAAGAGTTCTGTGATTCCACCGACACAGAGTATCAGAAACTGTTGGGCTACAGTAAAACAAGGTGGCTTGCTTTAATGCCGGCGCTTGAGAGAATTTTAAAAATGTTTCAGCCTTTGAAAACCTATTTTCTGAGCATAGATAAATGCCCTACTATTTTAAAAACGTTTTTCGAAAATCCCAGCTCTGAATTGTGGATATATTTTTCGCACGCACAGACAGCGATTTTTCATCAAGCCGTGTTGAAAATCGAGGGACAAAATGTGTCCACAATAGAGTCTGCGAATGAAATTAATCGTCTCCGAGATAACTTAGAACTTAAAGAGAATTCGATTTTCCTTCCTCATTCCGTCCGCAATCTACTGGTAAAATTACAAAAAAACTGACGTTGCTGTTGATGAGCAGAATGTGAAAACTGCGGCAGTGGATTTTTATAAGACAAGTAAAGAATACTTGGAACAGTGGTGCCAGTTCAATGCACAACTAGCAGTATTTGAATGGTCAAATTTGAGAAAAGTCCCTACTTGGGAAGACGTACAGAATGTGACGGATTTGCTGATCAGACAAAGATTTCTTAGCAGTAGCCAAGATACGGAGGTGTTCGATGAGTTTTCGCTTATTTCCAGTTACGTCACAGTTGAAAAAATCAAAAGCTGGAACGATGAGAATGTTGCTACTGAAGACCGTTGGGTGGAGCTGTTTAAACACTTCCGTGCTAATAATCTCAACTGCACAAACTTTCGCACAATTATTGAGTATGTTTTATGTATGCCTGGAAGTAACGTACCTGTCGAAAGAGTTTTTTCCCTAATGAATAAAATATGGACAAGTGAAAAAACGCAGTTAAGTGTGACAGTTTTAAAAGCTATTTTAATTACTAAGACTAACATCAACAAACAATGTAATCAGCTCCATTCCTACTTGAAAACTAGACCCGATATTTTAAAACTAATTTGCTCTGCTGACAAATGTAAAACAAATACTTAGACATAAGATTAATTTCATAAATTAGATTTATACGTATTCTCTCCGTTTTTGAATAAAATTTGTTTTTAAATGCATATTTTTTTTTTACAAAATTCCGCAGTCGTCCCGCTCTGATGAAAAATATAAATGGTCACATTACGTATGGTAATTACTTTTGGTTACACTGTGATTATATTGTATTTTCTAAAAAATGATAATACTTAATGGATGATTTTTGCCCCAAATTTAATATATTTTCACACAATAAACATTATCTTGTCCAATTTTTATTGCATAGAAAGCATGCTCCCATCTCAAATTTTTGTATATACAATGCATTTATAGATATACATTTTGACAATGAGATGTTGTCAAATAGATAATTTTGAAAAAAGAATATGAATATATGATTACATGACTTTACCAATTTATTTATATCATGTCCGATAGCTTGCAATATCTTATTATTGTACCATGTTACCAAAAAAGACGAATTAAATTATGGCCGAATTTGAACTAGGCTACCCTAAATGTTGTTGTCAACAAAAGTGTCAAAAAATCATTAATATTGGCAACACTCTGTCGTGTCCCAGAAATATGAGTCCGACGCCGTCAAAATCCAAAACAAATGAAAACATCAAACAATAACATAAGAGACATATATAATTTTACAAAGCGGAATGCAAAATAATTGAAAGGAAAACATCCTGTGACAGTACTCTTTAATCAACAATACGCAAGCAACATAAAACTCGATAACAACACCGTAAATATGGAACCTTCAGCCTGCGAAGGTTAGTACGGGTGAATATGAACTTTGGTTTATACATGCAATAAAACATTTATTTTCCTTTTAAGATTTGAAAGCATTCGAAAGGCGACTCACGGAAGTTGTGTCCTCCTACCGTCCATCAACTGTTCGTTGGCGAAGTAAGTGAAGCAATTGTTTTGTTAAAATGTTAATTACAATCTTCTTCTGTCACTGCAGTTGTTTTAGCCGTAATATCATTATGCACTGCGATTGGTGCTTGGTATTGGTTGCGAGATCCAAGAACTTCAGTCGTTCCTCTTACAGAATCACTTCTTATTCATCCAGTATTTACTTTTGCAACGTTAACCTTACGTATGTATAGTTCAAGGAATGTTATTTTAATTATTCATTATGTTTAACCTGTCTTTATATAGTGGTGTTATTTGTTTTTGGAATACATAAACTGGTCATCGCTCCACAAATTATAACTTCACGTATGCGAAGTGTGCTTGGTGATTTTAATATGAGCTGTGACGATACAGGAAAACTTATATTAAAGCCTCGGCCGAATAACAATTGATGTCATTGGTCACCAACGGACAACGCATGCTATTATGTTTGGTTACTTACAATGGGATTAAATGATAAAAGATCATTCATTTATTTCCCTTACCTGTAATTATAATACGAATATAGGTAGTTTATTTTATTACTGATGTGTGTTTGTGATCGATAGTTCACAAAATGAGAATAAAATGGAGGAAAAAACATTAAATTATGCTTATAAATTAAATTCAAATATTTCATTTTTATTTGTAACAAAATGCAGTCTTTGTGAATGTATCCGTTCTCCTGGTAGACACTGTCCAAAACAGGTATAGTGTGGTATTTTAAGTATCTTAATAAAATTCTAGAGTGTTTTCGTACGAAAAAGCTTGCAAAATTGTTTTAATATATAAAGGAAAAATTGCAATCTTTAGTTCATCCGCGTCAAACTTTATACACCCTCTACCATGTGAAAACTTAAGTTAGTTAAATAGTTGATCTGTTTTGTCTACAATCTTAACCTTCCCTAAGAATTATTATGTAGACATTTTCTACTCCCAATCCTGGAAAGTATGATCAGCACTTTAAAAACATTTAAAATCGACCGTTACCAATTTATGAAGCTTATGTCAAGGAAAAATATTTAAGACTTTTGACACGAGCTCAAGTGTAGCTTGCTGGACCAAATCTTTAGAAAGCCGTAAACAGAACCCATAGGACGAAAATGACAACAAAGTTTTTACCATGTTAATTTCATGTATAAAATATAATAAAATGTTGCCACAGGTCTACTTCATTCGTTTTGTCGAGCTTCAGCCACTTGTATTCCTGTGAATTCTTCGTTAAATGCTAGATGAGCTATGCCAAATTATTTGCACCAGTGATTGAACAACATTTTAGCATCAAACCTTTCGGATATATATTGAACAACGCACGGTATAATCATGATAGAACTGAGCATATTTGATATTTGACATTTTGACAAATCGAATGGATTACAACCGTCAATTCAATTTCGTATGCATCAAATAAAATCGATTCTCTTTCAGAGCCGCTTGGCGTATTTCTAAATAAATAAATTGGCGGTTACAATTGATAAAATTGTTTTTGGAATAAACTAAAAAATCGGATTCATTAAGGTCTCGGATCTTTTCCATGTATTGGCGGTGCCTTGGAAACACGAGCCAAAGTCTCCACGTCTCTTAAGTAATCACTTAAGTTAAAAAAAAATCGACTCACATCCAGGGAATTTCATTTGACTTATGTATGCGCAATGTGTGAACAGCATTTAAGACTCTAGTACATGCATGGCAGAAGAATACAGGTAGATGCATCAACGCCTGGGATCATTGATAAGTCAAAAAAATTTAAATGTTTTTTCAAATATAAGTGGATTTTTATATGTTTTCTTAAACTACGTCATTCGAAGGCTATTATAATTCGCGTTTTTCAACAATTTTAACAAATTTAAATAATTTTTCATTCAATATTTTCAATTCCAAAATTGGTTTAACAGTTCATTGTCCCAGCAGCTGTGTCGACGCGTCTACCTATATTCTTCTACCATGAGTACATGACAGAAGAATACTGGCTTACTGGCTACTCGCTTGGGAACATTGATATCATGGTAGAAGAATATAGGTAGACGCATCGACACAGCTGTTGGGACAATGAACTTTCAAACCAATTTTGGAATTGAAAATGTTGAATGAACAATTATTTAAATTTGTAAAAATTGTTGAAAAACGCGTATTATAATAACCTCCGAATGACGTCATATAAGAAAACATATAAAAATCTACTTATATTTGAAAAGACATTTAAATTTTTTTTTGACATATCAATGTTCCCAAGCGTTGATGCATCTACCTGTATTCTTCTACCATGATTGATATGTCAAAAGTTTTAAAATGTTTGTTCAAATATAAGTAGATTTTACATGGCTCAATAAGAAAGGTTGCTCAACTTCAAAGAAACTAGAAAAATTCAAATCTTACTGGAGTCTTATAATGTCAAATAGACTTTTAAATATGCAACAGTTGGTTTTGTTTATTTTTCATTTTTAACAAAATTCTTATATTGGGGAAACCCGCGAAACAAGAATGGAATTTCGGGGTTTTCCCATGATATTGAATCTACAGTAGTATATATAACAAAACATATTTATTTCAAAAAATATAAAAATATGCATTTTTTTTCAAAACAAGAAAACATATACAAAGACATAGAAGTATAAAGATGGGACAAGACAGAGTCAAAACATTGCCACCAGGTGTAAATACCTCTGTTGTTACGATATCATAACAACATAATCACCAATGTTAAGTTGTTTTAACAGCAAATGCAATATTCAAACGTCAGTGAAATGCAATTTTTAGTTCAAATTTTTGGTTTACAGAAAATTTTATTCTTAAAATTGCTCTGTAAATACAATTTTTATGCTAACATGTCACTGTTGTGAGCAGCGCCTCTATATATTTTTCACATTAACTATTTTTCCATTATGCATTTTGTCCAGTCTTTACCATTTTAGGTCTTTGACATATATTCTTCTACCATGCTCTAGTATAAACATGGTAGAAGAATACTGGTAGATGCATGGTAGAGGAATATAGGTAGATGCATTAACATTTGGGGAATATTGATATGTCAAAAATTAAAACGTTTTATCAAAAATAAGTATAATTTTAAATTTTTCCTTATACGATGCAAATCGGTAGTTGTGGTTCGTTGGCCCGGAATCAAAGTTGTAGTTTACTACCAAATACATATTTATTTTTTGTCTCCTCCAGAATTGCAAGAATGTAAAACTTTTAAGTACGATACTTATTTTTCCTTTATGATATCGAATTGTAAAAATTGTAGATTCTGGAACAGATCATTGAATGTTTTTGTTGCAGTACAATAAAATGCAAAGTTCTTTACACTTTTTTTGTTTTGAGTGTTCCCGACTTCTGCCAATTTTGTGAGTTTATTTATTGTTTTGAAAACAATGAAACTGGATGAACAAACGAGCATGGGAATCAAAAAGAACGAAATTATAGGCTTTTCAATTATATAATTGCTGATGGCTTCGTAATTGCCGGGACGGCAACGTCACAATGACAAATTTTTGCATTCTGACATTCAATAAAATAAGTCCATTACCGTCTTTTTTAAATGCATTGAAAGTTAAACTACCACCGTATAAACTTGGTAAAAGTTGCCCGAACGGTTACTTTAAATTATATAAAATACCGATTATCATTTCTGTTACCGACTAACTGTTCTTGTACTCAATCACTTGTTTATAATTGTAGCTTGCAAGCAGATGTGCGCGTTTGGATTTGAAAATGTACTATTTTATTTTAAAAAATAATTAGTTATAATGCAAAACAAAGTAATGCAAAACTGCATACAGATTAATTAAGGAGCTGTAATGAGTGATTCTGATGATACCGATATTTTATTGTTGATACCACCCGATTACTATCTTGCTAATGCAGAGGAAAAACTAATAGCAGAAGATTTAGAATCTTTGAAAAGAAAGCAACTCAAAAGCATACAAGAAAATAAAAGACGACTAAAAATTGCCAGAGACCTGACGAGTAATTTTCAAGCAATGAATTTGGAAAATAGTAAAGAAGAGGAGTCTTTATCCGTGCCGCCACCACCGACTTCAAACGCTTATCAATTTCTGGCGCCCAGTCGAAAAGCTGAACTGAATAATATAAATACAAAATTGCATTATTTAGAGCGAGAAGAAATGGCCTATATAGACAACCCCTCAGATATTTCGAGCATATCAGCAAACACGATAAAAACACAGTTTGGCCCTTCTAAACACAATAGAGAACAAGTGGGAATGGTTCACTCAACTCCTAAATGTATGGACACTTCTTTTAAACAACCTATTGCTTCTAAGAAATCAAATACTGTACAGGAGTGCAAGGATGATGGTGTATTGTTAGAAATTGATAATTTCCTGTCAAATGATCGGGTTTCCGCAACAAATAGCAGTGATTACTGGCAACAAAGACACAGTGATGAATATAGTGCTAAAGTACAACAACGGCTGCCAAATATAGAATACCAATATCAGACACATGGGAATAACATGCGGACATCTATTTATACAGGATCAGCAGACAAAGTCCCAACGTCCGACAATCATATGTCAAAAACCGAAAACAACCTTATAAGCCTAAGTGAAATTTGGGGAAAAAGTGGCCAATCCACAGCTATAGCAACATCATCGCAGTCGAATTTAAAGGAGGAGCAGCTGAGGAGGCAGCATTTGGAGAAGACAGTGAGACAGTTGCAATCGCGATTATTAGAATATCAGCAAAGGTTATCGGTTGCCATTGAAGTTGATCGAACAAAAGATAATGCTCTGAATAATGTACAAATGGAAAATAAAAGGTATTGGATAACACTACTATTAATAATCCAACGTATCTTAATGTATACAATTAAATAAGAATTTGTAAGTTGGTGATGCCTTATACTCGCCTACTCGGGAACAGAAAACAAATGTACATAAATATATCTATTATAAAAATTTCTATTTCAGTCTCTCACAAGAGCTGCAACAAATACGGCAAAATCTGCAGTCTTATGAACAGCAACGTAAGCAATATGACGAAAAGATGGAAGCCCTACAAAAAGAACTTGCACAAGCTGTTAGTTTGGCAACAAAATTTCAGGAGAAAAATGAGAGAATGGAGATGGAGCTAACCAACTACACAAGGTATATTCAAATTCGAATCATGACTATTGAAGTAAATCAAATCCGAATGCGTTTTTCAGAAAATCGAATGAGTCGTCCACTCACTACAAACAGAAAATGGAGGAGTTAGAAATACAAGTTCATGCATGTAAGAGATCTGAAGAAATGTCCCTTAATGAGTTACAAAAGTTGAGAGACAAATATGCCAAGTCCGAACATTTATATGAAAAAGTATTTAAAGATAAATAATCCGAGTAAACCACTGCTACAACCAATAACATTTTTAAAATGTTTCAGATTAAACTAAAGTGTGAAGAACTTGAAAAGGAGAATTCTACATTGAGACATCAGAAAGAAATGTTGCATGAATATCACCAAAAACAAAAGTCAAGAGCTGATAATTTGGAAAACCAAAGGAAATCACTACAAGAATCGTTAGCTCATTTAACTGAAAACGAGGTAGGCAAAAGCGTTTTTCCTATATTAACATTTTGTTTAATTTTTATACCATAGTGCACTCTTAGGAAAAAATTAGACGTACAACAAAAGTCCCTTAAGTGTCATTATCAACAACAACTGGAAAATGTAGTTTCACAGAAGCTGAAAGAGTTTCAGGAACAACTAGATAGAACTGAAGAAAATCTGAGAACAGAAGCGCGAGAACGTGAACGATTGATAGCGGAACGTGCTGTCAAACAGTTGGAATTGATAAATGAGAAAAATGAATTAGAGTTAAAACTATTGCAAGAAAAACAAAAGGAAGAGGTTGAACTGTATAGAATACAATTAGCGAATGCTACAAAGAAAATTGAAGATCTAGAACTAAAATTGAGTCTGTATAAATCCAAAAGGGCTGACATTGCTGAAAAATTACACAATGTAATGGAAACTCAATGGCAAAAAGCATTGGAAATATTGACATCGCCGAATCTAACACGATTAACTCAACTCGAGACAACCGATAATGAGTCACCTGATGGCAATGAAACACATAACAATGCATTGTTACAACAACAAAATCACCAGAATCACTATGAAACACCGAAAACTAGTAAAAAGGAAAATAATCTTAATCTTCCAAAGAATACATCTCCGCCTGTGGATAAACTGCAAGCTTACATTGAATTGGTAACAAAGTTGTTTTTCAAAAAATATATTTCCATTTAATTTCAGTATTTGTTTTATATTCCAGCTGCTTTCGAAATCTCCAAGTGATTTTGACAAACTGAATGAAATTTTATCATTAACATCCAAAACTAAACAATCCAAAGAAAAATTGGACAAGAATGCAAAACGTTACTGCCAGTCCCGCCAGCCGCCGTGGAAGTCATGAATATTTTTTATTTTAAAAGTTTTTTTTATTCATATATTATGACGATATTTTTTATTTTTAGAGTAAATGTATAAAGTGTTAGAAAAATAATAATTGTATAAAATAAATTGATTATGTCACAAACCACTACAATAACCAGAGTTAATTTTTACCTTAAACCTGAAAAAAATGCTTTATAAGTTGGATAAAGTAAAGCTTCCCTAATTTAACATGATTTTTTGCTCATCTTAAACATTAGTGTTTATTGGATAACACGTTAGCGATAAAATTCGCAATCCATTTAATGTTACTCTTTGCATTTGCTGTAAAATTAAAGTTCGTCTCACTTGGTTGATTTGGATTATATGGGAAATATAAATTCAAAGACAATTTTATTGCCACTTTAACATTATCTATTATTCATATTTCGTTTGCCGTAGTGTGAACATTGAAAATGTAATCAAAGCCACAATGTTAGCCCAAATAGTTTTTATGATAATATTAAACAAATCAAAAAAATATTGGCTATATAATTTAAATTTTGGGCCAAAAAAGGTATTTTTTCTTGACATTCTTTGTTTTCGTAGCCATTGCTTTTTTATTACTTATTTATTCTCTTTTATAAACTTAACTAAGGATATAATTCATGTTACTGTCATGTTAAAGTGCTTTTCTAAAGTTATTTATATGCTATTTGTGGAAATTTCGGACAATTGCCACACAGTCCTATAGTTTCCCATACCTGTATGTGGGAGTTTTCAGTTAAAACAACCAAATGCTGATGTGTTGAATATGTAAGGCTGCAAAGAAGAGGAAGAAATCCTCGTAATTTATGCATACATTTATTTTATTTTTCCGTACCTTCTTATATTCGATATTCCGGTTACGATTTCCGTAATAAAACTTAAATTCCAGCTGGACCATAAGCGGACAATACCACCTTCTACCGCAGTTGCAATGACATTTACACCAACTCCCTCCTTTATGTATGAATAACAAACCGCCGTTATACGATCCTCATGTACGAAGTGCTGTATATATCGAGCATTCACTGAATGCAAACGTAATATCGATTTTCCATTTGGATTGATGCAAACATTTACAAAATCATCAAGATTTTCTTCTGTAACTTCAAAACATTCATCGGCTAATGGCTGTGTTGACGGAACGGGTGGGGATATGAATGCCATGGAAGTGTGTGGAGTTGATGTGTCTACAGAAATTGGATTTTGTTGTTGATGTGATGGTTGTGTCAGTGAGTGAACAGTGACGATGTCGCCTAATGTATGACTTATAGCCAGTAATGTTATGGGTGAGTGATGAATTTCGGCGGGCCTTTCAATTGTTCGTACATAGCTCCAACTGAAAAAAAAAAAACAAATCAATTTATAGATAAAATCATCAATTACAATAAAAATAAGAGAATTACAATAACAATAACGATTCCGTTCAGAGAAGAGTTTCGTAGATTATATGGTATTAATTTATTTTCACTATTGTGGGTTAAAAAGAGGTTGGTGAATGCTCTTTTAATGCCTCATATCAATTATGGGCTTAAGCTGGTATCGGGTACGATAAATTGTATTTGTTTAAGAGTTAATGCTATCGTGAGATTTGAGCATGGTTTTTCTTCAAAAATGATCACATTTCAAATTTTGCTATAGATTTCCTAGGAGTTTCTTTTGAGCAATTTTTATCGGTTAAGTTATTGCATTATTTTTACAAAACAATCAAATGTGGTGTTCCTAGGTTTCCGGCTAGCATGATTAGTTTTTCCAGGTCAACTAGGAGTACTCAAATATAAATACCCAGAATAAATAACTTAACATTTGAAAAGTCCTTTATTGTACGTATTGCACGTTTGTTGTTGTTGTTGTAGCAGCTCATACATCCGTGTTCGTTCGGTTTCCATTTTCTGACTCAGTTCAATCAGGTTCTGCCTCTAAGTCCAGTCTCAAAAAGATGCAACCTGTATGGGTTGTGTCCATAACGAGACTGGAGTTAGGTGAGTAGGCTTGACTGGGCAGCGAAATAGGTGCAGCCTGTCATGTGGGCCTGTGCCACATGCTGGGCAGATGTTCTGCATGTCGCCGTTAATCCGGGCCCAGTAGGAATTAAGGCGGCTGCACCATACGGATCGTAATTGAGCCAAGACTACTCGGGTTTGTCGGGGCAGCTCTCGTTCTTCAGCTGCGACGGGAGGGGGATGGTATTCACTCTATATCCTTCAATGGCTTCTGAGGCCGCATTAGAGTGAATACAATTCAGTCCCGCTTGATAGGCCTGTTGATCTAGAGGCTCTCTCTTATACCTCTGTACCTCTCTCTCTAGATCCTGAAGGTCTTTCCTAACGTGCCTGGGCGGAGGTTGCCTATCCACAAGATGGTGATTTGGATGGCTTTGTCTATAACACCCAAGAATGTATTGCATTGACAGCATTTTGTTATGCTGTCGCACAGGTAAGACCTTCGCCTCCTCGTGTAGGTGATCGACAGGTGTCATGAGACGGCACCCTGTTGCGGTTCTAAGGGCGGCATTCTGGCAGGACTGCACATTTTTCCACTGCGTAGCACTGACGTTGGCGGATACAAACTTACTAACTCCTCTATCTTAATCCTCAAAATTCTCGCTTCTTCACTATTCGTTTCCTTCCTTTTCATTATTATTTTATTCTTCCATCTTCTCTAAATTAGGATGAACACAATGGACCAATAGGTCACCGAGTGGAGTGGTTGTTTACACAACCGCGCATCCTTTAACTTAACCTAATCAAATGTATATACTTTATGTGGTCTACGATGAATATTTAGAGGTGTTACAAACGGAATGACAAATTTAACATACCCTTATTTTCAAGGTGGAGGATATAAAAATGTTAAATATATATGATACTTACTCGTTCAGGTCCCAAATCACAGCAATACCGTCTTTTCCAGCCGTCACTGCAATTTTAAATTCTACCGATAGTGTAATACATGTTATTTCATCTGTGTGTCGAATTAATACTGTCGGGCCATTCCAATACAAATCTGCTCCATCCTTGTGCAAATTATTTTCAGAGGAACTCAGGGAATTCGCGGAAGCAGTAGATGATGTTAAATCGCCACCGTCCGAGTCTATGGCCTTACTTATTATTTTGTTAATTACAGAATTGTAAGAAAAACGTATGTCTTTGACGTAGCTTTGGCGGCTTTTCCCGTTTTTCTGACTTGCTTCTATACTGGAACATTTATAGATCGAAATGCGACCGGATTTGTGACCAAACCAAAGTTGATTTGAATTTGGATCACAGCCACATGCTGTAATATCATCAAAAGTGCTATTATACAGGAGATTTTTTGGTTTCGCATTCAGTTTATTCAGCGGTTGTATACGAACAATTCGGTCATCATATCCCCAGGAAATGACATTGAATGTGTCCATTTCAGCACCCTGCATAACACAAGAGTGTGACGGCAAACCATACACTACATTCGTATTGTTAAATGATAACAAGTATTCAGCACCAATGAGTTTGTGAGTATTGCCCAAGAATGGTTCAGGCAGCTGTGGTGAACCGACATATATGCCCCACCTTAAACCACGAACGCTAGGCAAAATTTGTTTATCACACTGATATGCCAAATGTTTTGAAGGAGGATGAGGAGTTTTAAATAACTGTCTTGGCATTTGACCATAAGTTTTAACCATGGTTTGAACAGCTTCTCGTTCAATGGGATCCTCAATTTCAGACTCAAGAAATACGGCGTATGTCTGAAAACAGAAAACAACACAAGGTAATATAAAATACTTTTGAAAGGTCTGCATAGTTTTTTTCGTATTATTGAAAAGAAGAATTTTAAATTATTCCAACTCACCGCAGGATGAAATACATTAATGGCTTCCACAGCTGCCTCACCCATTTGTTTATATCCAAAAATTAAATCTATCCACTGATGTAAATTATTTCGCACTAATTCCGATTCTAGGGCTTGGCGATGTATCAGAATAAAAAGTCTGGGATCTTTTAAACACCATGGGGGTAATAAAACATCTTCTACACGTTCTCCATTTTGCCGACAACCAAAATTAAAGCGTTCAAAATTCTCAAACATTTCGGGTAAACAGAAAAACTCGGGTATGAGTTCTTTAACGTCCGTAGGCGAATCTCTACTAGCCAAACAAAATGTTGTACTTAGAGCATGAAAAGTGCGATCTGGTATGTCAAAGTTGTTATCTAGAAATCATGTAAGAATAAAATAGCAGAGTGGTCGGGTACGTGAACCTTATCCTACTTACCCTGATATCGTAAAAAATAACTGGTGAAAGGTGGTACTCTTACCAAGAAATGTAAAACTGTTCCAGAATTGGAATAATGCGAGCTGTAGTGATAGGGCTTTAATATCATTGAACCCATATTAGTCATCGTGTTCTTTATGTACTGGAAATATATCCATATTGAAAAGAAAAGTAGCATATATTGTTATGAAATGATATCTATTGTTATCTTACGGTATAGTTGTTGATATAATGCTGTTCGTTTTCTTCGTTTTGTACCGCAATTGGTTTTGGCAACTTGCGAAAGTTTCGAGGCTCTGCCAAGTTCAAAATATCCGATGTGTAATTCGACAATATCCATGGGAAAATTGGATATTGCATGAGATCATTGTATGTTCGTCCTGCTATCTGATTCAAAGTCATCAAATATTCCCAGTTGGTGAGTAAACCCTCTCGCCATTGCTGTGTTATCAAGAGGACTTTGTTTTGATCGGGTGTAATAACAATTTTATCACAGAATACTTCGCGCATTATTTTCCAATCCTCTTGATTTTGTAGAGAAAAGAAAAGCGATTGGTTTGTATCCAAAAATATTTCGAAGGCTTTCTCCTGATGCTGATAACGTTTTAGCCAAATTTCTGTTATATTAGATATATCACAGTTCACATAAAAATATTTACAACGATATGTAGCCAAAAAGTAAAGCTTATGGTCGGTCACAATTATTTCGCCATCTATCTCTCCATCGACTGGCAAAAATTTGGCAGGAAAATTATAGAGAATTTGTGAATTTAATGATATGTTCAACTGCTGGTCATAGCTAGATATAAGATATTCCAATGGTCGAGAGTATTCTGAACGTTGTGCGATGGACTTTGCGTTCTTGGTGGCGTCATTAGACTCATCATAACTTTGCATAAAGAACCGTTTATCGAGATCTAAATGGCATCGCTTGAGTCGAGTATGCACTCTTGATGGTCCCTCGGTTGCATCCAATTCCCAGGAACTAGAATAATACAATGCCCTTATAACATACATCATACATAATTTTGGACAAAAAAGATTACTTTTCGCTGTTGTGTTCGCTAAACCATGGAGCGCCCTCATGGGTCATCCTTCTGACTATTTCGAGCCACTTGTTGTAGTAGTGAGTATCATCGTAGTCCTTCATGTGGTTCATAATTAATTTGCGTTCCGAATTCTGTAGTCAAGAAAAATTATATGTTTTTATATAAAATGTGATTTTACAGTTTTTATTTGTCTGCACAAAGAAATTTAAATATGAAACAAGTAGGCAAAGGCTATAGTCGTGCGCGGCCGACCATCTGATACCCTACAACATGTTAGAAGCCCCCTTATGTTCAAATCCCTTTTGGAAGATGTCGCTTTTGAAATTATGTCAAATTTTCACCAGGGATATTTGCCCAATATTTATGCACTCCATAGTGAGGTTAGATTTTTTGGTCCATTTTACAGCTAAATATAAACCAATGGTCATCCAAAATGCAAGAATTCTTCCCTATACTTAACTATCTTTTCAGGATGTGTGATCAGGAATTTTTTTCTGTTTTTGGTTCATTTGAACACCTAAATATTTTATGATCATCTCCAAAAGCAAAAGGCCCCTCTGCATCTCCAAATTTAGACTCATCTTTATGATTTGCTTGTCTACGATATTTGGCCAGAAGTTGGGTATTGGTATTTTTTTCACACAAAAGTAGTGGTCCATTCTACCCGCTGCCCTAAACTCTAACTTCATGCGAGATTTCGTGTCCTTTGATTTCTATTTGTGACCTTTATAATGGCTTCAAAATCAGGAACATTTTTGGTTGTTGGTACATTTCAACCCCTAAATATACCCCTTCTGAGCATAACCCTACCCTTGTGAATATTTTCGTAAAGACCGGACGATAATTGTAATCTGTATGATATGATATCCCCAACGTAAAGTAAAGTGAAAAAATATTACAAAATAGACACTTCAATATTATAAGTCAAATTGAAAAAATCGCATGCGATAAAAAATATGAAAAAAGAGGGCATTCTAAATTGACAAAATTTGTCAAAATCGGTCCAGATATAAGTATTCTAGCTAACATCCCCTTCTTTTGTATATACACATTGTATATATTTCGCTATATATATCCGACATATTTACTCTTGGCATCTACGTAACGGTCTGAATTGACCTTTTCGTTTATTTGTGATTTCGCCGGGATTATAAATATTCGCGGTTTAATTGAAAATTTGACTTTTATTTAACACACATGCTCTATCCCTAAATTCCGTTTTGGGACCTGTAGAGCAACTGCAAAATCGGGAATTTTTTCAGTTTTTGGTCCTTTTCAACCCCTAAATATTATACGATCATCTCCATCAGCAATATACTTTTATTCTGGCTCCAACCCCACCTCCATTCTAAATTTCGTGAAGATCGGGCCATAATTGCGACCTGTAGAGTGATTACTAATTAACATGGACAGACGGACAAACGGACGGATGGACATACATAGCTAGATCGACTCAGCACGGCGAGATAGGAAGATCCATATAAAACCAATATTTCGAGGTGTTACATAATTTTTGGCCCAATCAAACTTATAATACCCCCAACACATAGTGTTGTAGGGTATAAAAACTATTTATTTTGGCTAGAATGAGGAACAAAAGAAAAAAAATCTTACTTTCTAAATTTGTCTTGGAACTTTTTTTTCAAATCTAGAATAGTTTAGGAGATACTAAATAATTAATATAACGTTAATTTTGCTGATTTAATTTTACAGTTCGATTATATCATATCCATTGTACAAAAATAAATATTAGGGAAATCCCTTTATAAAGAATATATGCCATTTCAGAACCCTTACCTGTAATTCTGCTACTCTTCTGGTTGTAATCATGGAAGTCTCTATACAACCTTGAGCCAATAACTCAAAACGATATACCGTCTTTTCTAGAGATGTCTTTTGTTTTACCACTTCTGTAGATTTTTGAACATCAATACGTTGTAGTTCATTTTCAAGGTTCCATGTTGAATCGTTCTCATTTATACCCAAACGCTTACACAACTTCGGTAAGTTCGTGATGGGTTCCTCTAAATCTTCTAAAAGACTCAGCCACAACAGAGCCTTAATCATTTTTCCATCACAGATAATAGCGGGCAAAAAGTCATCCTGACACGAGATCCACAATGCATCAACTATAAAACACCGTAAATCGCGTGGATGTGATGGTTGCAAGCCCCATGCTATAAAATTGTTGCAACGTTGATTGGTAGCAATACTGTAGGAGACCAACATTTGAAATAATTCAATTTCATGCGGTGTTGGCGTTGATTTTTCATTGAAAATCATGAAAAATTGACAGCTGCGATTTATTAGAAGCTCCAGTCTAGTTTTTGTTTCGGACATTGAGAAATTAGGAAGTTGTTGAACTGTATGAAGTAGAAAGCAATATCGTAAGTTCATAGATTTACTTAAGGCAACTGTGATTAATTACCTTTAAAAATCCATGGTACATTTGTTGGCACAAAAAATCCATTTAGCCAGTTAAGTAGTAATTTAGCTAATATAGAACGGTAACCTTTCAAAATATTTTGTGGCTGTTTCTCTTGATAAAAGGATAAGGCATTTACAATATCCCAAATGATCTGGAAGGATGTTAAATGTTTAAATCTTAAAAATCTATAATCTTAAAGAATTTTAAACAATAATAAAGCATTTTAATACACTACATTACGATTCAATTTTAGTAATTAAAATGTTTTTTTTTTATTAATTAAAAAATAGGATTTGTATTCATATTATTATATTTATTTCATTTATTTAGTAATATAAAAGCCTTCTGCGCCTAGATAAATATTACAAAGTTTTTAATCGAACATCAATATTAAACATATTCCTTGGCTCTCTACCCTTCATTATTGTATTTAAGTAAAATTAAAAAAAAATAAATTAAACGCTCATTCAATCTATAGATACAACCCAAGTTTTAGACCAAATAGGGTATAAATATATATGAAATTCTACAGGCAATTTGTTTAAATACCCTAGCTAGCCGGACATCAAAACATTTGTTTAAAGAGGCATTAGTAAAAATGTGCTTACAGAGTATAACTTGCGTAGAATACAGAAAGCCGTAGATTAAAGAATATCAATCAATATGAGAGTCAAAACTTAGCCTGTTATCTAAAATTATTCCCAAACATCTTTGCTTGTCAAATATATCAACCCCTGATTGTCCTATAAAAATATTTATATTGCGTATACGATGACCTTCGTTTTATTTGGATTATAATCCAATATTAATCCCAATATTAATAAATAAACAAATATAGATTGTGAAAACCACATAATGCCATTTCTTAAGTTGAAAATTTGAACATTCCATAAGAAATGAACCCGACATTTTCGATTATTTTTGAAAGAGAGAGTAGCAATGGAAATTGTGTTGAAAAATTCACTTACATTAATGTGTCCTACGGATTTTAATGAGATGTTTCCTATGGATGCTAGCGTGTCAGCAATTGAATCTTCCGTCTTTGTATTGTAGGGTGTAGTCCTGGCATAAAGATAATATAATGCCTTGACACAACACTGAATAAGACCTGCCTCAATCATTGCCAATTGATCTTCAAGTTCCTTCAAATAAAATGGAGTTTGTATATATATTTTATGGCTTTAAAATTTGTTCTTATAACTTACCCCTTCATATAATATTTTTATTATTTTGAAAGCATTTTCACAGAAATCACTTTGGCATGTATTTGAGGCAACGGATTTCGATGCGACGGCCAATAAAGCATTTAAACCAAAACGTTGTTGGATCGACAATGGAACATTATATTTCAGTATACTGTGCAGTGTTCCCAGAGTACCACAAACCCATTCCAAACATGATTCGAACATGTTACAATCGCAGAGGCCAATCGTTAATTGGTTGGCTAAATGATGAGGATAGTATGCCTTACAACATGCTTGAATATCTTGCGGGTATAAACGTTGCGTCAACGAACTCATCAATTTAATAACGGCCGCGCGAACATTTGAACTTTGATGGTTTGCCAAGACTAGTAAAAATTCTACTTTTATGTAGTGGTGTAATACCTGGAAAATGTAACTTCTTAGCATTTAATAAATGTGCATGTTATCGAAGGACTTACGTCATCAATATCATTATCGGGAAGAAGACAAAGGAAATCTTTTAGCAATAGTAAAAGACCACTCTGCAAAGCTGCAATGCCAACTGAACCATATGAGTCTGTCTTAACCAACATTCGTTGTTTGCGATTTTGCATCCTTGACTTGGAATTGAAAACTGCATTAAAGTTAGGATATTCATAAACATTTCCTAAAAATGGTGGTGCAGTTAGGGAATGTCCCATAACGTTGTTTGATTTTCGGTGGCTATCTCTATTCGCAGTGTTGGGGCAACGAGCGGATGCTGTTTCACACAAATGTATTCTTTTACGTCTTATTTTGTGATGTGGCGATGAAAAGTGTAGGTGAGTTTTACTATTCGACCGACAGTGCCTATGTGATACTTGAGCTACTTGCAATGCACACCCATAAAAATTATTAGGTTGTTGCTTTTTAAATTTAACACGCCATTTAAGAGCCTCTTCCGGATTGATAAGGCGAAAAGCATTTTTATTTAATTTTGAGCAATCAGCCACATTTTCCAAATTTTCTTCAAATTCATCTAATGGTTTTTTATAAGACGACATACTTCTATGAAGTTTTCTTAGTCTATTTATACGGGCTTGTCTAGCAGTATCGCTATCAGCTCCATTCGATGAATTCGAGTGTGATTTTGAGCTGGTACATATCTGTTCCAATGGCTTAGCACTTCCAGGATGCGTTCTTTTGGTCAAGTTTTGTTTAAAATTTCGACCGAAATTAGTTGCTGATCCAAGGGAAGATTTTTCTTTTATTGGTTTTTCCGATGAAAGTAAAAAATAAAATTTTGAACGATCATGTGTTACATAGCATTCGCTAGGCTTATGAAGCAGGAGAAGTAATTTCATTATTTCATCCAGCAAACTAGGCTTAGGTGGTGAACCCGCAAATACTGAAAGTATACCAACAAAAGCCTCGGCGGCTTTTTTGGATATGAAAACAGGATTTGGCGATTCTATTACATAGACTTTAAACAAATTTAAAAGCTCTTTCATTAGACCTTCCTTATTGAATTGTTCGATATTGAAATCTCTTTGGGGATGTTTTTCTCGTGTCAATGCCAGAATGCATTGGAAGAGCATATCTAAGACATCTGAATTTTCTGCTCCGGAACGATGCCAATCGGAGTATCGATGAAGTACAGATATCAACAGTTTCGGGTAGATTACAGTTGCTACGGTCGTTTCATTAATATGCAATGAGTCACCTTTCTTTTGAATGACCGTCTGGGAACATGCATTATTTACTATGCTTCGAAGCAACTGACAGTCCTTGCTACATTTATCCGTTTTTATGACATAACCTATAAGACTTATGTAATCATTTCGTTGGAATTCGGTATAAAGTTGTGACTCCGAAAACGCCACAGTCAATAAAATGTCTAATGCCATGGCTTGGGTAGTTGAATTTGTTGTTACTTCGACAATCTGAAAGTAATACCGAAATATTATTGTTTATACATATATGTGTATAAAAGTACTTACTCTAGCAAATAGGTACAAAAGATTCGATAGACCTCCGCATAGGATTGTTGATGTTTGTATTGATTGCAATTCATTGCATTGCAAATCACCATAACGCATAATACCGTACTGTCGGCCTAAAATAGACAAGCAAAATAATTATCGGTTCAAACATCGCGATGCATTCCAATGTTAAGCTGGATGAGAAATCAATTCCAGTATCCACTAGGCATGGTCCATTTTTTAAATATTCTACCAAAGTAAAGCCAACTTTACTTACCATATGCGACATTATCCAATTCTATGCTAGCATCGTAGGCCATTATAACATTCGGCTGAGAAGCTGAGTAGCACAAGACTCGAGATTCACGTAATAATTTCATAGCATCTCCAAAATTACAAAAATGTGGCGACTGAAGCTTGGAGCAATTAAGATAACCATAATTGGGTTTCAAATTGGCCACATGACATTGAGTAAGTTCATTGAAATCGGGACCCATAGCAGTAAGATTTAATATAACTTCTTTAAGAGTTATGGAACGGTTGAATAATATAATATTTGTCAGTGCCACATGCATGGGTAAACTATCCAATGTAGAACGTGATTCAGTAAAACTTGTAGTATTGGGAGATTTTGAAACGATTCCATCGCCCAAGGTGATTGCCTGAAAGGTGTGAGTTCTAGTGAGTGAACGTATGTTATAAAATGGCAATGAAAGACGGTGTTGCTCCAGACCATCTATGTGAACACACAACTCCAATGCATCATTAACCATTTCAACGGCTATTGTAAAATGTGTCCATCTATTACGGTTCATACGGAATTGTTTAAGATCTATTTGGACGCTCTCAAAGTATTCTGGTGATTCCGTGTGACCGTTGAATAAATGCATGTTACTAAAGCTGTTAAGTATGACATTTTTGGTTTGTTTCAGAGCTTTAGAAATCGGTGAGGCTGTATGGGTTTTTGCAGAAAGTACGTTCATTTCATGACTTTCTATGTCTGGACTTTCAAAGTTGTTCGTTCTCCTATTACGTTTCATTTCTGGACTTCGTGTCGGATTTTTGCACGTATTTTCATTGTTTAGTTCGTTTGAAGTTGGTTCATCCATAGGAGAATTAATATTGCGTATTGTCTCCGCATTGGGTTTACATGTTTCAAATACCAGTTGAAGATTGTTATTTAAATATACACTTAACATTGCTTGATTGGTTCCAATTGATATGATATGTGTTTTCTAAAAAATAAAGGGTGCCCTTAGGTCATACTTATATGTTTACACAATTTTCAAATTCGAGAACTCACCATGTAAACGTCATTTGAAGATCGGGTATCATCATCAACGATTTGGCTGGTACTTTTGTGATTCTGTGATCCTTTAGCAAGAAGCCACAAAGAAATTGTAAATCCTTCGGGAGTCCATAGCCGTGTATGAGTTATGGGTAAAATGCACGGTGAACGTGTTAGTGGTGTACATGCTTTGCGTGATAATTGACAAAATCGTATGCGTTCAATGGCTTCTGCGGGTTCTTTTTCAGCAGTGGATATACATATTTCATCTGTAATTATGTAAATATTAAATATTTGCGTTACAATTTTATGTTGTATTCATATTATAGCAGAGAGGACTCGTTTTTTGATCCATCTTTCTATTTTTGAGAAAAAAATTAATGTGTGGCACACTCGTTGTTTTAATCGAGATTAATCGAGGTACTGTTTTTTTTATCATTTCTTTCTTATAAATAAAATACACATGTAATACTTACCATTACCAATGGGAAATTCCAATTCCACACTAGCTGCACACTTTTTCAAAGTATTTGAACAAATGTAATGCATATATTTTACCAAAATATCGACAGGTGGATTTTTCGATGATAATATTCCGAAAAATACTGTTAGAACTTCTGGCGAATTCAGGTCAACTATTAACTCCAATATAGACTGCTGTAGCTCACGCAAGCGAATATCATTGCACCTCAAAATCGGTGCAAATCCTTTGAGAAGAAATAGAGGTCCTCCCAAATATTCGCGAATAACAAACAAACGATTAACCAGCTGAGCTAAATTATCACACCAACCAGCTACTGGACTCTCGCAGCATTTTTGGCTGAGTTCAATTAAAATGTCAACAACCAGTCGACAAATACCTTCGTGCAGAATATGAGTGCGATAACGTGAAGATGGCTGAAATGAGTGCCATAGTTCACCAACATCTGAAAATGTTTCTGCTTCGGATAAATCTTGAATTTCGCCATCGGCTTCATAGCCTTCGTCGGCAGTTAAATAGAAATCCTCTTGATCATTTTCACTTAGTTCCAGTTCACTGTCCGGACAATTGACTGATGCTCTTGTCGAGAAATAATCAACATCACAACTTTCACCCGAAAGGGGTCTTTTTTGCGAAGGAGTAATAGGAGTTGCAAGGGCGTTTTTGCTAGGCAGTCCAGTAGATAATAGTGGATAATTATATGATCTCCATTGTCCACAAATGCGAGAGCTATTACATGATTTTCTTCTTGAGCTCAAATCGAAATTCGGTTGATTATGAACATCTGTGGTAACAGAAGTTAAAACACTGGTACTAGTTACTACGGCCGCGGGTTCATTGCTCATATTAGAAAGCTCTGCAATTTTAAGCAGGCATTGTAATGTTTGTAACACTGTATTCTCACGATTGTGCTCTTCTGCATGTTGCTCCCAATTGTTGGCAGCATTCGCTAATATAACCATTTTTAGTTTGCGCAAATGTTTTTGCATTTTTTCCACTGTAAAGTAAAAAAATAAAAACAAGATTTTTATAATTACAATTTATTTGTTTGCTGTGTACAAGATTTAATGAATGAATGCATGCCATTTTGGGATTTAATTTTTTTGGGCCAGACAAAACGCATAATAATCACTCATAGCAGGAAGATAAGATGTTATCTTTAAAATCGCCCAGCTACGTTATCATATCACTTTAAGCACAATGCTACCCGCAAATACACTTTTATCGCATCTTTTCAAGTTATACAAAATCTTTTATGGGATTTTCTCTGATATTCTGTACTTTTCAGATGAATGGATGTTTTAGTAATGACATTTGTTTGTAACAAGGTTTAGCCGCACAGGGCTGAGTTACAAGTACAACCACAAAAAAACTACCTAACTGGTAATAGAATATACTCCCTTTTAGACCGTGTTAGTGGCGAGATGGCGTTGACATTTCCAGACACCAACAACGCATAGTTATTTATATTAACTATTAATTAACTCTAGTTTGTGTCTGCGAAACAATAACACACTATTGCTGTATGTTGTATTACTTACACCTTACAAACTACTAAAGTTGACGTTCTAGCTTTTCTAACGCGCCTGCTGCTTTGGCTAGCAAAAATAGTGTTTTGGTCGTAAACAGCATTAGCATCTCAATGAAAGAAGGCTATGTTACACTAGCGCACATTGATTTTTTGAACTACTGTGTTAAAACTTAACTTTTGTTCTTAATATTTTTATGTAGAAGCCTCTTTGTGTGAGAATCCTGGATTTATGGGGCTTTTTTAAAAAAAAAAATAATAATAATAATAAAAATAATAATATTTTAGCCATATATAAACTGAAACTACTTTAAATTTTCCAAGTGAAAGTCGTATAGCAAACAAAATATATCCATCAAAATGAGAGCTACGAGAGAGAGAGAGAGAGAGAGAGAGAGAGAGAACAAGTTTCTAGATGCTTTTTAGTCCATTTAGTAGACAATATTATATCCTGTGACCTATGGCGACCAATTTGTCGATATCCCAGAAACTTGAACCAGTTTAAACGATAAATCATAATTTTTCTACTCACAAAAACTTTTTTTATTCAAAGTTTGTTTAAAACATGTAAGCAAATACACTCGTTCTTGGCCGACTATACGGAAACCTAAGACAGTAATATATAGGATATAATATTATAATTTTGGATGGGAAAAAGTTTCATGTATAATTTATAGGTTTCATTTTATAATATAGGATTATTTCATTCCTCCGTCTAAGTCTTTAGCTTCATACAAAATTCCGCGTCGATTATTCTTTAATTGTTACCTCTAGAATTGTTGGTCCATTTCATCCCCTGAATATTTTGGGATCATCTTCAAAAACTATAGGCTTCTATTCTTACCCTAACCCTACTCCATGCAAAATTTCTTGGTATATAATATCCCGACAAGAAAAGTATAAAAAGGAATACGAAGTGTACAATTCAATGTTGCAGTCAAATTGAAAATATCTCATGCGATATAAAACTGGCAAAAAACATAACAACAAAATTCACTTTTTTTATCGCTTTTATGTGTATTTTTAGATATTAAACTCTTCTGTCGAGAGACCATTTTGTATTGTTGAGAATCGTCAAATCGGCCCAGTCGTTTTAGAGTTATAAACGTTGTAACTAACGTCTCCTTCTTTTATACATACAGGGTGAGATGAAAAAACTGCAACCTATTTCAACTGTTGCAGTTTTGTTGCTTACAAGCGTACAAAACCATTTTGGTGAGCATTTTCCAGAAAAAAAGTTAAGTGGAATACCATCGCTCGTTACCATGATACTGGTAGCGTAGCCCGTCGTCAGGAAAGTGGACGGAAGAAAACAGCAACATCAGCAGAAAGAGTTCGAAAAGTAAAGAAGCGACTTGATCGAAACCCTCGTCACAGTAGCCGAAAAATGGCTCGTGAGCTGAACATATCGGTATATTCCATTTGGCAATTATTGAAATATGAGCTCGGAGTAAAGCCATTGAAATTCTAAAAAGTGCAAAGACCTAACCCCGCAGCAGAAAGAAAATAGACTCAAAATAGCAAAAGAGTTGCTTCGCTTGGCCGAAAGTGGTAAACTACCCAATTTGGTTTTCTCCGATGAGAAAACATTCGTTGTCCAGCAGTTTGTAAACAAGCAAAATTATCGTGTTTACTTCCCAGAGGAAGAGGCCAGCTGAAAATGTGCACCTTCGGTTGGCCACCAGAACTCAAGCACCGGCCATGGTGATGGTGTGGGCCGCCATAACAGTCGATGGTCGCTCTACGCTCGTATTAATCGATCGATAGGATCAGAATAAATACCGAATAATATCTGGAGGGCGTATTAAAGCCTTGGGCACGTAAACATTTAGGCCGCAGACCTTGGATATTCCAACAGGACTCAGCACGCGCCACAAAATGAGGTTCCTCGCTTCATTTCCAGCACACAGTGGCCACCAAAATTTCCGGATACCAATCCGTTGGACTACTGGTCTGAAGTATTTTGGAAAGCAAGGTTGGCACTAAAAAATAGCAAAATGTCGATCACCTCAAGCAAGCGCTTCGCCGTGAATGGGCCAAAATACTACAGAGCAACATTCGGGCAGCGTGTGACGGTTTCATTGGCCGTTTGAAGGTCATAATTCGTGCCAAAGGTGACCAATTCGAACAAATCTACTTATTCTAAAAGTTGATGTTATTTCCGACATTTTTTTGCTTTCATTCAATAAAATTAAAAAAAAATGGTAAAAATTATGGCGTTTGACTTTGTTGCACTTTTTTTATCTCACCCTGTAAACATAGGTTGTACATATTTTTCTATATATCCGATAACTATTAACTATTTGATGACCATCCAAATTGGTAGGTTCCTGCCCAAGTCAAAACACGTTAAAATTTTCGTGTCGATTGGCCTATGATTGTGGCCTGTAGAGCAACTACAAAATCATTAATTTTTGGTCCATTTCAATACCTAAACACTTTACGAACATATCCAAAAACAAGCGAAATTTCGCATAGCCTAGATCAACTCAGCTTGGCAAGATAGAAGATCCACCTGTAACATTTTACGTCCAGGACCAATTTTCGAGGTGTTATAAACTTTTTGGCTCTTGCTCACCGAATTAAATCCCAAACTTAAAATATAAAGTTATTTTTGGTTAAAAATTTAAGTCGCAGGTGAGAGCGTTTTAAAAAAAGTAATAAATAACAAGTAAAAAGACATTAAGTTTAATACTCTTCAATGTTCGGCCACCGGATCTAGAACCCATTATTCGTAGAAAAATATGGAAAAAATCATGAAAGTACCGAATATCAGGAGGTACTGTTATATGGGGGTATACCAAAATGGAAATGGAAATCAAAAAATAATCGACAATTGCCTGTAGGCAAGTGTTAAAAAATACTCTGCTACTAAATACTTTTCCCCCCCGTATTCGTTGAAAAATATTTCGCAATTTCAAAGTAATACGCTCAATTTGTATGGCTTCTTTTTGTTCTATGCCAGCAATATAAACGACTTGCATTCAGTCTGTTCAAATGCATGTGACGGTTTGTGTTTTCTTACAACGATATGTACAAATACAGTTTGCCAAAAAGATCTTTGTACAAAAATATTTTCGATTTGAAATTGAGGTACGTGGAAAGTGAATTATAAAATGTATATTCAAAATTCTTTGGGGTTGATGATGGTTTAGTATATATCATTATTAATATGTTAAAACATTTGACACCATTTCACCGTTTATCATATTTGTTAACCATACAAATAATTAATATGTAACGAGCTATATTTATGAAGGAATATTAAGTATGATCCTAGCTTAACTGAAATTATTTGTTTCTATTTTATAATCTAAATATTATACATCATAGGAATTAAAGATAAACATCTGTTTTATCGACTTGGTTTATATAGCTGCAATCTAACGTATTTTTTACTGAGGCAATTTTGACAAAATTCCAATACTAGCAAATTTTTGATTTCAAACTACACTGAAGATATCAAATTATAAACAAGTAAAGAAGCTGTAAGTTCGGCCGGGTCGAACTTTGAATACCCTCCACCATTTAGAATGAATTTGGCAATTCTCAAAAACAATAAAATCCGTTCTGTTAAAATCTTAAAAATACCGAATGCAGCTGTTATATTAGGGTCTATACGACGACGTGGACCTGCATAGGTAACATTTGTCATAAGCTATTACAATATTCAAATGCGAAACTTGAAAAATAAAATCGGTAATAACGTAGCTAAAATCTTCAAAATACCGAATATCGGAACGTACCGTTGTATGGGGCTAGACGTGGAGCTGCACAGAAAAATTTCTGTCTTAGGCTTTAGTATCCATTACGAACTTCAAATACAAAATTTGAAACAATTCCGGTGAATAATGTCGCTAAAATCATCAAAATATCGAATATCGGGAGGTACCGTTATATGGGGGGCTATACGAAGACGGGGACCTGCACAGACAATCTCCTATCATAGGTTGTAGTATCGATTACGAACTTCAAATACCAAATTTTGACAATTCCGCCGAAGCTAGAATGATTTCCACAGACGGACAGATGGATAGACGAACGGACATCGCTAAATCGACATAGAATTTTATGCTGATCAAGAATATATATACTTTGTGGGTTCTAAAATTTATATTTCGAGGTGTTACAAACGGAATGAAAAACTTAATATATATGGGGGGTATAATATAGGACATTACAGGTAAAACTATTGTAACCAGTTGAGTTTTGCTGCGTTGTTACGAAATCGTTACCAATGTTAATTGATTTTAACCGATAAGGTAATATTTAATTAATTGGAATCGTCTGGGAAATATTTTTTTGGGCCCAATATTTTAGGTTTAAGAAATATTGTGCGTTTTGTGACTCTTTAATGATATTTTATACCCTGCACCATAGAAAGCTCAGTATAAATACCGGGTGAGATGAAAAAATTGCAACCAACTTCAGTCTGCTGTCATTTCTAAACCACAAGTCCGACAGCTGTTAAAATTATTCCAGTGACAGCCCATTATGTTGTTTACAAGCGTACAAAAGCATTTTAGTGAGAATTTTCCAGACAAAATAGCTATCGTTAGAGCACTCCAGCATTTAAATATGAATAAATCTTTTGTGTCTCGTACCATCGTTCGTTACCGTGATACTGGTAACGTAGCCCGACGTCAAGGAAGTGGACGGAAGAAAACAGCAACAACGGCAGAAATGGTTCGAAAAGTAAAGAAGCGACTTGATCGAAACACGTGTCGCAGTGGCCGAAAAATGGCATGAAATTCCAAAAAGTGCAAGAATTTACACCGCAACAGAAAGAAAATAAACTCAAAGAAGCTAAGAGTTGCTTCGCTTGGCCGAAATTGGTGAACTGTCGAATTAGGTCTTCTCCGATGAGAAAACATTCGTTGTCCAGCAGTTTGTCAACAAACAAAATAATCGTGTTTACTTGTCAAATGTGCACCTTCGGTTGGCCAACAGAACTCAAGCGCCGGCCATGGTGATGGTGTGGGCCGCAAGGTTGACACTAAAAAATACCAAAGTCCACCTCAAGCAAGCGCTTCGCCGGGAATGGGCCAAAATACCGCAGAGCAACATTCGAGCAGCGTGTGACGGTTTTATTGGCTGTTTGAAGGCCATAATTCGTGCCAAAGGTGACCAAGTCGAACAAATCTAAACTTATTATGAAAATTGATGCTATTTCCGACATTTTTTGCATTCATTCAATAAAATTAAAAAAAAATGTAAAAATTATGGCGTTTGAATTTG
Organism: Musca domestica; assembly: GCF_030504385.1. NCBI lineage: Eukaryota > Metazoa > Arthropoda > Insecta > Diptera > Muscidae > Musca > Musca domestica. The sequence continues at coordinate 2,609,077 of NW_026712400.1, forward strand.
TTGCAGTTTTTTATCTCACCCTGTATTCATGATCAGTAGATGAATTAAGCCACATTTTTCAACAGAACTCCTCCATATTTTCCTCCGGTGCAACAACATTGTCTTTATATGTCACCTTTTTCCTATTGCCCCCATATAACGGTCCGAATTTGTTAAACTTATGTATATAATTCTCTAACCGTGCTTACCAGAACTTTCAGTTTTAAGTGGGACGTGTTCGAATGTGGGTTCCAAACTCTTTTATTAATAAATGTTTTTTACTTCATTGTGAAGGCTATAAAACGTTTGACCGGCCGAATTTCACTATTTTTTTACTTTCCTAACTTGACTCTATATAAGGCACTACCCCTACATATTTTTAGATAAAAAATATTCTTCTATTATTCAATGTTCTTACACTTCTTTGTTATAAGTCGTCAAATAATCTTGTCTTTTAAACACATTTTAATTTAAAATATTTACCTGACAAACTGTATGTATTAATGATTTTTTGCTGCCGACACTAACACTTACCCTCTTCATTCTGGTAGCCCTTCACACAAATGGCCATGGTGGCTTCGAATAATTTCAACAACAACTTCTTACAATCACCGTTTGCGTCAAATAATGGCTGCAAATCTTCATCAATGTCAATCTCCGTCGCTGCTGCTACGGGCGATGGTGATGTGTGGTCATCTAAGTTCAGAAATGAGTTTGAACGACTACCAGTGAAAATAGAACCGAAAATCTGGAAAAGCTTATTCAAAATTCCTTCATTTCCAGTTACGTTGTTAAGTAATAATGTATCGGCGTTGGTTGGTAAAGTTCTATCGGAGTCACTGGCAGATGAACAACTACGAAAATAATAGAAATTAGGGTTTTTGTATTGCTGTCCGCTGCTATAATTTCTTATGTCAAATAATACAACACTTTCATTGAGCGAGTTATCCTGACATAATTTGAAGCCTTGGCGTTGTTGTAAGTGTTTAAGGAACGATGAAGACTTTTGTTCGTTAAAAGCTGTAAAAGCCGCGCTATTGAATTGTGATGTTATTTGGTATTGATTTGAATACGAACTAGACGTTAGATCTTCAACTAATAGTCTCGTGGCTGTATGGTTGCTGTCTATTGTCGATGATGTTGATGATGTAGTGGAAATTGACAACGTTGTTGTTGGTTTTCGAATTGAATCAATAAAGGTTTCTATTAATTCCCACGATGAATCGAAATCTTTGTTTACTTGACTTGCGATAGTACTGAAACATTTTCTGGGGCAACACTTTTTCGGAGCTAGCATTAGGAAAGCATTCAGAGCGTTGCAATTTAACTGTAGAATATCTAAAATTGTCTTATCGCCCGGTTTAAGTGTTACATTAGAATTAATTTCAGAACAGTTTGATGCTTCATCATTGACATTTTCTTTATGGCTTTGATCGTCTGATTCATCTTCGTCTTCATGGGCTATGGAGTAGATTTTTGCAAATTCATTGTAAAAATACTGACTAGTTTTGAGTAGTTCATAGTTGAGAGTCCACTGTAATGCGACTATGTGTAGAATATCCACAGTTTTTAATTTCAGATCGCCGTCAACTTGAGGCACGCCATCAGCATTCGCATTATCTAACCAAAAGTCTTTGCTGTAGCTGGTATTCAATTTCTTTACTTTGCGTATTAGTCCATTGAACAAGAGCTGAGCTCTTTCTGAACTGGTAAATTGCAATGTTATCAGTCTTCGGCTCAATATAGATTGCTCCTGGTTGGTGTCACCCAAAAATGTTATATTGTCAATGCCAATCTTAATGAGATCACAAACCCCTCTAATTAGAAATGGTTCCTCTAGTAGGTCTTCCAAATGACGTATATTTTCCTCATTGTAGAAGGCTTTGATTAGGCGAATATCTCTTAAGTACATTGCAAATATGTTGAGGCATTCGTTTAAAAGTTTATTGTAGTCCTCCTTTTGGCAAATGTCAAAGTGATGTATAACCAAGTGTAGTTGATGTGGACCTTTGGTATTCTTTTGATCTTTGTTTGTTTTTGTCCTTTGCCAAAATTTTAAAGTGTGCTGAGGAGAATGATTGTTTCCATCCGATTTGGAAAACAGTTTATTTTTATAGTTGCGAAATATGGGAAGTACAATTTCGGCTAATATTCCTGAAGCTATATCATTTGTTAAGAGATGCGACAAGTGCTTCAGATGTTTTAGAAAAAATAACAGATTTGTCAAATCTTCTTCATTATTAACAAGTTTACCATAGAATGTTTTATAAATTTGCAATAACCCCTCGTGGAATTCCGGTGACTTTAATTTAACATCACATTTAGTACAAGAGCTCGTATTATTCTTCGACTTGGTGGTGTTAGATGTCATATTGAGGGGACACCTCAGGAATATGGTGGATATTAATTTATAATACAGAAATTTATAGGCACACTTTCGATAATATGTTGACAAATTGAAGATTGAATTTAGTATTGCGTTGTAGAGTGACAACTTGTAGTGGCAACAGCAGAGACCCGATCTCGCCAGGTACAGCATTGAGTGTTCCATCATTTCCTTGGGTAGAGCTGGTAGCAAAGTAATTAATATATTCTGGAAATAACAGGTTAATCTGGGCAATGTGGACAAACAATGCACTTGTTTTGTTTTCACGCTGCGATGATTTCCTGTGCGTTCTTTCACAGTGCTATGATTGTGTAAATAAGGGTTGTGCGCAGATGAAGACACCGTGATTTGATCGTATCTCTTTAAGTTTTCAACTATTTTCAAAAGACACCGAAAAATTATTTCAAATAAAGTCTCAACGTCTTTTCCACCATATTCTCCGGGTTTGTGGTTTCTAAGCAAATCATCGAGAGTAGCAAGACAGGTGTCAATAACGGCATCATCAATAAATTTCAAATTGTACAGATTGATTTTTGTATTCCATACTGATTTTTGTGTACATGTGTATACCAAATTATGGAGTATTGCAAATATCAGATATATTAGGGCATAAAGTAATTTTGGTGTATCTGCATTACTTTCTATGGCAGCGATCAATTTGGCAAAGATACACTGGAACTGTGTGTCGTTAAGTCCATGTTCGGTTAGAGCAAATAGATTGCACAGACACATCTCGTTTAATTTAAGCAAGTAGCATTTTATTATCTCAGCATTGTGTAGAGAAGAAAATACTCGATTGTCCACTCGCAAACTATCCAAACTGAAATTCAGTATCAATATAAAAACTGACTGATCTGAATGCAAGCTATGTGTCTCGCACTCTATACATTTCATCAGTAATTGAATTAGAAGTAATGCAATTTCATCACTGGTCTTTGTTTGATTTTGAAACTTTTCATATTGCTGAGGAAAGTCGAGGAATATTTTATGCGATTTAATGGTTTCATGCTGTCTACCTATGACGTATTCATATTCCTCTGTAAAGCGTTTACTTTTAGTTTTCTGAACCAATTGTAAATGCCCAAGAAAGGCAAATATATTACACTCATCTGTTAAAGTTCGATTTTGTTGATCCCATAGGCAATTGGGAAATAGATTTATACAAAGATTACACAGGCCATTTTGAGAGGCAACTAGCTGGAAAGAAACAAAATTAACAATTAACAAGACATAGAAGAAAAAAGAATTAATTTTTTGTAATTTATCAAAATCAGTTATTTTTGAATGTAGGCAGGTCATTCGAAAATTGACTGTACCATGGAACAATAAATACAAGTTTTAAACAATTTGTGAAATAATACTATTAATGCATGCGTTTTCTAGCAAAAATGTCAGAATTCTGAATTTCTTAAATTTATTCGTTGTAACAACTGAATTTGAATGTTTAAAAAAATCATATCATTCAAAACAAGCCACATGTCAATTAAAACGAAAGGTATGGTCATTTCACTATTAAGCACATCCTTTTTATGTTCATTTTCAACTGAAATGGCAATTGACAAAAATTAATGTTCAAATGGAAAAGTAATTAGAGTTAGAATACATTTTAGTGATGGTGCTATCTCTCTGCATTCATTGTTGAGACAATTTCAAATTCTTAAATTTAATAAGTTCAATATATTTAATAATTACTTTTATTTTATTTAAACAAATTGGAAATATTCGCCATTATTACGATTGGCCTAGTCGTATTGAAAAATGCAAGTTAATGTGTTGTAACGACTAATTTAGACTATTTGTCGTATACGAGAAATTGCAGTTCTGTATGAAATTCTGTTACAATTTCCATACCACGAGAGACGTTACAACAACTTCTTTTTTATGTATCTGAGTCGGATAATATTTCAAAACTTTAAGTGCTTGAACTTGCCTGTCAATTGTATTTTATATATATATATATATCAATTAAAAAAATTAAATTTAAAATTATGTAACACCTCGAAATGTTTGTCCCACGACATAGAAAACCATATATGGATTTTCCTATCTCGCCGAGCTGAGTCGATCTAGCTATGTATGTCCGTCTGTCCATGGGAATTTGTAATCACGCTACAGGTCGCAATTATGGCCCGATCCTCACAAAATTGAAAATGATGGAATGACCTTTTGTTTTTGGAGATGATAGCAAGATATTTTGGGGTTGAAGTGAACCAAAAACAGAAAAAATCCTGATTTTGCTGTTGTCCCAGATGTCACAATTATAAACCAAACGACGAGAATTTTTTCAATTCGGACGGTCATCGTTATGTAAAAAATACAAAAATTTCCGCTGAACCGTGAACATTTTTATTCCCGGCCAAATCAGAAATATATTAAAAGTTGACTTCTGACCATTACAGTGATGTTGATAGCCAGACATGGGATGTATAGCAAAATAGGCACAATATATATGTAAATGAAATATATGTTAGTTCTTCTGCTTATATTCTGCTTATAAGTCAAAAACTGTTGGTCTGATTTTCACAATTCTCAGCAAATCGGAATGGTCTCTTTCCAGAAAAGAATACAATTTTAAAAAAATCCCAGAAAAATATGCCAATAAAAAGTGCCTATTGTTTTTGAAGATGTTCAAATGGATCAAAACGATTAAAATTTTCCTAACTTTGCCGTCGCACTACAGGTCACAATTGAAAACCAATCGACACGCAATTTTGTATGAAAATAGAATTATGACAGGGAAGAAGTCTAGCATTTTAGATGGACATTGGATTATATTTAGCTGTAAAATAGACTACGACTCTCGTGTAAAATTGTTTTGAATACCTTACAACACTACGCAGTGCGTAAATATTGAGCAAATGCCCCAGTGAAAAACCTAAGGATAACATCTGGGCCAGGTTCCCTGACATTTTTTCAGAAACGAAATCTTCCAAAATAGATTTGGACATAAGGGCTTCCAACATATTGTAGTGTTGTAATGTGTCACATGGTCGGCCCTGTATGACTATAGCCTTTGCTTACTTGTTTATATCTTATTACTTTGAAAGTGCTAACAAAAAATGTGGAGCCACATGAGCCGAGGCATTGTAAGCAAACTACCTTCTGCATTATCAGTGAGTTAGATAAATAAAAGCAAGAATTATGAACTGTTAATGTAGATGATTTTAAATTTCGTAACCGTGGTACGGTGTGTAGTCTGATCAACTACCAATCAACATCAATTCTAGTGCTGGACATAGAATGTTGTAAAAGAAGAACATTTGTTTTTTAAACTCATTTACTGTATTTTGATGACAAATAGTTACGACTGCCAACAATTGGTTTAAGCTTTTGTATTAGGGGTGTTTATTGTTTTGAATATAATAATATAAAAATGGCTTTAAACATTCAAATTTAGATGTTACAAAAATTTTTCTACGAGCTAAATGAAAAAAGGAACAGATTTGTGACAAATGAGCTTTAAAAACAAGTATAAAACTTTAAAAAAACTTTGACATTCCATTATACCGTCATAAACTTACCTTAATATCGATCTTTAGCAAAAACTGTAATAAATGTTGACCCAACTGGTGTGTTAAAAATTGTCGCAGCGCTATTATTTTACTACAATCACTGGGCTGTCTCAGAATAAGCTGTAAAATCAGAAATAAGCATACATTTTTTATTATTATTTTGATAATTAAAAAAATGTATTTTGATTACCTGAGCAAAATTATGATTTCTTTTAATTATTTGCAAAAACTGTTTGTTTTTCTCTTGTGATTGGTGCTTATCTGTAGATTCCACATTGTAATCTATGTGCGTTGTTTTCAATTCCGATATCGATGGTGAATAGAGATCTGACTTGCTTATTATTTCGTAGACCTGCTCTAAGAGGTAGGAACAAAGTTCTTCCGGAATTGGATTGAAAAAGCTAAAACAATATAAATATTTTCAGTTAGTATAAATTCAAATTGACAAGCAAATATGGGCCTCGATCGTTCTATGAACATTTGATTTATAGAAGAAAGAAATATTAAATGAAAAAAATTGTTTTGGAAATATTTCTCATTTCTTTTTTCATAGAGCAAGACAGCAGCCTATTGTTGAAATAAAAGTATACATTTTATGGTTAAATGATAAAAAACAAATCACCTGATTAGGCTTCAAGTCTAAAGTATAGAATGGAGAAATATTGTCTATTTCTTATACAAAATTCATGATCTTTGCAAGGGAGTACAAAATCTATGACTTCTTGGATTTTATCATGAACCTCTAAAAATATTTTTAAAAATTCAGAAAAAAGATTTCTAAAATTTTAAAATATATTTTTAGATCTAGCAATATTCTTAGCTAAAAAGTTCTTGAAAAATCCACGAATTTTGCCTAGGGAGTCGTTGGAAAATATTTAAATAAATTTCAGCAAAGGTCAAAGTTTACCTTCCAAATTATGATGCGGACTAAGTGGGAGACACATCGTACACATTATACGAAGTTCAAGATTTTTTAAAAAACCAGGGACTAATTTTTTCTTTTATAAATATATATATATATAAATATATATATATATATATATATATATATATATATATATATATATATATATATATATATATATATATATATATATATATATATATATATATATATATATATATTTAACAGCATTCGGTTTTACTGGTATTTGTAATTTAAAGTAGAACACGTTTGAATTCTGATACTTTTATATAAATTGTTTTCTTTATCCAAAGGTTTCTTTACATGTTTTTTTTAATATATTTCCTTTCAATGTAAAGAATATCAATACAAATATAAAAATTCGCAATACAAAGTATAAAAATTCGCACTTACATTTTAAATGTTTCATTATCCAGCAATTCCTTTGAAACAAATTGAAAATTGTACAAAAAGAGCTGTAGCCAATGTTGCTGAAAAATATACATATATAGAAAAACATTGTTATTCCGTAAAAGTTATAGAATAAATAAATAAATACCTTGATATCGACATCGCCGCCATCAGAAAGAGTCTCTTGCATATAATTATTCCAAATTATTTTTAAAGTATCAAATAGTAGTTCATTTTCTTCAAGATAACTTCGATGATCGCTGCAAGTCTGTATAGCTTCCATGACAGACAACAACAAGTTCAGAGGAGAGCAGTATAAATGATCATTTACGCAATTATCAACTGAATGGCCAGTAGCAGCTGCTGCTGCTCACAAAAGGCGTCTTTGCTTACAGTGCAATCTGCTATGTAGAGGATGCATACACTTCCATCACCACCTTCAATTTTAATGAATCTAAAAAGTAGAGTTAATAATTCATCTTTAGAGTTAATTGTTTTATTACAAGAGGAAAAAAAAGAAGACAAATGCTGATATACTGTCATTGCTAAATGACATATGGATTTGTGATGTGTCACTAAGATGAGTTCATAACCGACTAACGAGGCGAAAGCTCAAAAAAAAAAAGGATTAAGTATTAATTTAATTTTTTTTAATTAGACCTGTAGTATTTGGCACACTAGCAAAACTCGTCTTCGCCAATACACCACCGGAATTTGTAGCCCACTTGATTTTGATTCATCGAGTAAAGGATTAAGAGACCGTTAAGAGATGGGAATCTATTTTTAATTAAGTTTTTAAGTATTTTATTTTTTGAAATGAGGTTACCTTGATTTATTTATACCATGAAATTATAAATTAATTTCTCGAATTACATCTAAAATTAATATATTTGCGCCATACGCATTAAAGAGTATAAGAAATATTGTATGGCATGGTACAATAGAAAGGTAAAGTGAAGCTTCAGAGGATTAAAATATCTTTCTGAATTCTGCCAAATTTGTTGCTCTGCGGGATTTTGGCCCATTCCCGGCGAAGCGCTTGCTCGAGGTGATCGACACTTTGGTATTTTTTAGTGCCAACCTTGCTTTCCAAAATACTCCAGAAACAATAGTCCAACGGATTGGTATCCGCAGATTTTGGTGGCCATTGTGCGCTGGAAATGAAGCAAGGAACCTAATTTTGTAACCATTCTTGGTGGCGCGTGCTGAGTGCGATGGTGCTGAGTCCTGTTGGAATGTTCAAGGTCTGCGGCCAAAAAGGTTTGCGTGCCCAAGGTTTCGACATTTATTCTGATGCCACGTTCGATTAATACGAGCGGAGAGCGACCATCGGCTGTTATAGAGGCCCACACCATCATCATGGCCGGCGCTTGAGTTCTGGTGGCCAACCGAAGGTGTACATTTTCAGCCGACCTCTTTGGCAAGTAAAAGCGATCATTTTGTTTGTTTATAAACTGCTGGACAATCGGAGAAAACCAAATTCGGCAGTTCACCACTCTCGGTCAAACGAAGCAACTCTTTAGCTCTGTTGAGTCTATTTTCATTCTGTTGCAGTGTAAGTTCTTGCACTTATTGGCTTTATCCCGAGCTCATTTTTCAATATTTGGCGAATAGAATATCGCGATATGTTTCGGCAACTGCGACGCTGATTTCGATCAAGTCGCTTCTTTACTTTACGAACCATTTCTGCTTTTTCTTCCGTCCACTTCCTTGACGTCGGGCCACGCTACCACTATCACGGTAACGAGCGATGGTACGAAACACAAAAGATTTATTCACATTTAAATGCTGGAGTGATCTAACGAAAGCCACTTGTGGTTTTCCAGCCAAATATAAAGAAATCACACAATCACGCTTGAATTCCATCACAAATAACTTTTTTTCTCGAAAATTCTCACCAAAATGCTTTTGTACGCTTGTAAACAATATAATGAACCGTCACTGGAATAATTTTAACAGCTGTCGGAGGAGTGGCTTAGAAATGACAGCAGTCTGAAGTTGGTTGCAGTTTTTTCATTTCAACCTGTATCTGCTTTCAAATGTAAAAACACCTTATTTAAAATTAATAATATATGTGAAATTCCCATTGAGATAACGAGTTTGGCCAAAATATATGGCATTCCTTCAAAATGGACATATCAGCCAATTGGAAAATTTGGCTAGCATTTTACTACTTTCTAGAAACAAAGCTATTGTAAATAAGTAATTACATTTAAGAATTCCCCGAATTTTATGACAAATTTTTGTCGGTTCATTATCAAATTTATTCGTGATGATTATGTGTAAAATGGTTTCATATCATTGACAATATGATTTATTTTTCTATTTTTAGCTTAAAACATTTAATCCCAGTGTATTAACAAAATTAAGTGATAACAAACTTCAACCATTTGGATTTTATATAAAACAGATGGGTTTAAAATAAATTTTGCACATTTGATAAGTGATGGATGAAGTTCCATATTTATATAAATTGTATACGTTTTGTACATTGTTATCAATGGAATATGTCATTGCAAACAAAGCTAAAACCATAATTAACTAATTAGCAATTAAATCGATCAGCAATTTAAACCGACAAGACTAACACGAGATCTGAACGGCACAACATCTAAAACATTCCAAGTTACTATGTAGGCAAACTGTTATCAATAAATATATAGTCGTATTTTAAATAATACTTAAAAAAGTTTTTCTTTATTTAAGCATCCCTCTTGATGTATCATATTAACGTATCATAAAATTTTAGAACAAAGTTTTAGGTAATATAATATTTGGAATAAGAATGCAAATCATACGAAAACGAACGGAAAATTAATCTGTGAAATCATAGAGTTCAATCACTATCGAAAGTTCAGAGTATAAATAACTCACTCAATCACGAGGGTGAAGTATGTTTTCTTACCGCGCCACGGGGTTTACCATTATATAGGGACTATACCAAAAAATGGGCCAACATGACCCAATTTTAAAGCAATGATTCTTGAAGAAATTCAAAGATCTCCATAATTTTTCAAACTTCTATATTAAATTTAATATAATAATAAAATATATCTAAGAATACTGGGATTACTTCTTATACGGACAACGCTATATAAAGGTCTAAAAAAATTGACCTAAGTTTCCAAAACCCTTTTGGGCGTTTGATCTACATAGCAGCAAATTCGCAAAATGTACTAAATTTGTCGAAAATGAAAAAAGGTTTTTTACCAATAACAAGTAAAAAAGCAGTAAATTCGGCCGGGCCAAACTTTAAATACCATCCACCATTTGGAACGAATTTTAAAATTTTCAAAAAATAACATTCGCCAAAAATTCTGTGGTGGTACCGTTGTATGTGGGTTATACGATATCTTGACCCATAATGGATATTTCTCTTCCAGGGAGTAAAGTGCTTGGAAAGAATATTTAGTATGAATTTTTAGACAATTCCATTGAAAAAAGATGTTGCTAAAATCATCAAAATACCGTTATATTTGGGTTATACGATATCGTAGACCTATATAGACAATTTTCTGGCAGGGGGTAAAGTATTCAAATGGAACTCCTTGTGTTTATTTTCAGACAATTTCATTGAAAAATGTGGCTGAAATCATCAAAATACCGAATATCGGGGGGTATCGTTGTATGGGGGCTAGACGATATCGTGGACCGATATAGCCCATCTTCGAAATTGGCCTGGCTGCAGACAAAAGTCTGATCTGTGCAAAATTAAAGCTTCCTATATTAATTCGTTTTGACTCTAGAGTGATTACAACAGACGGACGAACGGACGGACAGGGCTAAATCGTCTTAGAATTTTACGCTTTGTTATGTCTAAAATAATTATTTTGATGAGTTACAAACGGAATGACGAACTTAATAATAAACTATGTATGGTGGAGAGTATACAAATTTATGTTTTTATGGTAAATTGTAATTTTACCAATTTCTTTTGTTGGAGTAAATATTACTGGAGAAATACCCAGGTAAAATTAATTTTAATACTAATGTCATATTTTTTTAATAAAAATAGAAAGAAATTAACCTTCGAACAAACTTCCTCGAAATTTGTCAAAATTTTTATATTTAGAATACATCTTTTCCGGAATATAACACATTCTAAGGTGTATTTTCAGCTGCTATCTTCTATTACAATTTTGTAATTAGAAATATATTCAAAACATTTTTAATTCGACCAACATAAACATTTGACAGTCAAAGGTTAAGTTAAGTGTCAATTCATTGATTTCACCGAGAAGTGAATTTCAGTATTAACGGAATTGAAAATTAGTATTTTTCACGCAAAAGGTATGGTCCATTCCACCCTCTGAATGTTATACGTTCCAGAACCTGTAAGAATCTACTTTGTAATTTTTTCCATATCATAAATCAAAGTAAAAATTGTATATTTTTGCAGTTCAAATGTGTATATTATGTCTTGTATGTATTTATTCTACCTTTTGTTATTGTACCATAATACCTCCTCTTTAATGCGAAAAAGGTATACCAAATACTGTACATTTTTGTAATATGAGATTCAAATCTTTACTAATTAATAGCATTGAATTTTAGGAATATTTGTCCAGGATATTCAAAATGCCCAAAATCGGACGGCGCCGTTTTATGAGGCCTATTTCAAAATGTGGACCGTATGTGATTTTTAAAATCATAATACGTTGTCGAGCCTATCGTAATTTCAATGTACAGAATATGAATGAATTTGATTCTGATTAGGAATGTTTTGTGAAATGACAAAATTATTATAATTATCATCTAAAGGATGAGGATAATGCGAAAAAATCAATTTTTCCAAATTTACAGGTAAAATTACATAAAAATATCACGATGAATGCTGTTCCTGCAGTGGGGAAATGGAGAGAATGATCATTTGAAATTGAAAAACATATCATATACCAACTGAATATGTTACGATCATTTAGATTTACAAAATCCAATCTGCATTTCTTATATATTTCAAGTATATGCTACCATAACTATTTTAAAAACTATTCATATAGAGCACACTTTATCTTTTGGACGAGTTCGTATTGAAAAACCACAAATTTTGTATTTTTGGTTTCCAATAAAAACTATAATTTGATTAATTTGATCGTAAGGTTTTTCTTTTGATGCCATCCTCAAAAATTAAGTTTTTTGGAAGATGTAAACAAATGGTTTAAAATATAGAAAATTCTAATGTCATTGTTATAAAAAGTAGTATGACTAGATATAATGTTTATTCTGAGATGTATAGTGAAATTTTGTGTAGATTATATCTTTCTTTGACTCTGTCCATCTAAAACTAAGCATCAACTTAAAAATTGGAACAAGACAAATTTTGGCAAAAAAAAATAAAATAAATTGAAATATTTTTCTATTTCTCAACACATGTTTTCTTGATATACAGGGTGAGATGAAAAAACTGCAACCAACTTCAGACTACTGTCATTTCTAAGTCACTCATATGACAGCTCTTAAAATTATTCCAGTGACAGTGAGAATTTTCCAGAAAATGTTTGCTTTCTGCATTAAAAAGAAAATATCCTTACAAAAATAGGTCCATGTTTTTATTGAGTCCTATTTAAAAAAATTGCAACAAAGTCAAACGCCATAATTTTTACTTTGTTTTAAATTTTACTAAATGAAAGCAAAAATTGTCGGAAATAGCACCAAATTTTACAATTCGGTATTTTGATGTTCGGTATTTTGATGATTTCAGCGACATTATTCACCGGAATTGTTTCAAATTAGGTATTTAAAGTTCGAAATGAATACTACAGCCTACGACAGAAAATTGTGTGTGCTGGTCCACGTCTTCGTATAGCCCCCATATGACGGTACCTCCCGATATTCGGCATTTTGAGCATTTAGAGTTAGTAATGAACTGTGACAGAAAATTGTCTATGCAGATCCAGGTCTTCGTATAGCCCCATATATCAGTACCTCCCTATATTCCGAATTTTGACGATTTTAGGTACAATACTCACCGAAATTGTTTGAGATGTTGTATTTGAAGTTAGTAATGGAAGCTACAGCCTGTGACAGAAAATTGTCTATACAGGTCCATGTCTTCGTATAGCTCCGATATAACGGTGCCTCCCTATTATTTTAGCTACATTATTCACGGTTTATTTCAAGTTTCAAATTTGAATATGGTAATGGCTTATGACAAACAATGCCTATGTGGTCCACTTCGTATAGGCCCTATTATAACAGCTATATTCGTTATTTTTAAGATGTTAACAGAATTTTTGGCGAATGTTATCTTTTTCGCAAATTTCCAAATTCGTTCCAAATGGTGGAGGGTATTCAAAGTTCAAACTGACCGAACTTACTGCTTTTTTACTTGTTTTTATTTTCAACTTAAAATGATGAAGTGTGAGTGTCTTGTTATTAATTAAAGCAAAACAAAAAAGTTGAATTATCACGCATCGTTGCACATTATGAAAATACAAAATGTAAAAAATAAAATAAAAAACTATTATTTATCATTTTTTGCAGCGAGAGTATGTTATTTCCACATGTTTGGATTACCATTGACTTTACGTTAAGGAACAATGATTTTTAGTTTTAAATTATCTGTTATCAAAGGTCAATAAAATACGAAAATATGCAGAATGTCTGTCCAACATGCGAAACAGGTCCTCATACGAGACTGCATTCACTAATTTATATCATAAATGCAATTTGTAGCACTAGGACCAATTTTATTTCAATCCAAGTTTTTATATATTTTATTAATGATATCCTGAAAATTGAGTGAATATTATGCTAAGATCTGATCTATAATACAATTTTCAAACATACCAATAAAGCTTAAGAATAATGCTATAAAAATAATTTGTCATAACAAATTTTTAACAATGTTTGCGAAACACCTATGGTGCACAAACTTTTCTCAAGACTGTTCTTGGAGGGTATAATGTCCATCATTCTATTGAGGGTATATTAGCTTTGTCATTCCATTTGTAACTCCTTGAAATATTCATAATAGACCCTCTATGGTATGTATGTCCGTCTGTCTGTTGTAATCACGCAATCTTTCGATCGAATTGAGATAGAAGGCTAACATTTTGCATACATGCATAGTTTACCAGTAGGCAGGTAAGCTTCGTAAAAGGGCCATGTCGGTCCACGATTTCGTATAGCCCCCATATAACGTAATGGGTACTACAACCAATGACAAACATTTTTGTATGCAGGCCCACGTCTTCGTATAGGCCCCATATAACGGTACCTCCCTATAGCCGGTATTTTGATGATTTCAGTAACATTATTCACCGGAATCATTTCAAATTTCATATTGGAAGATCTTAGTGGGGACTACATCCTATGACAAAAAATTTCGTATGCAGGTCCACGTCTTCGTATAGCCCCCATATGACGGTACCTCCCGATACTCGGTATTTTCATGATTTTTGCGACATTATTCACCGGAATTGTAACAAATTTCGTATTTAAAGTTCGCAATGTGTACTACAGTCTATGACAAAAAATGTCGTATGCAGGTTCACTTTTTCATATATCCCCCATTTAACGATATTAAATATTTCAGTGATTTCGGCGACATTGTTCACTAGAACTGTTTCAAATTTGGTATTTGAAGTTCGTAATGGGTACTACAACATATGACAAAAAGGTTGACGTTTTCGTATAGTCCCCATATAACTGTGTTCAATTTAGTGGTAGTTTTTAGTTTTTTTTTTTTGAAAATTTTCAAGTTCCTTCCAAATGTGGAGGGTATTAAAAGTTCGGGCCGGCCGAACTTAGCTTCTTTTTTACTTGTTGACGAATTTGTCTTGATGTTATATGAAATTTTTCAGTTGGAAATGCTTCTCTTTTGGTAAATAACAAAGTCACACGAATTCAGAATTTCCGAAACGAATTCTTGAGGTAATGATGCATTTAATTGGGAATCTATGGTATTATTATTTCACATATTTCAGACGAGATACATCAAAAATTTGCACTAATTCAGAGGATGTCTAATATTAGTGAAGGAGATGCGATGTATTAATGCAATAGGAGACAGTGACAACTGTAAACGGTCACCAATGAATGAAATATATAAATTGAATACAAATTTCAAAAATAAACATTTTATATCATTACAAAAATAAGCTAAATATAGGATTACTTCGCAAGCTTATTCTACGACAACAAGTATGAGCTTATAAATAAGAGTTCAATTTCGATTATTCCATATTTGTTACACAAATATTTTTTCACTATTTCTCAAGATTTTCTCCAGTTTTAGGCTTTTGTTCTTAAACTTATTGTAATATTATTCTCTAGCCATTTTGGTATACTGGGTTGGTGAATTTTTAACTTTTAATTTAGAACTGTTAATAGTTAATTTATATAAACACTCAAATCAACATTGTAATTAACTGTGAGGACACTTAATGTTTATGCAAATGTCTACAACTTTGAAATTTGTGTCATACGCCATTATATGTACATACACATTTCTTTTCCTCATTACTTCTAATAAACTGATCTCAACAACAGGTTATGGGCCTACATTCGCGTAATTAAAATTTTTTTTATTGGAAGTAAATTGATAAAATCATGGCTGCATCGTACACATTATTTCCCAAATTGTCAAATACTAATTACCATGTCTGGAAATTTAACATGGAGTTGCTGCTGCTGGAGAGGGAATTGTGGGATGTTGTTGTTGGTAATCTGCCTGAGGAGCCGGATGAAAAGTGGTTGATTCGTGATGGGAAGGCAAGGGCTGCTATTGGGTTGGCTGTGGAGGAATCACAGAAAATACTCATAAAGCAACTGAAGACGGCGAAAGCTTTCTGGGACGCCTTGAAGAAGCATCACGAGAAGTCAAACATAACCAACAAAGTTAGTCTGCTTCGCCAAATGTCGTCGAAGAGGCTGGTTAGTGGTCAAAGTATGGAAGACCACATTCATGAATTTTTATCAATTGTGGACCGTTTGCGTGATTTGGGTGAGAAGATGGAAGAACACAAAGCTGTTGCATTTTTGCTGGGCACTTTGCCGGATGATTACAACCACCTAATTTCATCATTAGAAATGCGTTCGGAGGAAGATCTGACGCTCGATTTGGTGAAGGAAAAGTTGCTACAGGAGTTCAGGAGAAAGATGTCAGGTGAACATCAAACTGAGGCTGCTTTTAAAGTGCAGAAGAAAAAGTTTGTGCCAAAATGTTTTTCATGTGGAAAGCCGGGCCATATGAAAAAGGATTGTACAAACAAAAATCTGCGAAAACAACAAAAGCCAAACGACAATCGGGCCAATATTGTTAAAGATGGCAATAAAAATGTTTGTTTTGGTATCACAAATGTAAAAGCAAATGGCGATTGGTTTATTGATTCTGCTGCAACTTGTCATATGTGTAGTGAGGAGACATATTTTGACAAAATTAATAAGCAAGTGGATGAAATGGTGTATTTGGCAGATGGTACAATGTTGAAGGTGACTGGTTGTGGTGACTGCAAGATATTTTGTGAAGGCAAGGAAATTCGTGTTCAAAATGTACTATTCATACCAGAGCTGGACGGGAGTTTACTGTCAGTTCGGAAACTAACTGCTGAAGGTTTTAAGGTGTTTTTTGACAGAAATGGTTGTTCAATTTCTCTGGGCGGACATGTTCTTGCGAAAGCTACTTTAAGGAACAATTTGTTTGTGCTGAATCAGTCTTACAAAGCAAATATGATATCGAAATGTAAGAGTGACTGTATTCATATTTGGCATCGTCGTTTTGGCCACAGAAGTCATCAAGCAATTAGCTCAACCGTTACTAAAGAGCTTATTCGAGGTGTGAGCATAAAGAAATGTGCTTGTTTGTTTGATTGTGAGGTTTGCTTGAGAGCAAAGCTTACACGAGCACCCTTTCCAAAGGCATCGGAATCTAGATCGGATGAAATTTTAGATTTGGTACATTGCGACTTATGCGGCCCCATGCAAAATACAACCCCTGGTGGAAATCGTTATTTTTTAACTCTGATTGATGATCACAGCCGTTATTGTACAATATTTTTCATTGCATCAAAGGATTTGGCCTACGACAAAATTAAAGAATTTATTGAACAAAATGAGAACCAATTAGGAAAACGTCTAAAAATTCTTAGAACTGATCGTGGTGGAGAGTTTTTAAATAAAAAGATGCAGAAGTTTTTCAAAAATAAGGGTATAATTCACCAGCTCACTGCCCCCTATACTCCTGAGCAGAATGGAGTTGCAGAGAGGAAGAACCGGAGCTTAATGGAGATGGCCAGGTGCATGCTATACGACGCGAATATTCATATCAAATTCTGGGCTGAGGCTGTCAACAATGCGAACTATATTCAAAATCGACTTTCATCAGTTTCTGTAAATAAAACGCCTTTTGAGTTATGGTTTGGCAGGCCTCCAAATTTGAGCCATATTCGTATTTTTGGTTCCGCTGCTTACGTCCATGTTGAAAAACAAAAACGCAAAAAGTTGGACGATGTGGCTGTCAAATGTATTCTGGTTGGATATTCTGAGGAGAGCAAAGCATTTCGTTTGCTAAATACTGATACCAATAACATCATAATAAGCCGTAACGTGAAGTTTTTGGAATCAAACGATTTTCTTGATGTTCCGAAGAAAGATAACAATTCTGACGAAAATATGGTAATATCTGTCTCTACAATCAATTCTACTAATGTTTCGCCTCTTGCTCATGAAGAAGAAGATAATAATTCGATAAGCACAGAAGAATTTTGTGGCTTTGAATCAGCTGGGGAATTTTCATCGTCTTCTGACGAGGAAATTTTAAATAATGACGTAACAATTAATCCTGATGATACTCCTCGAACTTCTTCAAGATCAAACAAGGGTATACCGCCTAAAAAGTATGGGTACAAAATTTGCGTTGAAGATGATCCAACAAATTTTGGAGAGGCTATGTCCAGATCGGACGGCAAGAGATGGTTGATGGCTATGGAAGAGGAGATGAGGGCATTGCATGAAAACAAAACGTGGGACTTGGTGGAGTTGCCACGTGATGGCAACTTGGTCGGCTGTAAATGGGTCTTCAAAGTTAAACATAAATTTAATGGTGAGAAGGAGTACAGAGCTAGACTGGTCGCAAAGGGATTTTCCCAAAAATACGGCGAAAACTACGACGAAGTTTTTGCTCCAGTTGTAAAGCAAGCTACTTTTAGAAGCCTGTTGGCCATCGCAAGCTATAGAAATATGAAAGTTCGTCACGTTGACGTCAAAACGGCGTTTCTTTATGGTGATTTGGACACCGATATATATTTGAAACAACCTGAAGGTTTTATTATACCTGGAAAAGAAAATTATGTTTGTAAATTAAACCGAAGCCTCTATGGGCTGAAACAGTCGGCAAGATGTTGGAATCTTCGTATCAACAAAATCCTAATTGATTCTGGATTCAGAAGGGGAAAGGCTGAACCCTGTTTATATGTTAAAAGTGATACGAACTCAATCACATACGTTCTGATTTACGTCGATGACATTATTGTTGCATCTAAGACTGATGAGCAAATTGAAGATGTTTTACGTATTCTGAAATCCCACTTTGCAATAACGGAATTGGGTGATTTAAGACTCTATTTGGGGATAGAAGTGAGCTACAATAATGGTTTATATTATTTGTCACAAGAACGTTACATTGAAAAAATATTAAATGAGTTTGATCTTCAAGATGTTAAGATTTCTTCAATACCCATGGATCCTGGATATTTGAAGGAAACTACGAATAATTTGCTTGAAAACAATATCTTATACCGGAAGGCTATCGGATCACTGCTGTATATCTCTAACAATACACGTCCAGATATTGCATTTGCCGTTTCAATATTATCTCGGAAAATTACTTGCCCGAATGAAAGAGATTGGACTGAAGTCAAAAGGGTTCTAAAATATCTAAAAGGGACTAAAGACTTGAAATTGCTCGTTGGATCTAAGAGTGAATTGGAGTTGAACGGCTTTGCTGATGCTGATTGGGCAGGCGACATCAATGACCGAAAATCTACAAGTGGGTTCATTTTTAAGCTTGGTGATGCTGTCATCAGTTATGCTAGTCGAAAGCAAGCAAATGTAACTTTATCATCTACCGAGGCAGAATATGTGGCTCTTGCTGAAGCATCTCAGGAACTCTTATGGATTATGCAATTAATGAAGGAATTTGAAATCAACATATCCAGTCCGGTCATTTTTGAAGACAACCAGAGTTGCCTCAAGATACTTCAAGATGAGAAAATAAGCCCTAGAAGCAAGCATATAGATGTTAAGTTTTACTTTGTTCGCGACTTGTATAGATCGAATAGCGTATTATTTAATTATTGTCCAACAAAGTCTATGTTAGCAGACATTCTAACCAAGCCTTTACAGAAGGTTAACATATGTAAATTTCGAATACTGATTGGATTATGTAATTTAGATTAATTCGTTATTTTTATATACATACATATCTTTTGAGCTTATATAAATTAATTTTAAATAATATTTGTAATATTAAGAAGGGGTGTTAATAGTTAATTTATATAAACACTCAAATCAACATTGTAATTAACTGTGAGGACACTTAATGTTTATGCAAATGTCTACAACTTTGAAATTTGTGTCATACGCCATTATATGTACATACACATTTCTTTTCCTCATTACTTCTAATAAACTGATCTCAACAACAAGAACGGTTACAAAAATTAATTAATTTTAGATAAAATCCATTAAAAAAAATTTCAATATGATTTTACAAAAATTGTAATACTGTTGATGCAGCCGATACATGTGGACAATGGTGATGAAATCTTTATAATTTATATATCTATTTTTTATGAGTTGTCATAGAATATACTTTATTCATTAATCTATTGAAGACACAAGTGAATTTGTAGCCCACATTACTTGACATGAGCATTCAAATTTCTAAATAGTTTGTATTGGGTATTTTTTTCGGTATTTTTACAAATTAGGCCATATTTTCTATCGGATTTTTTTAACTCAGTAATTCGATTGTATTGGTTTTGGACCAAAATACCGCAGAGCAACATTCGGACATCGTGTGACGGTTTCATTGGCCGTTTGAAGGCCATAATTCGTGCCAAAGGTGACCAATTCGAACAAATCTAAACTTTTTCCAAAATGTGATGCTTATTCCGACATTTTTGTTTTCATTCAATAAAATTAAAAAAAATGTAAAAATTATGGCGTTTGAGTTTGCTGCAGTTTTTTATCTCACCCTGTATATAAGCACTAAAAAATGTAAAAAATTACAAATTCCAATCTTTTTCAAAAAGACGTTACAAGAGAGACTTATTTGCAATTTAGTTTGCTTAGCGTGCAATATCCTATTTCTCAATATTATACCTAGTTTGTATCCACGTTTTACTAGGTATTTACCTATCTCCACCCCATCCAATCTGTTATCATAATAGGTATCAACTGTGAATTTAGTTTGCTTGCTATTCAAGCTCATTTCTTTGTCTTACTGCGTCCAGATCGACTCTCATCTGTTGCCACCGTCAGACATACATCAGACAAATCCCAAAAAGATGTCAACAGAATTGTAAAAATGTCATATCACTGACCATAGACAACATTTAAATGAACGATCATATAGATATTCCTACGTATTTACATTAGAAAGCTCAGTTAAAATATTTTCCACTTCAGAAATCATTGACCCCAACATATCATAATAGGTATTCAAAGTAAATATGTACGTTGGCCACATGCAACTGATAAGGCTTCTTGGGTTTAATTTACCCGTCGTCTTAGAACATACATACCTACTACATTAGATAAGAACGCAAGCAAATGCAGTGAACGAAGAACGTACAGCTTCAATTGTTTATTATCAGTGCACTACTGCTCCAGTGTCCAGCTGTGTTTTATTTATCAACCAGGGACATGTTACACTTGACTTTGTACGAAAGAACTCTGCATGGTCGTCATGCAGTACAATGACGGATGATTGATGTGCAACTTGATGCTGGCCTATGTCATCGAAATGAACAATACTTGAACAACACACTATCTCCAAAAATATCTCTCCTCGTATTTTTTTTTTTTTTTTTTTTGGTACTCAATATTTATACTTTTTTTTAACACAAAAGCAATTACCTAGGGCAGTGATGAAATTGCGTTTTTAACATTTCATGCTACCAACACAAATAAACAGTTAAAAATTTATACATTTTAACTAGTCTATATAGAAACGAACCTACATGGAAGGGTATCGACTTCAGGATTTGTAGATGCAATTTATCCAGAAAGCAGTAGTTCCTTTGCTATTTTTGTTGATTGCTATGCCGCTGTCTGTAATACACTTAATTTACATTCACACATTCGCTTTAAATATTTTTTGTTTTTTGCAATTTTTCTTTGGGATTATTCGTCTTTATACACCGTATTCGCATTCATATTAAGATCACTACTACTTGTTTTTGATTATGTATATTTCTTTTTTCGCGTTGAGATTTATTTTGCGTTGTATTAAAGCGAGTTCACTGCAATTCTCGAAAGCGATTCAAATTAAACTGAAAATGACCAACAATAAATAATAATCAGCAATCGACAAAAAAGAATTGACAAAAAAAGAAAACAATAACAAAGGACAGCTGACGCATAACAATATAAGCAAAGAAAACAGTGTTGGTAAGTGATAAATTTAAAATACTCGTTTCGACAAAACGCTCCGTTTATTTTAAATAATTACTTAACATGCGCTTAAGGTATTATCAGACGGAATGGAATTTACATACATATGTGCTATCCCCATGTGTAATACTCTGTTTCAATCATGGTAGAAGAATACTGGTAGATGAGTCAACGCTTGGGAACATTGATGTGTCAAAATGTTTTTAATGTTTCTTGAAAAATAAATAAATTTTTATAAGTTTTCTTATAGGACGTCATTCAGACGTTATTATAATAAGCGTTTTTTCAACAATTTTTACAAATTTAAATAATTTTCAGTCAACATTTTAAATTCCAAAATTAGTTTGACAGCTCATTGTCCCCGCAGCTGAGTCGATGCGCCTACCTATATTCTTCTACCATGGTTTCAATGTTCAATGAACTGTCAAACCAATTTTGGAATTGAAAATTCTAAATGAAAAATAATTGGAATTTGTAAAACTTGTTAAAAAATGCGTAGCAGAAGAACCTCCGAATTGCGTCATATAAGAAAACATAAAAATATCTATTTATTTTTGACATCTGTTAAACATTTTGGCGTATCAATGTTCTTAAGCGTTGTTGCATTTACCTTTTTCTTCTATCGTGAGTTTTTTTCGATATGATAATAGAAAAGTCGGTTATCGCAGTAATTTCATCGGAAAGATATAATTTAATCATAAGTTTTGCTTGTTGTGGGAAAATATATAAAATTAAATTTGCGGTCATCCAAAAGTAGTACGATAAAATCCCAATGTTATGAAATGAAAAAAGTTTATATGCTTTTTTGTGGATAGGATTATGAGTCATATGTAAAATGACAATTTTGGCATACACACGGAAATACACATATATAATAAAAGTTAAAGCACATGTCTGATAGCAGCTTGGATCACTTTGCGAATGAAATGGAACAGGTTCTTATTATAAGCGCAATAAGTTTATTGAAAAAGGTTATTATCGTTAAACTGGAGGCCAACAGGCATCTATAACTGCATTTTAGTGCATAAAAGATGCCTGGTGACCAAATGTATGATATGGATCATGGTTTATTTGAAGAGGAGGGGGCTTCAACAACTAACCATGGTAGAAGAATACAGGTGGATGCATCAGCGCTTGAGAACATTGATATGTCAAAATTTTTAAAATGTTTTGTCAAAAATAAGTAGATTTTTATATGTTTTCTTATATGACGAAAATCTTATTTGCATTTTTCAACAATTTTTATAAATTCCAATTATTTTGCATTTAATATTTTCAATACAAAACTCGACTACCAGTATTCTTCTACCATTCACCTAACTAACAACAAGCAGCAAGGAACAAAAAATCAAATAGTTCATCAGAATATAAATTAAACACAAAGGACAGAAAACGTCAACGTTTAGAAAATTAAATATCGATATTTCTGACTGGCCTGTAAAACTGTCCAAGCATAACCCTAATGATCCAAATAGATAAATAGATAGAATTTTTAATGTTTTAGCGGACGCCAATCTAAAATTCCTGAAAATCAGAACACAACAAACAAGCCACAAGACAAAATAAAATGGTGCCCTCCGACAATAATTTACTATGTGAACATAAAAACTTTTATTGATAAACTAAAGATTACAATTCCTGATTTTTCCTCCAAAATTAAAAATATCAACAGAAATAAAAGCAAAATATACCTTTCGGACTACAATGTCCACTCTTCAATGATGGGCATCCTCAAAAATAAAGGTATACGTTCACATTCCTTCACCCCCAAGGAACTGAAATTGGTTTCAATAATAATTCGAAGCCTTCATTTTAGTGCTGACTCTGAAGAGTTAAAAAAAGGGTTGAAACCCATTGTGCCAAACACAGTAGCAAATATGTCAACATTTAAAATCTAAGCTTCTATTAAAAATAATTATGATACTGTTTGTTTCTAATCACTTTGCTACAAGAGAAAAGTACTAGCGCTGTCTCACACATTTGAACCCTAATTTATCATGGAGTATCTTGGGAAATTTCAAGGATATGGACACACTAACCCGAACTTCAATATTGCGTTAAATGCAAAGAGAAACATGGAGATCGGAAACTCGGGGATCTCCTACAAATTCCTCAGACCCGTATTGTGTTATCTGTGACCAAACTGGACATCCTGCAAATTGGTTGGGTTGCCTAACATACAAGAAATATGTTGCTTCTAAGCAAAAAAGGAACGTGAAAGCTGTGGTAAGATCTACTGCCCAAAATGGCGTAAATAAATCCTTGATTGAGCTTCTCATATTTGTCATCTGGTAAGTTCTTTGCCAATGCGTTGAACCCACGATCATTGACTAAATGTCGCGAGAAGTCTCATATCGTTTAACAATTCCTTAAGCTAGCTTCACTTTTCTTAGACTCTGAAGAACTAACACTGGAAGAGGAGATATGTCAATCTCTGTCGCAATATTCAAAACTGTCAAAGATTGAGGCCAAAAAAAGTCGTGGAGACTTCTAAATAAAGTTAGAAACACATATGAACTATAGAATTATGACTTTATTAAGTTTTAATGTAAAGGTGAGAGTACATAAAACGATTTTTTGAGTAGCTCCTTCGTGGAGGAACAAAGGAGTATTAGGTTGACTTAGTTCGATTTTGGCCCTACGCTCCTTTGTTCTTATCCGAAGAATCCATACGAGGACTTAAGCTAGTAAAAAAGACGTTTTATGCTTTCTCACCTTAAGATCACTTGTGGATAGATGTCAACAAGTAGATCTGTACAAAACTCTCAATAATAATAATGTAGTTATTGTATTCATCTGAATAAAAAAACAGAGTAATTTAAAAATGATTTGTCAATTACCTGAAAATTATGATGACTTCATAATTGGAGAAAACCTAAATTCCAAAAAAAAAACTTATTGGAGAGACAGTTGCGAAAATTCCAATGAGAGTCGTTAAGAAGTAGTTAGACAATAACTCGATGGATGTCACAAGTTTGTGCGATTCGACGCCATCGTACCCAAATGGTTTCTCCTACTTTGAACACTTTTTGATAAGTAAAAAAACTTTCCTTTGAAAGGAAATCCAGCAGCATTTAAAGAAGTGTCACGAATAACAGGAAAAAACTTACCATATTATAAACGATTACGACACAATGACAACATGTTGACAAATCCTAAAGCTGAACAATTCCAAAGGTACGACACGGCAGTTTCAGTCGCAGAGATCCAGTTGACGGTTTATATTTGAGGATATCATCGGTTATTAACCAAATCCCTCAACACATCTGTACGTTCAATAATGATTTTAATGCCCTAACTAATGCTGATAATATTCACTTTACTAGTTCTGAAAATATAAAATGCATAATTCAGAATATTGGTCAGAAGTCCTGCGGTTTAGACGGTATATCCAATTTTTTGATTAAGAAATTCTCAGAGAATGTAATCCCGTTTCTTACTGTATTGTTCATTAACTACATCAATAATGGTTACTTTCCTAACAGTGGAAAGAAGGCGAAAATAATTCCCATACGAAAGAAACCTGATATCGAAGTTACATCTGATTTTCGTTCAATACCAATGCTCTCAAACATCGGAAAACTATTTGAACGTGTGCTGAAAGGAAAAATAGAACATCAGTTCACAGTAAATCCTATATCAGTCTTTCAATTTGGGTTCACACAATTCCACTCGACACAACATGCTCTTCTTAAATTCCAAAGTGATATAACAACGAATTTGAAAAAAACAAAACTTTACCATCGCTGTATCGTCAGAAATAGAAAACGCTTTTGACACGGTTAGTCATAGCGGGATTTTAAATAGGCTTGTGGAACTAGAAACTTACCCAAATATGGTAAATATAATGCAAAGTTGTTTAACAACGAGACATTTTGAAGTTCAAATTCTAAAGGTGTCTTCGTTCAACGGTATATTAGAAAGCGGCGTTCCTCAAGATTGTGCGTTGGCACTCTTTTATTTACACATGGCGCATCAATATTAATGCTGCAAAGTCAGTTTGAAACAACATCAAATATCTGGGAATAAACTTTGAAAAGTTGAGAAAATTTAAGAAACATGCGCGAACAACACTGCAATGGAATGAATTTGGGATTTTAAAAAAAAATAAAATCCGTTAAAAGTTCTGTTAAAATCTTAAAAATACCGAGTATAGCCGTTATATTGGGGTCTATACGACGTGGACTTACATAAGCATTGTTTGTCATAAGCCATTACCATATTCAAATTCGAAAATAAACGGTGAATAATGTAGCTAAAATCATCGAAATACCGTATATAGGGAGGTATCGTTTTATCGGAGTTATACGAAGACCTGGAACAGCATAGATAATTCTCTGTCACAGGCTGTAGCATCTATTATGAACTTCAAATAAGACATCTCAAACAATTCCGGTGAGTATTGTACCTAAAATCGTCAACATACCGAATATAGGGAGGTACTGATATATGGAGCTAATACGAAGACTTCGACCTGCATAGACAATTTTCTGTCCCATTACGAACTCTAAATACGTAATTTGAAACTACTCCGGCGAATAATGGCGCTAAAATCATCAAAATACCGACTATTGGGAGGTACCGTTATATGGGGACTATACGAAGACGTGGACCTTCATATACAATTTTCTGTCATAGGCTGTAGAATCAACTACGAAATGCCAAATTTGAAACAATTCCGGTGAATAATGTCGCTAAAATCATCAACATACCGAATATAGGGAGGTACCGTTATATGGGGGCTATACGAAGACAAATTTCTGACTTAGGCTGTAGCATCCATTTGGAGGTTAAAAAAACCAAATTTGAGACAATTCCGTTGAATAATGTCTCTGAAATCATCAAAATACCGAATATCGGGAGGTACCTACATGGCCTTCTATCTCAATTCGTTCGAAAGATAGCATGATTACAACAGAAAAACAGACAGACGCTGATCAAGAATATATATACTTTGTTGGGTCTGACATGAGTATTTCGAGGAGTTACAAACGGAATTACAAAGTTAATATAAAAATAATATAAAACTTAATGGATGAATTTTTATTTCAAACTTAATTATGTCGTTACCTAATTTCAACACAATTTGAAATTTTTCAAAAAAAAAATATTTCTATTTAAAACGATACATAAACATACAAAAACTGTGTATATCTGTAAGAATACAGGTAGATGCACCAACGCATGGGAACATTGATATGTCAACAATTTTTAAATGTTTCTTCAAAAGTAAGTAGATTTGTATATGTTTTCCTACACGACGCCCATCGGATGTTGTTGCGATATGCATTTTTTAACAATTTTTTACAAATTTGAATAATTTTTCATTCAAACACATCAATCAAAAATGGATTTGTCAGTTGTTTGACCCAGCAGCTGTGTTAATTCTAATACCTATCTATTTCAGTATTTTGGTGGTTTAAGCTACATCATTCACCGAAAATGTTTCAAATTTCATATTTGAAGTTCGTAATTGTTACTACAGACTATGACAGAAAATTCTGTGTGCAGGTCCAAGCCTTCGAATAGCCCCCATATTACGATACCTTCCTATATTCGGCATTTAAATGAATTTAGCGACATTATTCACCGAAATTGTTTCAAATTTGGTATTTGAAGTTCGTAGTGGGTACTACAGCCTATGACAAATTTCGTAACAGGTCCACGTCTTCGTATAGGCCTCATATAACGGTTTTCATTTAAGTGGTAGTTTTCGGAATTTTTTTTTTTGAAAATTTTCAAGTTCCTTCCAAATGGTGGGGGGTATTAAAAGTCCGGCACGGCCGAACTTAGCTGTTTTTTTACTAGTTATATATTTCCTTTATAGTTCATTTGTTATCCTTTACTCTATCATCGGGTTCTCATTATTACATCTTGCCTTTAAAATAAATGCATTTTTTCAGACACATGGCAATAAAATGAGTAATCATTTGTAAATGTAGCTGATAGTCACTGCATTTTTTTCACAATGCTATCTTCAATTTTGTTTATAAGTAATAAACAAAACGAATATTTAATTAATTTTGTGAACTATTTTTAGTTCTTAACATAAAATGAACTATTTGCGTTTTTATTTGAATATATTTTGCTGGTATTGTCATATTATCAATATAAATTATGGCAAAATGAATTTAGTAAACTTTGCGTTAAAAGGTAAAGGGAAGATGGTCTGGCCTTTTGCTTTTCGGAGAGTTCATATTTAAATGAAACTTGTAAAAACTATTTATTTGTCCGAAAACATACATTTTTTATTTATCGGAAAGATGTAATATTCGGCATAAAGGGTTTTTTGTCAGTCTATTGTACCACCAGATTTGTTCATGTAGTTACCTGTGTTATTTTCCGATGATTGTGTCATGGCTCTTGGAACGCTTTTATTTATAGCTAGGTTAGATGCGAACAGCTGATTTGTGTAGCTTTTTAAAGAGCTTTTGGGGAGAAATCTCTTTTTGGAGCATTTATATTTTATATGTCTGGTGGATTTAGTTAGAGTGCGTGGATCATACGATTGTTACTTTGTGTCTTTTTGGTTGGTGGCGGTATATGTTTAGCCAAAAGCATTGATCACCGAACAAGTTGTTACTAATTAATATTTTTACGTTATTACAGTGTTGTTGTTTTTATTTTAATAACATTACAAAAACAATACCACAATGTTGATGCAACAAGCAAGACGTATGTTCCTTGCCAACAGTATCTGCAATAAGAATATTTCCTTAAAGGTAAGTAAAAGAAAATCGTGCGTGATGGAATATAGATATACATTTATACATATCCAGTGCGTAATATTTTCTTGGTGAGGAAATGTGACAACGAAGACAAACATCCACAAGGGGGTAGGAAACTGAATTGAAAATTTGATTTGATTAGTCTATTGAAATCAATTACAGCATACAATGTTTTGGTGTTAAAAGGAGATACAAATGTTAAACGGCCAAATACACAATATAATAAAATTCCATAGAAAAAAAATTAACCAACTTAGATCCATTCCTATTTAACTTAGGTCTACAGGCCGTTCGATTATACTTGTATAGATTAAGAAAATATGCATAAGAAGGAATGTTGTTGCATAGTAAAGAGACCTCAGTTCTAATTTTTCATTTTCTTGTATTTTTGGAATATATTATAAACCTGTTCAGTTTGTTTTTGCAAATATCTTTTATTTTATCTATTTTTGTGATATTTGTAGAAGAATAACATCATTTATTAATGCATGATTATCTAAAAAGTTGTTTAATTTCCACGTGTGCTATATGAAAATAATCAACACATTTATTCCAATGAGAGAAAAAGCAAAAAAAAAAAAAAACTTGGGTGAATGTTAAATACAAAGTTAGATTTAAACAACAAACAAGTAAATATGCATATCAGGAGGTAGTCGACCTGTTGTAGTTACATAATAAAAAATATGCATTAGAATTTCTCGAATTAAATCTTATTATTACACCAACATTGAATGGAGTTACCTATATTATGTTTGTTTTTTTTTTTGGTAATTTTTATAGATATAATCTGGTAAGATTATACTTGATTTGTGTAAAATTTCCAGTCAATCAATATTATATTTTATAGGCTACAATTTTCACACATCTTTACTTATGATTTATTGTGGAAAGTGAAGTGCGTACGAGTGAATTGGAATAGTGAGGTCTATTGCAAGTGTGCAAAAGCAATGACTATTTATAGGGTCACCCAGTAAGTCCAGCTCGTAATCAAGTTTACTATCAAAATACATTAGCATAATTTGAATTCAAACATAAAAATATTTTTTATAGCGGAAAAAACGTAGAATACATTACTTTTATACCCTCCACCATAGTATGGAAGATGTATTTAATTTGACATTGCGTTTGTAACACCTCGAATTTTAGACCCAACAAAGTATATATTCTTCATCAGCATAAAATTCTGTGTCGATTTAGCGATGTTCGTCCGTCCGTCTGTGCAAACCAACCCAACTTCCGAACGAAATGAATTACGTTGATAAAATTATCTTGGCGAAGCGCTTGCTTGAGGTGATCGACACTTTGGTATTTTTTAGTGCTAACTTTGCTTTCCAAAATACTCCAGAACCTCATTTTGTAACCATTATTGGGTGGCGAGTGCTGAGTCTGCGGCCAAAATGTTTGCCTGCCCAAGGCCTTAAAACACCCTCCAGAATATTTTCGCGATAATATTCGGCATTTATTCTGATGCCACGGTCGATTAATACGAGCGGAGAGCGACCATTGGCTGTTGTGGCGGCCCACACCATCATCATGACCGGCGCTTTAGTTCTGGTGGCCAATCGAAGGTGCACATTTTTAGCTGACCTCTTTGACAAGTAAACCCATTCATTTTGTTTGTTTACAAACTGCTGCATCGGAGAAAACCAAATTCGGCAGTTCACTACTTTCTGCCAAGCGAAGCAACTCTTTAGCTCTTTTGAGTCTATTTTCTTTTTGTTGCGGTGTAAGTTCTTGCACTTTTTGGAATTTCAATGGCTTTACCCCGAGCTCATTTTTCAATATTTGCCCAATGGAATATTGCGATATGTTCAGCTCACGAGCCATTTTTTGGCCACTACGACGCGTGTTTCGACAAGGTTGCTTCTGTACTTTTCGAACCATTTCTGCTGATGTTGCTGTTTTCTTCCGTCCACTTCCTTGTATCACGGTAACGAGCGATGCTACGAGACACAAAATATTTATTAACATTTAAATGCTGGAGTGCTCTAACGATAGTCACTTGTGGTTTTCCAACCAAATGTAAAGAAATCACATTACCACGCTTGAATTCTATCACGAATAACTTTTTTTTCCTGAAAATTCTCACCAAAATTTTTTGTACGCTTGTAAACAAATAATTAGCTATCACTGGCATAATTTTAACAGCTGTCGGACGAGTGGCTTAGCAATGATAGCAGTCTGAAGTTGGTTGCAGTTTTTTATCTCACTCTGTACATTTTAGATATTCTTGATCAGCATAGAATTCTGTCCGTCTCTGGAAATCACTCTAGCTTTCAGACGAAATGAAGTAGGTTGATAAAGTTTTACTCAAATGTATATTATATCTGCAGAACTTTTGGTATTGAAAATGGGCCATGTTGGTCCACGTTTTGGCATAGCCTCCATATAATGATACCTCTCTATTTTCGATATTTTGGTGATTTAACCTACATTATTCACAGGAAATGTTTCAAATTTGGTATTTAAAGTTAATGGTAAAAGTAATGGATGCTACAACCTATGACAGAAAATTGTCTTTGCAGGTCCATGTTTTGTGGTAGACCCCATATAATAGTACCTCCCCATATTCGGTATTTTGATGATTTCAGCGACATTATTCACCGGAATTATTTCAAATTTTGGTATTTGAATATAGTAATGACTTATGACAAAAGCTGACTATGCAGGCCCACGTCATCGTATAGACCCTAATATAACGGCTATTTTTTTGAAATTTGCCAAATTCGTTGCAAATGCGTATTAAAAGTTCGGCCCGGATGAACTTACAGCTTTCTTACTTGTTTATTTTAATGTGGCAAATTCAAAGAATAGAATTTCGAATTGTGAGCATCAAGTTCAATATAATATTAAATGGTCTACAATTGTCAGATTAATAATTTGTTTGTGGAAATTGAGTCTTGTAATCTCCAACTGTGTGTCCTTATAAATAGTCAGGTCGCATTTATTGCCCGACCCAGATGAAACTTTGCACAAATTATTTGTTTGTCCCAAGGAAATTGGAGATAATTGGTCAACATTTAGATATAGCTCCCATATATATCTTTGTCCGATTTGCATTTTATTGTGCAACAAACGTGTAATATCAGCCCAAATAGTATGGAATTTTGCACATACGGTTAGGATGATTCACACTACCAGTGCGACGAAAGCATATGATTAGGCTGACATAAAGGAAGAACCTTTGTCTCCTTATGTAAATGGTCCAGTAAAGTCATGATCAGGCACGCTTTCGAAGTTATCAGGTCGGCGTACTGGCAGGTCTGAATAATTTTCCTTCACGTTACACTCGTATCCGCAGACCACAAACCAACCTATCGCTTTATAAAATGTCAACAAGATTTCCTTATCTGTACCTAAATGCTGCCGACTAGCGCCTTGAGGACATTGTTTCAACTTTGTGGCTAGCGCGGACGACCTCAACTTGCTGTCGAATGTGAACCTAAGAACTTTGAGGTAGTTAGTGATCGGCCCGTTGATTTAGTGGCGGATATTTTCATATTTCTTGCGTGGAAGTGGGCGACATGCTCCGCGAGATTGAATACTTAAAGATAGATGAGGTACTTGTTAATCGCGTATACGGTAGGTCTAACGTGTGGTGAGAATTATATTTTAATCTTTTCACAATAAGTTGGTGATGAAATGTTTTAGATACACTTGCCTAGTTGCGTTTTCTGCAGTCACAATAATTTTGTAAAAACCCTCAAACCCTAGCCGAATGTTACAACACATGTTATGTTTTGTGTTTTTATTGGCAGTGTTTATTTATATGATAATCCTGCCATAGTTTTGGGTCATTTTCAGTTTTGTTCCAGAGCCTGCAAGAATATACAATGACCGATTTTCCTTTTATAATAACTAAACTTGTTCAGAGGATTAATTTCGAAGCGAATAGGAAAAATGCAATAGACTCTTATTGTGACAAAAAGACTTTAAAAGACCTTAAAAGACGCACATGTTAACATTTTCTAAAAATTATCACATATGTCATGTAAAGTGAAGGAAGTTACCAATATACTCCAAACCTGGCACGTCGCAATATTTATATCGTATTTATTTAGGTCCGATACGAAATGGACAATATTGGCCCATTCCTTGAGAAATCACTCCATAGAGGGTAAACAGTTTGAATAATCATAACAGAAGTCAAAATATATTTAAATAGTCGAACATTGGCTGCGGGTATGCGTCTGTCGGCAGAACCGATTGATACTTTTTAACTCGTTTTATCCTAAATTTGTAGAATGTATTTCCTATATTGAATTTGATATATTTTCAAATTATTTTCCTTGTTATTAAAAACAATACAAACAAATATATACAAACTGTGTATATGTTTTGACAGAATAGGGACTTCAGCAGAAAAAAAAATAAAGATGCAGATTTAATCTACCTTCTGTTATTGTACCATTAATTCCACTCAGATATTTTTTGAATAAAATTCCTTCAATGGTGCCTGTTAATATTTTAATTTTTCAGTCTTAAAGATTACATTGAATTGTACAGAGTTGCTTTTATTTTTCTTTTTACAAATCAAGCCAAAAAATTACAGCTCTTTCTGCATATTCGTCGTACAAATTAAAGATAATAAATAAAATCGAAATTAGGAAAAAAATTAAGAGACCGGGATTGGAAAAATTATTTGTTTCCTGAAGTCACAACGACATGACTAAAAAACCAAAAACTCCTTCCAGCGAAAATCAGGATGCCGATGAAGTCAATAACAACCATGAAAATGTACTTATCGATAATAGCTTAAATTAAAAAATTCTCAATTCCTACACTAAAATGTAAAAAAAAAACAATACGTAGAAACCTTAACATTTTGTCTTGTTCTTTTTCGAAACTAATTCAGTAAAAAAAAAATTGGATTTTAATGAGAAATTTTAAATAAGACATTTTAAATGGAAATCATCTCAGTGCGGTGGGACTATAGAACGTGAATGTTAAATTGGTGATAAGAAAATTAAAAAAAACGATTCCCTTGAAAATATTATATACTAGCTGGCCCGGTCCGCGTTGCCGGCCCATAGTTTTTGTCTATTATGCATATTTGTCAAAGCATGATTATTCAAAGATATGAATGTTATAAATGTTCACGTACTGGTCGATTAGTTTTTAATTTTTAGTCAAATGAGCAGTAATTTGGAATTTACTGTACTTTGTACAACTCGTAATTGAGGGCTAATTGATTTAAGAATAGGCAAAGTTAATTACTTTTTTGAACCCATTAGCACCTCAGATTGTGCATTAGAGTCCTCATAAGGCCCCCTAACCATGTCGGTCTGTTTGTCCGCCAAAAGGTGGACTTGAGGGGGTACTATTACATGGAGAAAATTCTAAAATTTGTAGATATGTTGAAATTTTTGTGTAAGATTTTCACCCCCAAATACACATTTTTAGCCAAATCCTTTGAAATATGGTAAAATGCGAAACATCGACCTACATTGAAAACTTTCTTCACCCCTTATAATCCAGGATGACAAATAGAGGCCAAATCTAAAATATAGCAGAACAACATAGCATGTCAAACTGAAAAAAATCACGTGATTTAAATAAGTAAAAATAGTTTTATCCACCTCATAATTGAGGTCAGACTGATTTCAGAATAGTCAAATATAATTACTATTTTACATCCATTACCGTAAGATGGGAATTAATTTTATTTGCCATTTAAATTGTAAGTTGGAGTCCATATTTTTCATCATAGTATAATTTAATGACGATTCAACAAATATTCGGTCCCGTGCTACTTTCTTATATTTGTAATTTGTTCATGTTTTCACAATTTATTTCATATAGATGTATATCCCAAATCTACGTTCCCAACCAATATTCTCTTGGGGGTTACAAATTCAATAGAATACAAATTTTTCTTTTCTGACCACACATTAGTTGTGAAAGTGGACTTGGGGATACTCCAATGTGGGGACTTTACATGAATAAATTTCTATGTGGCAATTATCTGTACGATGGTTCCTTACCCCAGGGTAGCATAAATAAAATTTTTTAGTGGTCAAGACCAATATGGGCCCTACTCCGAAAATTTTATGCGAAGAGGTTCTCTACCCCCCTTAGAAACAAAGATGCCAAATAAGGGCCAAAAATAGAAGAAAATGGCGAAGACTCCAAAAATGGCTTAAATCATACGATGATTATTTATGATCGATATCATGACCTGCTAAAGCGATTTAAGGTATCTTAAATGTTCAGGCAGAATTTTTGGAAGGATAGAAATCCTTTTCTTACTAAAAGTCCCATTCGCTCTACTATTTTGAACCCTTTATATTTGGCATTTTACTGATTGTACTCCCAAAAATTTTTGCATTTTGAGCTCTCATTGGACGGATTATTGTCACATGAAAGAAGTAGGGCCACGCTTTGAAATAAGCCCCATTAGTCTTTTTCGGTCATTTTTGTTTGTTTAAATGTCTGCGCATCTTCCAGCTGATTCACGATGTAGGCCCTGGAGTTGAAAGGTAGATGTCAGTTACCATCGTATTTCGCACTTATTTAATTTTTTTGGTGAAAAATTGTATATAGTGAAAAATTATTCTTTATTTTGTTCACAAAAAATCCACTGAATTCAATATGTATTACAAATTGAAAAAAAATTGACAAAAGAAGAATAACAAATTGAAAAAATCTTTAACTTGTTCGCTGATTTTTTACAGCAACTGTTTAAAGATCCTTACAAAGTTTGTCAATAGAATGTACTTTTATTTTAAAATTCAATTCCATTGGAATTTTTTTTTCGATATTTTCCCGTTTTGAGAATTGTTGCAATGAGATCTCTTTTTTCGTGTTTCTTTTTAACGATTTTGAAAAAGTAATTTTCTTTTAACTTTGGTGTGACCGCATTAAATTATTTCGGTATCATCTATTCCGTTTCGCCACCACATAATTCGGTACTACACTTCCATGTAACCCGTTATCAATTTCAGTTCTCAAGAAATCAAGTCAATTAAATAAATTGGTATTAATATTCGAATTCAAAAATAAAATATAAAAAACACTACAAATGTACATTAGAAA
The DNA here is from genome assembly GCF_030504385.1 of Musca domestica. NCBI lineage: Eukaryota > Metazoa > Arthropoda > Insecta > Diptera > Muscidae > Musca > Musca domestica. Next base: position 2,644,651 of record NW_026712400.1, read on the forward strand.
AAAGTAAGCCAAAATGGAAAAAATCATGCAAAATAAAACATTACTATTGTACATTTCAAAAGTCAAAATGAAAATGTTAACATATCACATTTTTACGCGATTTTTTTGGATATTATCCTTTTCGGATAAGAGACAATTCCGAATTTGTATGAATCATTAAAATCAGTTCAGCGGTTCTTAAGTTATAAGCGTAGTAACTAACACAACATTCATTTATATATATAGATGTTGTTTATTTTGAAAGAATATCAATGACCTACTCAATAATTTGACTGGCAATAATCATTTTCGGGTACTTTGGAGTATTCCAGAAAGCAAACAAAACGTATGTACAATAGCCTACATAAGGTCGGTCAGGAAGACTTTTTTTGACAAAAAACTTCGTAGTTTTTTCCCTATTGTGATTTGGCTTTCTTTGAATTTCAAATCACAAATATGTTTTTAACAGAAACCGTCACGTTGCTCTGCGGTATTTTGACCCATTCCCGGCAAAGCGCTTGCTTGAGGTGATCGACTTTTTGGTATTTTTTAGTGCCAACGGAGATTTTGGTGGCCATTGTGCGCTGGAAACGAAGCGAGGAACCTCATTTTGTAACCAATTTTGGGTGGCGCGTGCTGAGTGCGATGGTGCTGAGTCCAGTTGGGATGTCCAAGGTTTGTTGCCAAGATGTTTGCGTGCCCAACGCTTTAATACACCCTCCAGAATATTTTTGCAATAATGTTCGGCATTTATTCTGATGATAATATTAATACGAGCGGAGAGCGACCATCATTTTGTTTGTTTACAAACTACTGGACAACGAATGTTTTCTCATCGGAGAAAACAAAATTCGGCAGTTCACCACTTTCTACCAAGCGAAACAACTCTTTAGCTCTTTTGAGTCTATTTTCTTTCTGTTGCGATGTAAATTCTTGCACTTTTTGGAATTTCAATGGCCTAGGGTAAGGCTCATTTTTCAATATTTGCCGAATGGAATATTGCGATATGTTCAGTTTCGATCAAGTCGCTTCTTTACTTTTCGAACCATTTCTGCTGATGTTTCTGTTTTCCTCCGTCCACTTCCTTGACGTCGGACTACGCTGCCAGTATCACGATAACGAACGATGGTACGATACACAAATGATTTATCACATTTAAATGCTGGAATGCTCTAACGATAGTCACTTGTGGTTTCCCAGCCAAATATAAAGGAATCACACTATCACGCTTTAATTCCATCACGAGTAACTTTTTTTTCTGGAAAATTCTCACCAAAATGCTTTTGTATGCTTGTAAACAATATAATGAGCTGTTACTGGACTAACAGCTGTCGGACGAGTGTCTTAGAAATGACTGCAGTCTGAAGTTGGTTGTAGTTTTTTCATCTCACCCTGTATATGATTTGCTTGTCTACAATATTTGGCTATATTCTTCAACGAAATCAGCATAAAAAGTCAGAAGTTCGCCTTTTGTGTATTTTGGATATTTTTAACGTTTCGGTAGAATGGAAATGTTGGTATTTTTTCACACAAAGTAGTGGTCCATTCTACCCGTAGTCCTAAACTCTAACTTCATGCGAGATTTTGTGTCCTTTGGTTTCTATTTGTGATAAAAATCACACGGCTGCAAAATCATGAACATTTTTAGTTGTTGGTCCATTTCACCCCCTAAATATATTGCGGACAAGATAGGGCTAACATTACCCTTTTGAAAATTTTCATGAGGATCGGACGATAATTGCAATCTGCATATAATAATCCCCACCTAAAAATTAAATAAAAAATAACAATAAAAAATATTACAAAAAAAAAAAAATACTATAAAATCAAATCAGTCAAAATAGGTCCAGCCATTCTTGAGATATAAGCATTCTGGCTAACACCCCTTGCCTTTATATATACACATTGCATATATTTCCCTAAATATATCCGATATATTTACGATCGGAATCTCCGTAAGGGTCAGAATTGACATTTTCGTCTATTTGTGATTTCGCCGGGATTAAAAATACTCGCGGTTTAATGGAAAATTTTACTTTTATTTTACACAAATGTTTTGGTCTATTTTACCAACTAAATATATCCGATGCCATTTTTATGCCAAGAAGGCATTCTAAATTGACAAAATTTGTCAAAATCGGTCCAGCCATTCTCGAGATATAAGCATTATAGCTAATACCCCTTGCCTTTGTATATACACATTGCATATATTTCCCTATATATATATCCGATATATATAGAATAGAATATATAGAATAGACCTTTTCGTCTATTTGTGATTTCGTCGGAATTAAAAATACTCGAGGTTTAATGGAAAATTGTACTTTTATTTAACACAAATGTTATGGTCTATTTCTCCAACTAAATACTACCCGATGACCATCCAAATTGGAAGGCTTCTGCCCAGTCCTAAGCTCTAGCCCATGCTAACTTCCGCGTCGATTGGTCTACATATAATATACTTTCCTATGTATTTCGAGGTGTTACATTATTTTTGACATAATCAAACTTATAATACCCTCAAACACTTATGTTGTAGGGTATACAAATTATAATTAATAAATATGTTATATCCACAAATAGTACTTCAGTAAATAGAACAGGAAAATTGCTTCCGTAATGTAAGGGATATCGTATAACACTTTGTTAATCATGTCCAATGTAATTTCTATAAAAGTTATAAAGTTATACTTACTCACACAGTTCCCCACCTGTCACAACAATGCATCTGATCTTTGCCTACAAATAACAGATAATGTATAGCGCGTGCAACTAAATTAATGATCGTGAAATTTGATTAATTCAAAAAAAAAAAAAAAAAAAAAACGTCTGGCGATGTTATCTACAATTGAACGAAGTATTATATTAATCTCAGCATATCAACAGTCGTAGATAAACTAGTGTGGAAAAATTTTGTGATAAGTCATTTAGACAAAAAAAGTTTAACATAATAGACAAACTATTCGTCAAAACGATTGATAAGGCCTTGATTTAACTATGTAGAATTGTGTTGGCGTTTTTTTTAGATATCAGTTATTTTGTTGTTGTTTTGAAAATTTTGAAATAACTTTTATTAATATGGGTGAAAATAACACAGATTATTAAGAAGCAGGCCACCCAGAGCGACTTTTTTCAACCAGTTGAGAAAATCGCTAGTTATAAATGCATTATTCTACCACTAACTACAAATTTATTGAAAAGTCATCTGGAGATTAAAAAGCGAAGTAAACACTACTGGATATTCAGATGACTTTTCAACCAATTTGTAGTTAGTTGTAGAATAATGCATTTATGAACTAACTATAAGTTGGTTGTAAAATCATCTAGAAGTCAATCAATTTGAATGGAAAAACAGGCCTAAAGAAACAAAGATGACTGGTTATATCAAACTACTTTGCAATAACTCGCATAATAAATTTCCAAAAATACTTCGATATAAATGCAACGTACAATAATACTTAAACAAACAACAGCGCAGCCAGGTTATCTGTAAATAGCACTCCTCCTTCAAATAGAAAATAAAAAATTTGATTATCAAAAAAAAAAAAAACAAGTAAGCAAAGGCTACAGTCGAGCGGGGCCGACCGTTGAATACCCTACAACACTATAGTAAACGATACAGTTTATATAGGCAAGATACTCGAAAGAATTCCACAAGATATTGTGACAATTAATAAAAGAAAACCACCACGTTTCGTTTTCTAATTTTCGAATAATAGCAACTTTAACTAATTTGCTCATTTCCTATTTATTGGTAGGTGTTGCACTTAAATGGTCTTCCTAGATCTGGAACCAATATTTCCCAAAGACCTATAATCTCTCAGAAGTGGCAAAAAATTAACATTTATTATTGCCTTTTGACTGAAACGCATCTATATGAGATACAGACATTTGACTATATTCTTCAACGAAATCAGCGTTAACGAAATAGTCAGAAGTGTGTCTTTCCTGTATTTGTGAATTCTCCAAAAAGTCACCGGAATGGACATTTTCGTATTTTGTCTACAAAAGTTGGCAAACTATTTCACACATTGAATATTTTTGGGATGACCATCCAAAACTGCTTGGTTTTGCAATGTCCGGTAACCCCCATAATTACGACCTGCTGACAATTTTGCAGTTTTTTGGTCCATTTCAACCCCTAAATATATGGCGATCATCTTCAAAAAGAATAGGCTTTTATTCTGACCCTCATCTTATCTCCATGCAAAATTTCGTAAGGATCGGGCCATAAATGCGATCTGTATATGATATCCTGATATTCTAACTACTTAGTTTTGTTAGCTGTAGAAATATTACCAAATGTTCAAATCAAAATGAAAATATGCCAAAAATATGACAAAATTGAAAAAATATGAGAAAATTTTACAAAATCAATATTTTCATCTTTAGCGAGATATTTTTATGCGATTTTTTTCGACGTTTTATGTTTCCTGCCAAGAGGTCATTCTGAATTAATGAGAACTGTCGAAATCAGTTCAGCCGTTCTCGACATATAAGAGATTTTTCAAGCATATCTTCTTTGGTAAACATATATATCGCACATATTTTGCTATATATCCGTTTTGTTGGATGTTAACATCAATATAAAGATCAGAAGTAACCTTGTCATGGCTTTGTGATTTCGCCGGGATTTAAAATATTAGCGGTTTAATGAAAAATTTTGAATTTTTTCAACAAAAAAGATATTGTCTATTTTACCCGCTAAATATTATCCGATGACCACCCAAATAGGTAGGCTTCTTGCCAGCCCTAAACTCTAGCTACATGCGAAATTCCGCGTCGATTGGTCTATAATTGCGACCTGTAGAGCAAGTGCAAAATCAGGATTTTTTTCAGTTTTTGGTCCATTTCAACCCCTAAATATTATGCGATCATCACCAAAAGAAATAGGGTTCTATTCTGACCATAGCCCCACCTCCATTTTAAATTTCGTGAAGATCGGACCATAATTGCGACCTGTAGAGTGATTACAAATTAACATGGACAGACGGACAGACGGACAGACGGACGGACGGACATACATAGCTAGATCGACTCAGCTCGGCGAGATAGGAAGATCCATATATACTTTCCTATGTGGGAAATCAATATTTCGTGGTGTTACATAATTTTTGGGCCAATCAAACTTATAATACCCCCAACACATAGTGTTGTAGGGTATAAAAATACATAAGTAAATAGATGAATAAATAAAAAAACTTTTTGAACTATTTGAACATATTTTTACCTGATTGAAAATCGGCTTAAAAGTAATTGGTTAATAGTTAATTTAAAAGTAACTAGTTTATATTTAGTTTCAAAGTAATGCAGGAATGGACAATTGTCCACTGCATAGCTCATCCCCACGTTAAAATAGTTAAATAGTTAGGCGTAAAGGAAATAAATAAAAAAATAACGAGTAGAGGTTTTTTTTAAACTAATTTTTACTTAGTTTTAAACCAATTTATTTCCCCGCAGGGCAGGGAAGTTTGTAATTTTGGAGCACGAGACCTTATCAACTCAACTTCGTTAAAAATCACATAACTTTGCGATAGTGAAAATGCGTGAAAAGAAAAGGATAGAGAGAGAGCGGAAAGGTGATAGATATTGGCAGAGAAAAAGGGTGGAGAAAAGCGTCGAATAGAGTCGTGTTTTAACTCCGGCGCCGCAATCAGTTACAGATGAAAATGGGATCCGTGTCTGAATGTTCATTGATATCATGAGTCGAATGTTCCCCCTTAGCTCGTAGTCTTTCCCTTGACAGGACTGTGTCATAATAGGTGTTCAATCGTTTCATTATCTTCCTCATCCTCACACAGTCTGCGGTATTCGACGTTAGAATTACAGAGTTACGAATGCTACGGTGGACTATTAATACCCCTATTGTTATCCGTAAGATAGGAGAGGCGGAAGAGTGGGGTGGGATCTTGTAAGCTCCCACTCAAAAACGAGGAAGATATATACTCACCCATATCCGAGTGACATTGGAAACTGATTTAAATTGCTTCCGGTCTATTCATCCCTGTTTAAAATCAGTATCTCATTTTTATACCCTCCACCATTGTACGGAGGGTATATTAAGTTTAGATCCCATAAAGTATAAGTGGGATAAAAAACTGTAACAAAATCAAACGCCATAATTTTTACATTTTTTTTAATTTTATTGAATGAAAGCAAAAAATGTTGGAAATAGCATCAAATTTTAGAAGTTTAGATTTGTTTGGAATGGTCACCTTTGGCACGAATTATGGCCTTCAAACGGCCAATGAAACTGTCACACGCTGCCCAAATATTGCTCTGCGGCATTTTGGCCTATTCCCGGCGAAGCGCTTGCTTGTGGTGATCGACACTTTGGTATTTTTTATTGCTAACCTTGCTTTCCAAAATGCTCCAGACACAATAGTCCAACGGGTTGGTATCCGGAGATTTTGGTGGCCATTGTGCGCTGGAAATGAAGCGAGGAACCTCATTTTGTAACTATTTTTGGGTGGCGCGTGCTGAGTGTCTAAGGTTTGCGGCCATTCTGAAGCCACGGTGAATTAATACGAGCGGAGAGCGTATGGAGGCCCACACCATCATCGGAGAAAATTAAAATCGGCAGTTCACCACTTTCGGCCAAGCGAAGCAACTCTTGAGTCTATTTTCTTTCTGTTGCGGTGTAAGTTCTTGCACGTTTTGAAATTTCAATGGCTTTACCCCGAGCTCATTTTTCAATATTTGTCGAATGGAATATTGCGATATGTTCAGGTCACTAGCCATTTTTCGGCCATTGCGACGCGGGTTTCGATCAAGTCGCTTCTTTACTTTTCGAACCATTTCTGCTGATGTTGCTGTTTTCTTCCGTCTACTTCCTTGACGTCGGGCTACGCTACCAGTATCACGGTAACGAGCGATGATACGAGACACAAACAATTTATTCACATTTAAATGCTGGAGTGCTCTAACGATAGCCACTTGTGGTTTTCCAGCCAAATATAAAGAAATCACACTATCACGCTTGAATTCAATCACGAATAAATTTTGTTCTGGAAAATTCTCACCAAAATGCTTTTGTACGCTTGTAAACAATATAATGATCTGTCACTGGAATAATTTTAACAGCTGTCGGACGAGTGGCTTTGAAATGACACATGTTTTTTTCGAACACAAAAATTCTTGATCTGTGTTCCAAAGCATTTTTAAAATGACATATGTATTTTCCCTCATTTTCAGCTTATTGCATGTTACTCCACCAGCGGTAGATCAGCAAGTAATAAAGTTTATAACTCGGCTGAAGAAGCTTTGGCTGATATGAAAGATGGCGCCCAAATTCTCTTTGGAGGTTTTGGTCTTTGCGGTATTCCCGAAAAACTAATTGAAGCCATCACAAAGATGAATGTGAAGAATCTTACAGCTGTTTCCAATAATGCCGGTAAGTAACGTCAATCACTACAACTTTAAAAAATAATTGGCAAATTTGTTTTTAATATTTTAGGCATTGATAACTGCGGTTTGGGCAAGCTGTTGAGAACACGACAACTCAGCAAGATGATTCTTTCATATTTAGGCGAAAATTCTGATTTGTCTAGTCAATATTTGGGAGGTGAATTGGCCATAGAAATAACACCACAAGGTACACTGGCTGAAAAAATTCGTGCTGCTGGTGCTGGCATTCCTGCGTTTTTCACTGCAACCGGCTATGGCACATTAATACAAGAAGGTGGTGCCCCCATTAAGTATGCTAAGGATGGTACCATTGAAATACCCAGTAAACCAAGGATTGTACAAGAGTTCAATGGCAGAAAATACGTAATGGAAGAGGCTCTTTATGCCGACTATGCTGTTGTTAAGGCACATGTTGCTGATACTATGGGCAATTTGAGTAGGTTATTTCCTGAAATTTCCATTATAGCAACAAAATTTTACTAATGCTGTTTTTTTTATTATTTTTAAATGTAGTTTTTAACAAAGCTGCCCGCAATTTCAACGCTCCAATGTGTCGTGCTGCTAAAATCACTGTTGCCGAGGTGGAAGAGATTGTTCCTGCTGGTTCTTTGAATCCTGATCATATTCATGTTCCCGGTATATATGTAAAACGCATCGTCAAGGGCACCAACTATGAAAAACCTATTGAAAAAGTACGCATCACAGAGAATGGTGATGAAAAATCGAAACCACCATCTGCCGCCCAGCTTATCCGTGAACGTATTGCCAAGCGTGTGGCCGTGGAATTCCGTGATGGCATGTATGCCAATTTGGGCATTGGCATTCCTGTACTCTCCTCCAATTATATTCCCAAGGGCATGAATGTTTTATTGCAGTCCGAAAATGGTATCTTGGGATTGGGACCATTCCCCACAAAAGACAAGATTGATCCTGATTTGATCAATGCTGGTAAAGAAACTGTAACTGTTGTACCTGGAGCTTCCTACTTTGGATCTGATGACAGTTTTGCCATGATTCGTGGTGGTCACATGGATTTGACAATTTTGGGTGCCATGGAAGTATCGGCTACCGGTGATTTAGCTAACTGGATGATTCCTGTAAGTAGATCTCGTTTGCCGAATAACAAAAATTATTAAACTTGCTTCAATATGTTCTAAAATAAAACATAAATTTACAAATTTTTAGGGTAAACTAGTTAAAGGCATGGGAGGTGCCATGGATTTGGTAGCATCCGGCAGTAAAGTCATTGTTTCCATGGAACATAATGCCCGTAATGGTTCTTCTAAAATCAAGGATACTTGCTCATTGCCTTTGACTGGCAAAGAGGTGGTCGATTTAATTATTACAGAAAAGGTAGGTTAAAAAAATGGGACATTGCAGATGATTCTCTACTAAAATTCTTTTTTTTATAGGCTGTTTTCGAAGTTGAAAAGGGTGTTGGCTTAACACTCATTGAAGTAGCTGAAGGTCTAACCGTCGATGATATTACCGCTTGTACTGAAGCTAAGTTCAAAGTTTCACCCAATGTTAAAAAGATGTCACAAATAGGAGAATAGAATAGATATGGAAGATAATCTTGTTGCGTTTAACAATATTAACCATTACCTCAGATCATTAATTACCTAATAACATTTATATGCAATTGTTTGTTTTTTTTAACATAATTGATTATTTTTATACAGCCAGACGTTGTAATGTGTACAAACTGAATCAAGACAAATTAATAATTCAGGTGGACAATGAATGATATCAAAATATTTAAGATGATTTAAGATATAACTAAAGTGATAGAGATGATTGCATTTATTTTTTTTAATATACATGTAATCTAATTAAAGAATATATATATTAACAAATGTTATGTTTTATTTGTTTGTCATGATAAAAGATTTATAGATTGGGGGAAATTTTATTAACTTTACGATTGTCACCAAAAGATTTCAGTAAAACCTATAATACTCTGGTCAAAATCCAATGCAATATGCGGGATCTAAAGTCAAATAATTATGTATATTGAGTCAAGAAATAATTCAAAGGCATTCTAGATCGTATATTCACAATAACTTCATGCATGGTACATTTTACCATAGCTATTTCCATGGTATAACTAAGAAGGTAAAGTCATGCAATTATATGTTTACAATTTTTTTTTCAAAATTATACCCTTGACATCTCATTGTCAAAATGTTTATTCATAAATACCTTGTATATACACAAATCAGAGATGGGAACCGATATTTTATTCAGTTAAATTTGACAAGGTAAATTACAGAAAATTTAGAGCTGGGAATGATTATTTGAAATAAGGTTACCTTGATTTCATTGTATTTATTGCATTTTAAAACTGATTCAAAACATAGTATGCCTTTAAATGCATTTCAATGAACACAAACTATCAATCAAGACAAGCAATGGAATGTAATAGATCATTATCTATGCCCAGATTTTCTATCTTCCACCTTCCAAATTGTTTACGTCTACTGTTTGATAAAATGGGACATCTGCAAAGTGGACGTTAAATCGCCTATACCTTGCTTCATCTTCACATAGTCTATAGTAGCCAGGGACACTGTTGTCCCATTTTGAGGTCAAATATCTCATACTGCAGTGATCAGTCGTATGCGATTCGTAGATCAGACCTGTTAAGTGATAGAAGGGAGCCTGCTCTTATTATCGGCCAGATAGTCTTAGTTTCTTTACAACCGATTTCCATGTGTCATCTTCTACCAGCTTCTTCGATGGAAGATTTTTAAGTTGTCATCTTGTAACCCCCCGTATAAATGGAGGTCCGCCATTATCCCAGGCGTCCCTAGCAGGTACCGTTGCGTCAATTGTTAATATTATTACCTTCACCTATTATATTCCGACTTATTGGCAGGTCCGATTTTTTGGTATTCGTGATGACCAAGGCGATGTCGATGCAGACTAATCTCTACCAGGCTTAGAACAGACTCCTTGTCCAAGTAACTTCTTCGCAACCCTATGCTTAGCAGCCCCCTTCAACTTCTTAGAAGTTCTCTCCCGTCTTCTCTGTGGTTACTTTGAGAAACACAGCGCAGTTTATAGTACTTAGATCAGCATTCTGCTTCTCAACAAGCTACAGGATCTCCTTTAACTTCATTCTAAAAGGTGGAATCAATTTCGCATGTGATCTCTGAGTCAAGCACTGTGGCGACCTTGTTGTCTTTCCAAAGTGATTTCAGACCAATAACTGTGGCAATTATGAAGTCTAAAAATTCCATAATGTCGCAAGTAAGAACCCTGGCTCTCCTGCAGCTCGCTGTTTCTGCTTTGGATTGCAAGGTTTGTGCGAAGTATTACCGACAGGATCAACTTTACCATTATTGTGCTTGACGCCACCCAAGCATACGTGATAGACTGTTTAACCGTCTGCATCGTCACCATATCCTTCGCCTTGGATTGATGCCCCTCAGTTGACCTCATCACAACCACTGGCTGAGACGGGGACTTGCCCGGCATTGAGGCCACTACATTCGGCGAGATAGGCTATATTGATTTGTAGGAAATAATTGACCGAAATTGACCCAATTGACCCTTGATTTGGAGGGTGATACCTAGGGTTTTGAAGCCTCATAGGACATTGCTCAAGGTGAGCAATGGTTTCCGGCAGTCTTTGCCTTTTTTGGGGATCCGGCTTATGGGAAGTTCTGTTGGGATATGTCCTCTCGAATTTCCCAACGAACTTCTGGTTTGCTCTGATTAGCTGCAATTTCTTATAAGTAAGTTTCGATGGATCCCCATCGACATGTCGACTATAGTAATTTACCGCTCCTCGATATGCATTTTTATTTCTTGCCTGCCTGGATTTTGTGCTTTTGGTGTCGACACTTCCATTTGATCAATGGAGATGCAGCTCTATGCTCTGCCTATCTCAAGTGCCTTCTGCTTGTCGGTGTTTGCCGGCGAATTGGTGTTAGGGCCGCTGGTACTACTCAGGTCGAATTTTATGGGAGTCAACCCCCGATTAGAGGTCGAATCATGGACTACAGTAGCATTCGTGTCCTTTGACTCAGATTTAATGGTCCCATATGTGCAATAATTTGGGAGATTGCTTACTCCTGTCGGTAGAACTCTGTTGCCTCCCAAACTTCTCGTCCGTGTCGTTCTGCTAGTTGAAGGCAAAAGTGTAAGTGTAAGTCGATTGTAAAACGAGGGCGTGTTGCATCTATTTCTTTTTCAGATGAAAGCCGCCGCCGATCATGTCGGCTCAAATTGGCTAAAGATTAGGGTACATAAAACGCTTTTTATACCCTCCACCATACTATGGAGGGTATATTAATTTTGTCATTCCGTTTGTAACTCCTCGAAATATTCATGTCAGACCCAACAAAGTATATATATTCTTGATCAGCGTAAAATTCTAAGACGATTTAGCCATGTCCGTCTGTCTGTCTGTCCGTCTGTCTGTTGTAATCACGCTATCTTTCGAACAAATTGAGATAGAAGGCTAAAATTTTGCACACATGTATTTTTTCCCAGTAGGCAGGTTAGGTTCGTAAATGGGCCATGTAGGTCCAAGTTATCATATAGCCCCCATATAACGGTACCTCCTGATATTCGGTATTTTGATGATTTTAGCGACATTATTCACCGGAATTATTTCAAATTTGGCATTTGAAGTTTGTAATGGATGCTACAGCCTAAGACAGAAAATTATCTGTGCAGGTCCACGTCTTCCTGTAGCCCCCATATAACGGTACCCCCCGATATTCGGTTTTTTGATGATTTTAGCGACATTGTTTACCGGAATCGTTTCAAATTTGGTATTTGAAGTTCGTAATGGATACTACATCCTAAATCAAAAAATGAGCCATGTAGGTCCACGTCTTCATATAGCCCCCATATAACGGTACCCCCCGATATTCGGTATTTTGATGATTTTAGCGACATTGTTTACCGGAATCGTTTCAAATTTGGTACTTGAAGTTCGTAATGGATACTTCATCCAAAGTCAAAGAATGAGCCATGTAGGTCCACGTCTTCCTGTAGCCCCCATATAACGGTACCCCCCGTTTTTTGATGATTTTAGCGACGTTATTTACAGGGATTGTTTCAAATTTCGTATGTGAAGTTCGTAATGGATACTTCAGCCCATGCCAGAAAATTGTCTGTGCAGGTCCACGTCTTCGTATAGCCCCCATATAACGGTACCCCCCATATTCGGTATTTTGACGATTTTAGCTACATTATAAACAGATTTTTCTTCAAGTTTCGCATTTAAATATTGTAATAATTTATGACAAAAGTTGCCTATGCAGGCCCACGTCGTCGTATAAGAATTCGGTATTTTTAAAATTTTAACAGAATTTTGAACGGGTTTTATTTTTTGGAAATTGCCAAATTTGTACCAAATGGTGGAGGGTATTAAAAGTTCGGCCCGGTCGAACTTACAGCTTTTTTACTTGTTTTGACTGGTTTCTTCGAAAAAGAACAAAGGAACGTGAGGCCAAAATTGAACTATGTCAATACAAAACTCCTTTGTTCCTCAACGAAGAAGCCAGCCCTTGACTAAAGCCAGTCAAAAAAGCGTTTTATGTATTCTCACCTTAAAAATTCATCCCTATGTTACTAGCCGTCTCCGAAAAAGTTGTTCCGCTTCGGTGTCTAGTGGAAGCTGACGATTCTGAATTGCTGTCCGAGTCTGACCTCAAGATCGTTTTAGATGTGTTGGGGGTAATCTTCGTAGTTATAGCTTTGTTTACTGAGGGTATCTAGGCGCCCATACCAGCATCAGTCGAAGTAGAATTGGTTATATTTTGTTGGTGTAGTTTCATAATTTATTGTCCATACGTCATTGCTTTATGAAGGGACTGAGATCGACCTTGACATAGCCTTCGTACCATGGGAAGGACTCGGTATCTAATCCTATAGGGTTGGGGTACATAAGCAGATTGGCATCATGGCTATGTATATTAATGCCAAATTATAAGGGAGATCGACAGTAGGAATCGTCACAAAATATGCTATGCGAAGACTTCACGCTGACTATGTACCTACACCTTAATATTCGTTAAGGCACATAGGTATCAACAAAACAGTAATACCGATGGGAAACATAGACGCATAGAACCCCAGCGTCTTCATGTTATTCGAACACAATGTCCCATGGCCTCTGCGCGAACACAGTAAAATTATAAAAATTAAATTAAACACACATTTTTCTTTTTATCATCCATTTATAATTTAATTTGTTTAAAAAATTGTTGCAAATTTGTTACAGATTTACATATCTTGTGCATTATTCGTACATAAACGGCATTTTGTCGGCATAGTTGTCGGCACTACACTACCCTCTTCCATTAACCAATTGCCTTTGAAACATTCTTTAATGTTTTCGATTGTCGTGCCAGCCGCATCTGCTTGTTAAGATGACGAAAAATGTTTGCCTCCATTTCCGACTCAGAACGACACCTAGCACAGAATTGTGAGGTCATGACATGCAGAGGACTGCGATAGTATATATCCTTGTTCATGTTGACACCGTTCTTAAAGTGGGCCCAGAAATGAAAGAAAATTTCCAATATCATCACAATGACAGCAGCATAAACATTGAAGAAGAATAAAGTCGGCAGCAATAACATGCGATAATTGGACTTGTTATAGCCCAATATGATGTCCTAGAAATAGAAATAATAACATAAATTATGTATAGAGATTGTATACACCAATACGAAGGCAATTTAATAAGATATAAGTGCAGTTTTACTTTTTTGTACAATCATTTGCTAGAATTCAATACGGTCCGTTCAATAATTTTGAAAAGTGTAATACAAATTTAAATTTTTTCGGTCGCAAATGCTAACCTTGTGTAATCATATAAACAGGGTGAAATAAAAAAAAAAACTGCAACCAAGTCAAACGCCGTAATTTTTACATTTTTTAAACATTTTTTGAATGAAAGCATAAATGTCGGAAATATCATCAAAGTTTAGAAAAAGTTTAGATTTGGCGCGAATTATGGCCTTCAAACGGCCAATGAAATCGTCACACGCTGCCCGAATGTTGCTCTGCGGTATTTTGGCCCATTCCCGGCGAAGCGCTTGCTTGAGGTGATCGACACTTTGGTATTTTTTAGTGCCAACCTTGCTTTCCAAAATACTGCAGACACAATAGTCCAACGGATTGGTATCCGGAGATTTTGGTGGCCATTTTGCGCTGGAGATAAAGCGAGGAACCTCATTTTCTTGGATGGCGCGTGCTGAGTGCTATGGTGCTGAGTCCTGTTGGAATGTCTAAGGTCTGCGGCCAAAATGTTTGCGTGCCCAAGGCATTTATTCTGATGCCACGGCTGTTTTGGCGGCCCACACAATCACCATGGTCGGCGCTTGAGTTCTGGTGGCCAACCGAAGGTGCACATTTTCAGCTGACCTCTTCGGCAAGTAAACACGATCATTTTGTTTGTTTACAAACTCGCATTTCTTGCACTTATTTCAATATTTGCCGAATGGAATATTGCGATATATTCAGCTTACGAGCCATTTTTTGGCCACTGCGACGCGCGTTTCGATCAAATCGATTCTTTACTTTTCGAACCATTTCTGTTTTCTTCCGTTCACTTTCTTGACGACGGGCTACGCTACCAGTATCACGGTAACAAGCGATGATACCAGACACACACACATTTAAATGCTGGAGTGCTCTGACGATAGCGACTTGTGGTTTTCCAGTCAAATATAGAGAAATCACACTATCACGCTTGAATTCCATCACAAATAACTTTTTTTCTGGAAAATTCTCAACAAAATGCTTTTGTACGCTTGTAAACAATACAATGGGCAGTCACTGGAATAATTTTGACAGCTGTCGGACGAGTGGCTTAGAAATCACAGCAGTCTAAAGTTGGTTGCAGTTTTTTTCATCTTACCCTGTATTTATAAGCATAGTACAATAAAGAGTCAGAAAAGCTTCGTAAAACTAGAAAAATGCAGCCCTGAGAATATGACTGCTTCATGTCAGAAATAAATTATATAAAGATTTATAAATGTAATTTTATAAGGTATAAGAGGCAGTAATACGCTCAGCCATGTGGCTAGAGAGGGTATATATCATTTGATACGCTCAAGACGTGCCTAGTCGAACTAACGGTTTTATACCCCAGGTCTCTTTGGATCAAATCCATTTTAGGACATTTGGAGTCGTTCTAGTGATGTCCGTCCATCTGTCTGCCTGGCTGGTGCGCACGATAATTTAGTCAAACTTAGATCAATTAGGATCAAATCCATTTCAGCACATTTGGAGTCGTTCTAGTGATGTCCATCCGACTGTCTGTCTGGCTGATGCGCTCGATGACTCTCGAAGGGGGTATCCGCTTTGATCCAAACATGGTATTTCGTAATATTTTTGTCAAACTTAGATCGAATTCGCAGATGGGCTACATCGGTCCACTCCTTCTGGTGCCACCCCAACAAAAGGTCGAAATTTAAAAAAAATGTATTATCTGCACAGAAAGAGAAACGATAATCCGATTTTACTCCAACTTTCCAAATCCTAATATTTGCGTCAGTACTAGGTCAGGTGGGAAAATGGACAATGTCGGTCCATTCCATCAAGTACCTCCCCCAAAGGGTGAAAATTTAAAATAATTTAAACTCTCGTAAAATGTGATGTAAGAGTCCGATTATAATTACACACATCACAATATTTTTATTAACCCAAGGTCTGGTGTGAAGATGAAATATATCGGCCCACTCCTTCTGGTACCTCCATCACAGAGAATCAAAAATTTGAATAACAAAAGACGATCATAAAATCCGACAACAATAAAATCCGGTTCTCTTCATATTTCACACATACCATCATTTCTACTAACACAAGATCAGCTGTGAAGATGGGATATATCGGTCCATTCCTTCTGGTACCTCCCCCACAAAGGGTGGAAGTTTTGAATATTTATGAAGCTCATAAAACATGAACTTAACATCCGATTCCATTCAGACTTGGCACATCTCAATATTTCCCTCAACACAAGTTCTGTTATAAAAATGGTAGAGATCGAACCATTCCTTTTGGTACCTTCCCCCATAGGGTTTAAGATTATGAAAATACACAAATCACAGATCGGAGATTTTCAATGAAGTTAAATTTGACAGGTCAAATACTGAAAATGCAGAGATGGAAATGCTTATTTGAAATAATGTTAATCTTTTCTAAGACAGTATGAGCTATCAATGTTTAACATGTGGTCTGTTCCAGAATTGCAATAATGTAAAAATGTTTACTACGATAAACCATTTTTCATTTACGTTATCGAAAAAACAAATTGCAAAATTATTAGATTTTTGCGGGTTTGGAGCAGAGTATGAGAAGGTAAAGTTATGCAATCATATGCTCACAATTTGTTCAAATGTATACCTTTGACAAAGAGCAAAGACGCTCAGTTGTAGAAGTGGAAAAATGTAAAAAAAATTCTACAATAACCGATTTTTCCTTTATGATATCGAAGAAAAAATTGCAAAACTAGAAGACCTATAGTTTCATCACCTACACAAATTTGTCGCGCTAAATCATTCTCCAAACTACTATCTTACTTCGCAAATACTGATTTAATTAAATACTCTTTCCTTCATTCCCTGCTTTTCTCCCATATATGTCACAGTTGTACATTCAAAAAAAAAAAAAAAAAAAAAAAAAAGAAAAATCAAGTTAAGAAGCAGTTTTTATTTATTTATTTAATCTATTAGTCTATGGATAATTCCTTACAGACTATATATGTACATAACAAATAATTGTATAATTAAAATTAAGAATTTAAAAACATTATTATTTTACTTTTTATAGTATTAATATCCATTGTAAAATCGATAAAATTATAAAACGCGTTAAAATCTTTTGAAATTCTTGTTAAAGGATCAGCGTTTGCATAGCTCATCCTGGAGAATTGAATTGCTAGTGGTGCATAGTGGCGGGTAGTACGTTGAGGAACATTGAAATTTATGTTGTTAACAAGAAAGCCAGCAGAAATATCACCCATAATCACATTATAAAGAAATGAGACATTTAGCATTTTTCTACGGCTTTCCAGAGTTGGCAGCTTGATCAGTGAGAGTCTATCAGTGTATGGTGGAAGATTATCATATGAAAAGTTCAAACTTCGTAGACAGAAAAGTAGGAATTGTTTTTGAACAGACTCGATGCGGTCGCTGTGTGTTTTATAAATTGGATCCCATATGACCGAAGAGTATTCCCAAATTGGGCGAACAATTGACATGTATAAATTTTTTGAAACATAAGGATCCTTAAACTCTTTACTCCAACGTTTCACAAAACCAAGAACTGATTTTGCTTTGTTTATAGAAACAGAAATATGAGATTTAAAGTTAAGTTTACAATCCAATACAACTCCAAGATCAACGAATGTATCAACTTTTTCCAGAGAATAATCACCGAGGGTGTAACAAGTATCCAATAATTTTTTTCTTGTGAATCTCATAAGTTTGCATTTCGAATAATTAATTTCCATAAGATTAATGTTGCACCAGTTAACAAACGAATTCAAATCATTTTGAAGCAGCTGATTCTTACATATCTCCGAAATGCTAAGAAACATTTTCACATCGTCGGCATACATCAAAATATTTGAAAATTTTATAGATGAAGGTAGATCATTTATAAATAAAGAAAATAGGATTGGTCCTAGATGACTTCCTTGTGGGACTCCAGAAGAAACCATAATACTCTTCGAAATGGCGTTTTTAAAACATACTTTTTGTGTTCTATTTTGTAGATATGAAAAAATCCATTCGGAACTTCTATTTGTAAATCCAATGTTTTTAAGTTTTAATCGTAATAATTTATGATTAACTTTATCTAATGCCTTGGAGTGGAATGATATACGATGTTTTCCAAACCTCAGGAAAAACAGCTTGAGTTATGGAAGCATTGAACAATATGGTAAGAGGATAAACAAAAGCATCGGCGCACTTCCTTAGGATGCAACTCGGGATATTATCTGGTCCAAAATCATAGCTATACTTTAAAGTTTTCAGTCCATTTAAAACCATAGAGCTGTTTAATAGTGAAATAGATATTGATTGATTAGTATTAATTTCGAAGGGGTAGTTGTTGCCGCTAAATGTTTTAGTAGAATATGTTGTACTGAAGAAGTCTGCAAACATGTTAGATATAACATTTATATCACAGGATTCAGCATCATCATACTTTAAATTTGGTGGAAAATCGGTGGATTTGCGCTTCGAATTGACAAATTTGAAGAAAGACTTCGGATTCTGTTTAAAGTTGTTTTTGAGTTTTGTCAGATAATTTGAATAGCAAATATTATTCATAGTAGTATATTCAGACCGTGCTACAGAATATCTTCCGTAGTCAATGGAAGATCCTGTCTTTTTGTATTTCTTATATTGTTTATTTTTCACATTTTTAGCCTTTGCCAAAGCTGTAGAGTTCCATGGTGGCCCAGAAAGCTTCTTAATTACATATTTCGGTACGCTAATATCAATAAAATCGTATAGCTTTTTGTAAAAAATATCGATAGCACCATTTAAATCGTAAGTGCTAGACAAAAGGATATCCCAGTCTGTGTTATGCATAAGTTCACGTAACTGCTCAAAGTTTGTTTTCGAAAAACATAAGGATTTCTCACTTTGAGTCACGGGTATGATTTGGTTTCCAGTAGGAAACGAAACATTAATTTTGATAGTTGGATGGTGCTGGTCTTCGGGAAATGTTAACGGATCAATTCGTTGAATGTAACATTCATCCACTTGATTTACAAATATCAGGTCCAATAACTTATTATAGGTGTTACGGATACAATTTATTTGAAAAATACCAAGATCAAAAAGTGTATCGAAGAATAATTCATAAAATTTGTGTATATTTTCGGGCAGCAGGTATTTATCCCCAGGTAAAAAATTCCACAACATGTTTGGTATATTAAAATCGCCAAGTATACAAATTAGATCCTCTGGCTTAGTTTTTTGTAAAACTGCTTTTAATGCATGGCTATGCTTTTCATAAATTATTTGCGGTGATGATGGAGGAATATATGAGCATGTTATAAACATTTTTTTCAAATTGTTTTTTACTTCGACAGCAATGAACTCAATATCAAGGGAAGAATCAAGATCCAGTAATTGGCACGAAAATATATTGGAAACAGCTATGAGCACTCCACCGCCGTTGCTTACACGGTCACGTCTAAAGATATTGTATTTATTTGACAGAATTTCCGAGTTTAAAATACGTTCATTTAACCAGGTCTCAGTCATTACTAAGATATGATGTTCAAAGGTAAAACTGTCAACATACAATTTCGATATTTTAGATCGAATACCGCGGACGTTTTGATAGGCAATAGATAATGTATCATTACAAAAAGTGTTTAGTTTTTTGAAAAGTTAACAGAGTTTTGATGAATGTAACCATTATTATTAGGCATTTGTCTTTCTCTATATACGTATTCACGAACTATAGTATGTTTCGGCCAGAACTCAGGATCAATAAGACGAGTATACATATCATCAGAGGTTGTAATTTTGAATGATGCAATTGAACGTTGTTGCGAAAAATTGAATTTATGTATGTTAATATCATTAAATTTTCCAATTTTAGATATGATGTAACGGTCAATTGTCTCAGTAGTGGTATCCGCTGGAAGTCTTGAAATGAAAATGCTTCTTTTTGGTGGGACGGCAGTAAGGATAACCTCAACAGGGGTTACGTTATAAGGAGAAGAAGGATTGACGACTGATTCAGGATCATGGTTTGTTAGGTGTTCAAGCCTGGTAGGAGGTACATCATTAACGGAAGTACTGTATGAACTAATTGGATTATTTGACGTAGAGGGATTGGATGAAGGAAGATTAGGTATAGGTGATGAATTGCTGGAAGTAGAATCAAGCAAAATACCCTCCACCATTTGGTACGAATTTGAAAATTTTCAAAAAATAAAATCCATTAAAAATTCTATTAAAATCTTAAAAATATCGAATATAATCGTTATATTGGGATCTGTACGACGTAGACCTACCTAGGCATTGTTTGTGATAACCATATTCAAATTCGAAACTTGAAATAAACAATTCCAATTTCACAGTGAATAAAGTCGCTAGAATCATCAAGATACCGAATATCGGGAGGTACCGTTTTATGGGGGCTATATGAAAACGTGGGCCTACATTCCTTCAATTCCTTCCATGCGTGATTACAACAGACAGACAAACAGATGGACATCGTCTGATTAAGAATATATATACTTTGTTGGGTCCGACATGAGTATTTCGAGGGGTTACAAACGGAATGACAAAGTTAATATACTCTCCGTAGTATGGTAGAGGGTATATAAATAAATAAAGAAAAAAACAAATATCCCATAATTTATTTATATTACTATGGAGATCGCATCCACTTACATTAGAAACACCTTCCATATTGATGAAGTCATCACGATTGTAGGTCTTTGTTTTACATTTCAATTTCGGTTTGACAGTTTGTACCGTTGATGCTGGTGGCTCTTTGCTAATACTGGCGCATGGTTCCTGATATATCTCTTCACTGCGACCGAGCATTTCCTTTTCGAATTCTTCGCATGGTGAGCCACGTAGCAGTTTTTTTGGTATCTGGAAGTTTTTTTGCTTAATGTAGCGCACCCTTATTTTTCCAATGATGGGTTCGCCCGTTTCGGCGTCATAGCTCAGTTGTTGGACTTTGTCGGCATCCGTTTGAATATAGCTAACCTCGCCGGTTTCTGAGTTCTAAAAAAAAGTCAGAGGGAGAGAACATGAATTAGAAAATACGGTTTTAAGATGGAATTGTCATCGATCGATAACAATGTGTGCATGCCAATTGTTTAGATAATAAAATAATAAAATAAAAATGGGCTGAGTATGATGAAAAAACATAGGGGTTTTTCGCAATTAACACTTCACTGCGAAGTACACGTACATACAGTTTGTTAAATAAATGTTTGCAAATGAGGACTTTTATAATCTTGAGTTATGAATATCAACTAAGGCCGAACTTTGAATACCCTCCACCATTTGAAAGGAACTTAAAAATAAATCAAAAAAAATTCCCAAAACTACCACTTAAATGAACAATTCCGGTAAATAATGTCGCTGAAATCATGAAAATACCGAATAACGTTGACCGTGAATATGGCTCATTTAAGAACTTAACCTGCATACTGGTAAAATATGCATGTATGCAAAATTGTAGCCTTCTATCTCAATTCTTTTAGCGTGATTCGATATTGTGATTACATATGATTCGATATCGTGATTACAACAGACAGACAGACGGTCATCGCAAGATCGTCTTAGAATTTTACGCTGATCAAGAATATACAGGGTGAGATAAAAACACTGCAACCAACTTCAGACTGCTGTCATTTCTAAGCCACTCGTCCGACAGCTGTAAACATTATTCCAGTGACAGCTTATGATATTGTTTACAAACGTACAAAAGCATTTTGGTGAGAATTTTCTAGCAAAAGTTATTCGTGAGTGGCTATCGTTAGAACACTCCAGCATTTAAATGTGAATACATTTTTTGTGTTTCGTACCATCGCTCGTTACCGTGATACAGGTAGCGTAGCCCCGACGTCGAGGAAGCGGACGGAAGAAAACAGCAACATCAGCTGAAATGGTTCGAAAAGTAAAGAAGCGTCTTGATCGAAACCCGTGTCGCAGTGGCCGAAAATGGCTCGTAAGCTGAACATATCGCAATATTCCATTCGGCAAATATTAAAAAATGAGCTCGGGGTAAAGCCATCGAAATTACAAAAAGTGCAAGAACTTGCACCGCAACTGAAAGAAAATAGAAAAGTGCTAAAGAGTTGCTTCGCTTGGCCGAAAGTGGTGAACTGCCTAACTTGGTTTTCTCCGATGAGGAAACACTAGTTGTCCAGCAGTTTGTAAACAAACAAAATGATCGTGTTTACTTGCCAAAGAGGTCAGATGAAAATGTGCACCTTTTGTTGGCCACCAGAACTCAAGCGCCGACCATGGTGATGGTGTGGGCCGCCAAAACAGCCGATGGTCGCTCTCCGCTTGTATTAATCGACCGTGGCATCATAAATGTCGAATATTACTGCGAAAATATTTGGAGGGTGTATTAAAGCTTTGGGCACGCAAACATATTGCCCGCAGACCCTGGACATACAAAAGGGCTCAGCAACATCGCACTCAGCATGCGCTACCCAAGAACGGTTACAAAATGAGGTTCCTCTCTTCATTTCCAGCTCACAATGGCCACCAAAATCTCCGGATACCAATCCGTTGGACTATTGTGTCTGGAGTATTTTAGAAAGCAAGGTTGGCACTAAAAAATACCAAAGTGTCGATCACCTCAAGCAAGCGCTTCGCCGGGAATGGGCCAAAATACTGCAGAGCAACATTCGGGCAGCGTGTGACGGTTTCACTTGCGTTTAAAGACCATAATTCGCCCAAAAGATGACCAATTCAAACAAATCTAAACTTATTCTAAAATTTGATGTTATTTCCGACATTTGTTCCTTTCATTTAATAAAATTTAGAAAAAATGTAAAAAATATGGAGTTTGACTTTGTTGTAGTTTTTTTATCTCACCCTGTATATACTTTGTAGGGTGTATTATGAATATTTCGAGGAATTACAAACGGAATGACAAAGCTAATATACCCTCCATAGAATGGTGGACAGTATACAAATTCTAAAAAATGAGAAAAAATGATGTACTGGATGTGTCGAAACCCTCGTCCTAGATAATAAAATTTTAGATCATACTATAAAGCTCGAAAACCTGACCGATTTGGTATGGGACTTTGAGTTCACTTTTTCACCAAAAAATTAAACAATTTTTGGCTTCATTCCTACAAACTGTAACGGTTTTAGACCCTACGTCTTAAGGGACAAAATCAGTTATATATATACTCCATCCGGGACCTACTGCACAGAAGTTAAAAAACTTGTAAAGAAATATTTCCAAGAATGAAAAAAAAAAACAAAATCAATTTTTTTAGGAACGCTTTAAATGAAATTACATCATATATTAATTTAATAACTTTCCAAAACGGCATTTCTTTTAATATTGTGTTAATTTTTCGTTTTGCAAAAAGTAGATGACAAACTGTAGGATTGTTTGCATTTATTGAGATTAGAAACAAACTGAGGACCTCCACGTCGATATGATACCGTTTGTTGAATGATTAGATAAGTTTTTTTTTTTTTTTTTTTTTAATTTTTTTTTGTAAAATTATGAGTCAGAGTAACTAGGCTGCACATGTATTTGATAAAAGATTTCATGTAAATGTTGACATTTGTATATGGAATGGATCAGTGTTTCAAAAACTTTTGGGGACATTTTTTTATCAAAATATATAAATTTAAATAGAAATGTTTATACAGGTAACCCTGATTATTGTGATTTATTAACTATCCGCATTTATTCAGCCAGATTTATCCAAGGTACATTTAATAAGGTAGAATAGTTGTTTTCCATTTGTTTGTTAATTAATTATAATAAAATATGTCAAAGATTTAACCATTTTGACAGAAGCCCATTATTTAAACTTTTTCAATGGCAAATTTAGTTTTATAACAATGTTGTTTTTGTTAAAATATTAGTTGTTCTAACTCAATAATATACCTTAAGGTAAGAGTACATAAAAGGCTATTTCGATAGGCTTAAGTCATCTACTGGCTTCTTCGTAGAGGTACAAAGCAAAGACCTAAAATGGTAAAGAATAGACAAATTGCATTCGCAACAACTGACCTAAAATGGTAAAGACTAGACAAAATGCATTCTGAGCAAATGGTTTGTGTCTATACTACCTAGAAAAATAGCTCAAGACAGAGGTATGTTAATATAAACAAGTAAAAAACATTAAGTTCGCACTTTCAATACTCACAATTTCAATACGAACTTTCAATACCCTCCACATTATGTTAAGGGAAACACTTTTTGTATAAAAGCGTGTTTCACTTTAAACTTCATACACCACTAAGACCGTTTCCATAATGCAGTAAAATTTATCAACAAAAAAAAAAAAAAAGCAATTAAGCAAAGGCTATAGTCGTGCGGGGCCCACTATGTGATACCCTACAACACTACAATATGATAGAAGCCCCCTTATGTCTAAATCCATTTTGGAATATTTCGTTTTTGTAATGGAGCACTGTCCACATATTACCTTAGCAACCAGAGATATTTGCCCAATAATTACGCACTCCTTCGTGCTGTTAGTTGTTGTGGTCAATTTACAGCTGAATATAATCCAATGGTCATCCAAAATGCTAGACTTTTTCCTGGCCTTTACTCTCTTCTCATGCAAACATTTGTGTCGATTGGTTTCAATTGTGTGATCAGGAACATTTTTCTGTTTTTGGTTCATTTGAACCCCTAAATATTTTGTGATCATCTCCAAAAGCAAGAGTCCCCTCTGTATCTCCAAATTTAGACTCATCTATATGATTTTCTTGTCTACGATATTTGGCTATATTCGTCAATGAAATCAGCATAAAAAAGCCAGAAGTTCGCCTTTTGTGTATTTCGGATATCGCCCGTTAGTAATGTTGGTTTTTTTCACACAAAAGTAGTGGTCCATTCTACGCGCTGTCCTAACTCTAACTTCAAGCGAGACTTCTCGTCCTTTGGTTTCTATTTTTAACCTTTATAACAGCTGCAAAATTAAACACATTATTAGTTGTTGGTCCATTTCAACCCCTAAATATATTGCGGACATCTTTGAAAACTATACGCCTAGCCCTTCTGAACCTAACCCTACCCGTGTGAAAATTTTCGTGAGGATCGGACGATAATTGCAATCTGTATATAATAATCCCAAACTGTGTTGTAAGTTGAAAAAATATAACAAAATATGCACTTCAATAGTATAAGTCCAAATGAAAAAATCGCAGGCGATAAAAAATATGAAAATATAAAAAATGTCACAAAATACTACAAAATCTATATACATCATTAATGACATATTTTTATGCAATTTTTTTTAGATTTTATACTTTTATGCCAAGAGGGCATTCTGAATTGACAAAATTTGTCAAAATCGGTCCAGCCATTCTTGAGATATAAGCATTCTAGCTAATATCCCCTTCCTTTGTATATATACATTGTATGAATGTCGCTATATATCCGATAGATTTACTATCGGCATCTATGTAACGGCCAGAATTGTCCTGTTCGTCTATTTGTGATTTCGCCTGGATTAAAAATATTCTCGGTTTAATCAAAAATTTGACTTTTATTTAACACAAATGTTATGGGCTATTCACCCACTAAACATTACCCGAAATTGGAAGGCTTCTGCCCAGCCCTAAGCTCTAACCTCATGCTTACTTCCGCGTCGATTGGTCTATAATTGCGACCTGTAGAGCAACTGCAAAATCAGGAAATTTTTCAGTGTTTGGTCCATTTTAACCCCTAAATAAAACACTAAAACATAAAATGGTAAACACTAGACAAAATGCATTCTGAGCAAATGCTTTGTGTCTATACTATCTAGAATAACAGCTTATGACATTACTATGTTAATATTAAAAACACATTTATAGAAACAAAATGACAAATAAAAGT
Source organism: Musca domestica (assembly GCF_030504385.1). Classification (NCBI taxonomy): domain Eukaryota; kingdom Metazoa; phylum Arthropoda; class Insecta; order Diptera; family Muscidae; genus Musca; species Musca domestica. The sequence continues at coordinate 2,670,586 of NW_026712400.1, forward strand.
TTGAAAAATCCAAAATTTGGGTTTTAAAATTCTGTTCCATAGATTTTCCCAATTAATTGCAAATTGCCTAATGTGGCGTTTCCACTGCACTTGATTCGCTCTCTATTCGTTGTTTGACCCTTAACTATGAAAAAACTACCTAATTCTTCACACAAAATTTCCTGAGCGAACACTTATATTTGTACGTTGTTCAAATCAAATCACTCTCAGAACAACGAAAAAATATGTCTCATCCCTAACAAATGAGAGCATTTATCGGAAAAATAAATTATGACATTTAAAAATTAAAAATAGGAAAATTTAATGAAATTTTAAAAATTTTTGGGAAGACTGAAAATTATGAATGAAAACTACAATGTTGAATGGCGTATGTACATTCAAACGAAAGTAAATTTTGTTTTCTCTCTCATTCGAGGTGCGCATTTTGTCCACGAGTTGAAATTTCCACAGAAAACTGCAAACAAAAGAGGCAATATTTTCAAAATGTTTCTATCGGCAGAAAAAATGTTTGACAAGTGTCTCTCCAGCAGAATTTAAAAATGGGAAAACACAAATATATGTTCAAAATGTCAACATTTACACAAAAAGTTGAAAACATGAATGAAAATTGTAAAATTAATAATAAAAAAAATCTTTGGGAGGAAAACAATAATTTCTTTTATTCATATAAGTGAGAATTTCATGTATTTTCGTATAAATTCCCATTAAAATCAACAAACAAAATTTTTGGAAAAAGGAATTATTTTACTATGAATTACGAATCGTGCCGTATGAACGGGTTAATTCGTGTACCTAATTCTGAGAGCGAACAGCGTTGTTAGGTTTCCAATGGAAACATGCTATAAGCTGTTCAAATCGCTTAACATTGCTAACTATGTTGTTACGATATCATAACAACAGAGGTATTTTCACAGGGTTGCCATATTTTGACTCTGTCTTGTCCCATCTTTACACTTCTATGTCTTTGAATGTACATTTTTTTAGCGGTTTAAATCAGTTAACATTGGTAACTATGTTGTTATCATATCATAACAACAGAGGTATTTTCACACGGTTGCCATATTTTGACTGTGGATTATCAAAATACCGAATATCGATGGATATAGTTATATTTACGCTTTAGAAAAACGTGGATCTGTTCTGCCACCGGGCTAAAACCCATTATGAACTGCAAACACCAATTTTTATCAAAATATCGAATATTGGGAAATACCGTTATATGGGGGCTATGCCAAAACGTGGACCTATACATACAATTTTTCCCCCACACGAGCTAGAACCCATTATGACCTATAAAAACCAATTTTTAGACAAATCCGTTGGAAAACGCGCAAAAATCATCAAAATACCGAATATCGGGATGTTCCGTTATATGGGGGATATGCCAAAACGTGGACCTATACATACAATTTTTCCCCACACGAGCTGAACCCATTATGACCTACAAAAACCAATTTTTAAACAAATCCGTTGGAAAAAGTGCAAAAATCATCAAAATACCGAATATCGGGAGGTGCCATTATGTGTGGGCTATACGAAAACGTGGACCTATACATGCAATGTTCTGCTTGTGAAATTAGAACCCATTATGACTTACATATACCAACTTTTAGACAAATCCGTGGAAAAAATGTGGGGGAAATCATCAAAATACCGAATATCGGGAGGTACCGTTATATGGCGGCTATAGCAAAACGTGAACCGATATATCTCATTTTTAATACTAACCATTCTAGATACAATACAAATTGTTCTGTCAAATTTTGAAGGTCTACGTCAAATAATGTGGGCTATATCATGATTTCAACAGGCAGACAGACGGACATTGTTAAATCGACTTAGAATTGTATGCTCATAATCAGCATACAATTCTAAGTCGATTTATATACTTTATGGGGTCAACGATGAATATTTAGGGATGTTACAAACGGAATGACAAAGTTAATATACCCGCCCGTTTTAAATTTCGTACTTCAAGTTCGGAATCGGTACTTCGTATAGCCCCCAAATAACGGTTTTCATTTAAATGGTATTTTTTACGATTTTTTTTTAAATTTTCAAGTTTCTTCTAAATGGTGGAGGGTATTAAAAGTTCGGCCCGGCTGAGCTGAGTCACCCTTTTTAATCCGGACATGACGATAAATCCTGAAAATATTTGTTAAACTATATAAAAAGTAATACATTTATGTGTCTCTATATTTTGACAGATTTCTTTCATTCAAATCAAAAAGATTTTACATCTACAAAATATTCATCTAAAATATAGTGTTGTATGGTATTAGAGGGTCTGCCCCGCCTCTCAATAGCCTTTGTTTACTCGTTTATTACATCAATTTGACTAAAAATAAGAGGTCATAAATATTAAATATTTGCAATTATTCAATGCTTTGATATATGAATTTATTTCCGAGGTCTATTCGAATTACAGCAAACACTTGAAGAGATGGTGGGCAAACTATCTCCACTTACCTAGTTGCAATGTGGTCAAAATAAAAATACACGACAAATTAAAAATTCACCTATGGCTATAAAAACTTCCTGATGCTATTGTTATACTCAAAAGTTCCTAAAATAATTGTTTTGTTCTTAAAAGATCTATTTACAGTATAAAATTACAATGCGTCTTTTAATCGCACTTCTATAAATTGATATTTTTTTTGTATTGAAAAATATGACAGTAAATACTTTACAACATTCTACCATTGTGATTATTATTATAAATCAAGATTCCGGATAATTACATATATTCGACGTCTAGTTTTAATGATGATGGGCTAATGCAAGCAATGGGTTGGTATAAAACTACAAGAGAAATATTATAAATTAATAAACATACAACTCTACTATTATTAGATATTGAATGTAATTGCTAAATGTACCTCGTAAAGGGTAACGAAAAAAACAAGTTTAATTGCATACAAATTACGTGTTACGTGTCGGCGAATCAAACACGAAATCTTTTTCAAATGTGAATTCTTAGAAGTCGCAAGCTATCTTAAATGTGTTATATTGTCTTGTGGGGAAATGGATGTACATTTATACGTACATATCCATGTATGTATGTTCATAAATGTAAGCTCAACTGGTTTTATTATACCTTCTACCAAAGTATTGAAGGGGTTGTTATGTTTGCCATTCCGTTTGTAACACCTCGTAATATACATTTTAGACCCCACAAAGTATATATATTCTTGATCAGCATAAAATTCTATGTCGATTTAGCGATGCCTGTTCGTCTGTGGAAATAATTGCAGCTTCCGAACGAAGTAGGTTGATAAAATTTTACTCAGATGTGTTTTGGTATGCAGAACTTTTGGTATTGAAAATAGGCTATGTAGGTCCATACAACTGTACCTCCCTATATTCGGTATTTCGATGATTTTAGCCACACTGTTCCCCGGAATACTTTCAAATTTCGTATTTCAAGTTCCTAATAGATACTACAGCCTGTGACAGAAATTTGTCTATTAAGGTTCGTATAGCCCCCATATATCGGTACCTCCCTACATTCGGTATTTTGATGATTTTAGCTACATTTTTCAGCGGAATCGTTTCAAATTTCGTAGTAGTACTTCGTAATGGGTACTTCAATCTGTGACAGAAAATTTCCTATGCAGGTCCACGTCTTTGTATAGCCCCCATATAACGGTATCTCCCTTTATTCGGTTTTGTATGGCATTAGCGACATTATTCGCCGGAATTGTTTTAAATGTCCTATTTGAAGTTCGGAATCGGTACTAGAGCGTATGACAAAAATTTACTTGTGCAGGTCCTCGTCTTCGTGTAGTCCCCACATAACGATTGTTGTGTTAAAGGGTATTTAAGGTTCGGCCCGGCCGAACTTAGTCACTTTTTTACCTGTTTATTTTAACAACGTCATGTTATCAACTTAATAATTTTCGGGAAAATGTAAACATATGCTTGCATGACTTTACCTCTTTAATTCCGCCAATTTAGGGTACCAACGGTAGTTTTTAGAGGGCTTATTATTAAAGATTTTTATGATTGGAAACGCATTACGAAATACAGGGTGAGATGAAAAAACCGACAGCTGTTAAAATTATTCCAGCGACAGTTAATTATATTGTTTACAAGCGTACAAAAGCATTTTGGTGAGAATTTCCCAGAAAAAAAGTTATTTGTGATGGCATTTAAGCGTGATAGTGTGATTCTTTACCGTGATAATAGTAGTGTAGCCCGACGTCAAGGAAGTGGACGGAAGAAAGCGACTTGATCGAAACCCGCGTCGCAGTGGCCGAAAAATGGCTCGTGAGCTGAACATATCGCCATATTCCATTCGGTAAATATTGAAAAATGAGCTCGGGGTAAAGCCATTGAAATTCCAAAAAGTGCAAGAACTTACACTGCAACAAAATGATGTTCCTCGCTTAAAAATTATGTTGTTTGACTACATACATAAAAAGCTATTTTTAATCGTTTGTCTTCTTCGTAAAAGACCATAGTAGTTTTAGGTTGACTCAGTTCAATTTCGGCCCATGATTTATACATGCTCCCCTACGCTCCTCTGATCTTTTACAAAGTAGCCAGCTGATGACTTAAGACAATCCAAAAAGTGTTTCTATGATTGTCTGTTGCTACCAGTTTTGGAATTTTTATACCCTCCACCATACTATGGAGGGTATATTAACTTTGTCATTCCGTTTGTAACTCCTCGAAACAAAGACATAGAAGTATAAAGATGGGACAAGACAGAGTCAAAATATGGCAACCCTGTGAAAAATACCTCTGTTGTTATGACATCGTAACAACATAGTTACCAATGTTAAGCAATTTAAACCGCTAAAGCAGTATGCAATTATTTGGGAAGGTATATGGAATAGAATTTTGAAACCAATATTTTGGATTATCCAAACTTTTACTTGTCATTCGTTCCTATAATTGTGTTTATATATTAACATGCCTCTGTAATGAGCTGTTATTCAAGGTAGTATAGCCACAAACCATTTGCTCAGAATGCATTTTGTCTAGTCTTTACCATTTTAGGTCTTTGCCTCGAAATACTCATGTCAGACCCAACAAAGTATACATATTGTTGATCAGCGTAAAACTCTAAGTCGATTTAGCGATGTCCGTCTGTCTGCCTGTCTGTCCGTCTGTCTGTTGTAATCACGCTATCTTTCAAACGAATTGAGATAGAAGACTAAAATTTTGCACACATGTTTATTTTTCGAGTAGACAGGTTAAGTTCGTAAATGGGCCATGTAGGTCCACGTTTTCATATAGCCCCCATATAACGGTACCTCCTGATATTAGGTATTTTGATGATTTTAGCGACATTATTCAACGGAATTGTTCCAAATTTGGTATTTGAAGTTCGAAATGGATACTGCACCCTAAGACAGAAATATATACAGTGGCGGACAAAAGTCTACGTACGACCCCCTTTTTTAATTTTTACCCAACTTAAAACATTTAAAAGAAAAGTAATGATGAGGTTTTGTTTAGAATTTAATTTTATTAGAAATAAAACAAAAATAGCGCATATTCAGCTTAAACTATAAAAGTTTTTAATAAAAAACATAAATAAGGCACTGACAAAAGTGTACGTACGAACTCAAAAATTAAAGAATATTCAAAGAATTTACTTATAAATAACAAAATTAATATTTAGTTGGGCCGCCGTTAGCATCGATGACTGCTTGGAGTCTTCTAGGCATTGAATCAGCTAAATTTTCTAGCTCTTCCACCGAGATGTTCTGCCACTCCTCCATCAGCTTCTCTTTGAGTAGTTCAGCACTAGTAATAGCGTGCTTTCGGATTTTTCGGTCCAAAATTTCCCAAACATGCTCAATAATATTTAAGTCCGGGCTTTGTGGGGGTGAATGCAGCTGTCGTGGGGCATAATACAGCAGCCAATCTTTAACAATTTTCGCCGTGTGCTTAGGATCATTGTCCTGTTGGAAGATCCAGCTCGCACCAAGGTTTAGTTTGTCCACGGATGGCTGCAGATTATGTCCCAATATGCGCTTGTATTGCAAGCGGTCCATATTACCTTCTACAAACACAAGGTTTCCTACTCCTGAGGCTGCAATCGCTCCCCAGACCATTACACTGCCACCACCGTGTTTTACCGTACTTACAATGTTCTTCGGTTGCAGGGCAGTATTTGGTTTTCTCCAAACTTTGGCTTTTCCATCATATCCAAAGACATTATACTTGGACTCATCTGTGAACAGCACCAATTTCCAGAATTCCAAACCCTTGTCCCGATGCTTGTTTGCAAACTCCAAGCGAAGCTTTCGGTTTTTCTCGCTTATAAGGGGTTTCTTGCGAGGAACTCGGCAACGGTATCCTTCATTATTAAGTGCCCTGGTTATTGTGCGTGGGTGGACAACAATTTGTGATCTTTCTGCCAGCTCCTGGGCCAAATTAGTGGCATGTATTTTGGGATTCTTCTCTACTTCATTGCGGATGAACGACACTTCCCTGCGATTTAATTTCTTAGGACGGCCACTGCGCGGTTTACTTTCAAAACAACTTGATTGTTTGAAATTATTAAATATGGTTTGCACCGTGGATTTGCTTAAATTTAATAATTTTGATATTTCGCCAAAAGATTTTTTATTATTCCTGTGCTCCACCACCAATTTTAGCAAATCTTTAGAAATTTCTGTGCGCGACGTCATTATCACGATCGGAATATTACTCAAGTGACACAATTCCAGGAATTAAAAAGAAAATGCAAAGAATAAGCGCTAAAGTAAATAAACGGTACTTTACCGTTAACTTATAGCAAAACAATGAATCAACAAAAAGGAAAATAAAAAACGTACGTACACTTTTGTCAGTGCCTTATTTATGTTTTTTATTAAAAACTTTTATAGTTTAAGCTGAATATGCGCTATTTTTGTTTTATTTCTAATATAATTAAATTCTAAACAAAACCGCATCATTACTTTTCTTTTAAATGTTTTAAGTTGGGTAAAAATCAAAAAAAGGGGGTCGTACGTAGACTTTTGTCCGCCACTGTAGGTACCTCCCGATATTCGGTGTTTTGATGATTTCAGCGACGTAATTAACCGGAATTGTATCAAATTTGGTATTCGAAGTTCGATGCAAAACCCACCGAAATTGTTTGAGATGTCGTATTTGAAGTTCGTAATGGATGCTACAGCCTATGACAGAAAATTGTCTATGCTGGTCAAAGTCTCCGCAAAGCTCCAATATAACGGTACCTCCACCGTTTATTTCAAGTTTCGAATTTGAATATGGTAATGGCTTATGACAAATATAATGGCTATATTCGGTATTTTTAAAATTTTGACAGAATTTTTTAGGGATTTAATTTTTTGAAAATTTTCAAATTTGTTAAAAATGGCGGAGGGTATTCAAAGTTCGGCCCGGCCGAACTTACTGCCTTTTAAAATAAAAAATCTTTATTTTCTTGCAGATCTGGAACAGAGCATATAGTTGCATGAGGAAATAATATTTAAGTTTATTTGTAGTTATTCTGAGGCAAAAGGGTAAAAAATAACTTCGCGAATACAGTTAAAATTGTTATTCAAACTGATTGATTGATTTATTTTGAACGTCTTTTAAATAAAAAAAATAGCAGTTGTGAACCACTGTTCGTTGTACCAGGTTCTTAATGTAGCCAACCACCACCACCAATTATATATGTCTATTGAGTGACTTAATGAAAATCGTATTTACCTGTACTGAGAAACCCATTGGTCGTTTTGCAATTCGTTTGTTGGTATTGTTTGTATTTTTATTTGCTGGTAAAAATTAGATTAAAGTTGTATATTTTTTCATTAATTCGTGTTTACATAACGAATTTTTTCGTTCTACTGCTTCAAAAAAGTGTAAAGTGTTGTTAATTTAAGTTGACGTTTGAGGAACTTAAAAACGAATTTTCCGAAGAAGAAATGAACTTTATTAAGATTACATACGAATTTTTTATTTATTATGCCCAACCCGACCCGCATGGAAAAAGTCGATTCAATGGAAATAAAAAATAGAAGAAAAAAAAAATAACACAACGATGTATTTTTTGCATTGTGGCACCTAGCAACCCAGCGAGTGATATTTACAGCCGTGTCTTTTTCTTCTTTGCAGGCAGGCAAAGTTCAATATGAGCGAAATACATATTACGTATGTGAGTGACTTAAACACCATATCGGTTGAAACATATATGGGAGCTATAGCCAAATTTGATGTACTTGCTTCTAGACTGTATTCGGTCGGAAGTGTCAAAATTCAGTTTATTTGGACTTATATTGGAAATTTGGTGCACAATTAACCCGAAATCGGTTGAAGATATATATAGGAGTTATATCTAAATTTGAAGCGGTTCTCACCAATTTCAATAGGGTTCATCCTTGAACCAAACATATGATGTTTGAAAGACTTCATCTCAATCGGATAATAAATGCGACCTGCATTTTCATCACAAAAATACATGGACAGATATCCATAAAAGGACTCAGATTGATGATGATTTTATGAAAATCCTCAAAAGTAACTATGGGTCTATCTCGCTAACTTCTCCATGTTACAAACAAATGCACAAAGACATAATACCTTTACCACTATGTGGTCTAGGCTATAATGACAAGGTCGAGTTCATCAGAAAAGGGTTGCCATATTGAATTAAGGAAATGAGTTTACTTCTATTGTTTTGCCATGGTAGTCTCATTGCAAATAATTATATCCAGCTGTACGTAATGTACAATATCAAATTTATTGAAAGCAGGGTCCTATCTCGATTTATAAATATAATTATAGGAAAAATTTTTTGAAAAAAAAATTATAAAAAATCTTATGTAATATTCTATTTAAAAATATAAATAAAAATTATATGTACTAATTTTCCCACTCGCTATTGTTTTATATTGATCAATATTCCATTACATGTGATATACTGTATATAAGTAAAGCCTGCATAGATGTGTTATTGTTAAAAAAAAATCTTGTGTCAAAAGGCGAGACAACAAATTACCATTATTTTTTTTTATAAATTATGCTAAATGAAAACGTCACACGCTGATAGAACTATTATCCACAAAATTTTGCAAAACTAAAGAGTACTAATTATATATGTATACATTTATAATTTTTTATAATAATATTAGAGCTCAGATTTGGCTGATTCTACTCGTGAGTAGGAGTGCTCGAAGAGTACGAGTTTTTTTGAAGTTACTCTGCACACTTTCGTTTTATGTGAGAGCTGTGACATGTCAATAGTGAAATGGAGCGTAAATGGAGGAACACCAAAAATACGAGATTATTTGTTATTTTTGTTAAATATGTCAATCGTCATACGTAAATATTTTAGGTATTCATTTTTTATACCTTCCACTATAGTATGCAAGGTATATTAAATTTGACATTCCATTTGTACCACCTCGAAATATAGATTTTAGACCCCACAAAGTATACATTTCTTGATCAGCATAAAGTTCTATGTCGATTTAGCGATGTTCCTCCGTTTGTCTGTCTGTCCGGCTGTGGAAATCATTCTAGCTTCCTATCGAAGGTTGATAAAATTTTACACAAATGTGTGTTTGGTCTTCAGAACTTTTGGTGTTAAAAATGAGCTATATAGGTCCACGTTTAGGTGTAGCCCCATATAACGGTACATCTCTATATTCGGTATTTTCATGATTTTAGCGCTATTATTCACAGGAATTGTTTCAAATTTCGTATTTGCACTTCGTAATGGGTACTACAGCCTCTGAAAAAAATTGTTTATGCAGGTCCACGTCTTTGTAACTCCCTATATTCGGTAGTTTTAAGATTTTAACAGAATTTTTAACGGATTTCATTTTTTGATAATTTCCAAATAAGTCCAAATTGGTGGAGGGTATTCAAAACCTTTTTAATTGTTTCTTTTTGGAAAATGACAAAAGTTTTGCCAAATTCTATATTCAAAGTTAGACTACATCTATTATTTTGCAATGGGGCTAACCTTCAATGCTATGAGCGCACCATTAAGGTGAGTCATTGGCTGGCTTCTTCGGAAATGAAAAAAGGAGCGTAGGGCCAAAATCGAACTATGTCAACCTAAAACTCCTTTGTTCAAAGACATAGGTCTTTGCTTTGTTTCTCTACGAAGAAGCCAGCCAATGAATTAAGCCAGTCAAAAAAGCGTTTTGTGTATTCTACCCATTAGGACTTTCTATATCCTAAATGTGCCCGACTTCTGCCAATTTTTTGTATGTACGTTCATATTTTATAAGAGTTATAATTATACGAAATTTTGACCTTTGTGGTGGACCAATATTGTGAATTTTAGCACCTGTCCTAGAACTGGCAAAAATATTGGGATGTACAAAGTTTGTTTAAAATCGAATGATCCTTTCTCTTTCTATGAGGTAATTATTTTCTTTGAAAATGTTGCCCTTTGGTGGGGGATGTATCTGAAGGAGTGGGATGATTTTGCCCTTCTTCGAACTCTGTTTGAGTTTGACCATTATATTACGATGCACTAAGTTTGAGAAGCGTTTTATGCACTCTCACCCTTAACCAGTATCGACATATAATTGAAAGATTGAACAGTTTGTATCATATTTTTTAGAGAAAATTCAGGCATTTCATTTTTATACCCTACACCACATAGTGGTAAGGTATTATGTCTCTGTGAATTTGTTTGTAACATGTAGAAGGAAGCGAGATAGGAACATTGTTACTTTTGAGGATCTTCATAGATTTATTTTCTGAGTCAATTTATGCATGTCACTCCGTCTGTCCGTCCATGTATTCTTGTGACAAAATGCAGATCGCTGTTATTATCCGATTGAGATGAAATTTTGCAAACAATATTTGTTTGGCCCAAGGACGAATCCTATTGAAGTTAGTGATAATCGGATCAGATTTAGATATAGCTCCCATATATCTTCAACCGATTTCGGGTTAATTTGGCACCAAATGGGCAGTATAAGTCCAAATGACCTGTATTTCGGTGCATCCCACCGAATTCAGTATAGCAGCAAGTATATAACATTTGGAGAGAATTGGTTCAGATATAGCTAAAGCTCCCATATATATGTTTCGTCCGATTTGGGGTTTTAAGTTCCTCACATGCGTAATATGCACTCCAGAGGAATGATCTTTGGTACCAGATGTCAAATACAGCTCTGAAATAAGTGTATCAAATTTTGTCAAGATCGGTTCAGATTTAGATATAGCTCCCATATATATCCTCAACCGATTTCGGGTTATTTGTGCACATAATGGCTAATATCAGCCCAAATTAACTGCATTTCGGCATATCCGACCGAATTCAATATGGAAACAAGTACATTAAATTTGGTGAAAATCGGTTCAGTCATAACTATAGCCCCCTTATATATGTTTGGTGTTTAAGTCCTTGATTTGGTGTTTAAGTCCCTCAAATTCGTAATATGCAATCGACAACAATGATATTTGGTATCAGATATCTTATAGAGCTCGGAAATACCTCTGCTAAATGTTACCAGGATCGGTTCAGATTTGAATATAGGTCCCATATATATCTTCAATATCTGTCAAAAAGTCCTCAATTTTTGTACATCTGATCGAATTCAGTCTAGAAGCAAGTGCATCAAATTTGGAGAAAATTGGTTCAGATATAGCTATAGTTCCCATATATATGTTTCATACGATTTGGTGTTTAAGTCCCTCACATATATATCCTTGATCCGATTTCAAGTTTATTGTGCAAATAATGGCTAATATCAGCTCAAATGGGATGCATTTCGGGACGTACGTTTCCATTCTGTGCTACTTGGCTCCGATATATATTTTTCAATTATTCCTTCTCCAAAAAATATCATGCACTCTGTAGCAAACTGTAACTGGTCCGAAGCCAAATGTTAATAGGTGGTAAGATATACTTGAAATAAATTCTTTTGTCACGGGAGCTGTACTAGATATGCATAGTGGTGTAGGGTATCATATAGTCGGCACTGCCTGCCTTTTGATTTTTCCTTACTGTTTTTTTTTAATGAGGAAAAATATCAATTAAGTGGAAACAAATATTTTTGAATAATTCTGACAGAGAGCAGACATAGATTTGGGGCTGTATTTCTGTAGTTTTACCTACTTATTGTACCATGACATGGAGGGTAAATTAAGTTAGTCATTCCGTTTGTAACTCATCAAAATAATCCTTTTAGGCCCTGCCGGCGTAAATTTTAGGTCGATTTAGATAAGTCCGACTGAATAATAATGTGATTGTGTGAAATTACTAAAATTTTCATTCACATAATTTTAGAAATATATTGTTGGCATAGAAATTAGTATTGAAGATTCGGAACGGGCGTACTGTGAGGTTGCATTTCTTACGTCAATAGAAAAATCGGAATAATGTTTTAATTAATTAAGCAAAACCGGTTCAATTTTATTTTCTTGCTGTTGAACGCTGTTTTTCAATTTGTATTCATATAGTTTTCACTTAACGGCAATTATGAATATTTAAAAAAAAAAAACTCCGAAATGATATTTCGTCACTTGATTTGGCTTAGCAAACTGTACACACGTTTGATGTTGAAAACGAGCTGTTAAAGAAGTTTTTTTTTTAAGATTTGTCTGGGGACCCAAGCACAGTGAGTCTTCCCATGGTCAAAACACAATGGTTATCACCTAGACCACAAAAGCTTTAAGTTTGCATTGCAAAAAAAAAAAAAAAAAAACACAGATCTCATCTAAAAAAAAAACAAAAACAAATATTAAATGACTTTCGAAGCCGTCGCGTTTTTTGTTTGTTTGGCATTTTGAAGTAGTAGGTAGGCATTTCTCGGCCACACAACAACAAACTAACATAAGTATTCATTTCAAATCGAATTTCTAATAGAATATCGTACGATGGCTCTTTTCTTGTCCAACTCTTGTTCTAAAAGAAAAATTATATTAAACGCGCTTCTGATGTTTTCCTTTGGTATTTTAGTTCCAATTCAGCAGATATGTACATTATTTAACATTTATTATTTGCCGAAGTTGGTCAGTATTTTTATTTTTCTTGTTTTGCTTTCATTTTTGGACTCTGATCTTCATTACATACAGATATATCTCACATTCCCGCCGTTTTATTGGCTTTGTTTATTTTTCACTTGATCGATATTTCGCTGAAATTCAACACGGATTTTCAGCTCGCAAAACAAAACAACTATTTTGTAAGTGGTGGTGGGTACGTTAAACTCGAATCTATCTTTTTACCGCACGCCACAACGTTTGACAAAAAACTAAAGGTGAGAGTTTCATAGATTTGGAATAAGGGGGCCGGCAATTTGTTTTAATCTTAACATTAAGTGAAATATGTTTGTATTGTTGGGCTCTCTCAATTACTCACTAAATGCTTTCTCATTCTAGGGTTGCCAGCATTTTTCAGTGTCTTTTCCCCCAAAATTGTATTCATTTGTCGCCATAATCAATTTCTATTTAATAAGTTCTCACAAGAGGCGATTTTAGGTGTTAAAGTACGTTTACGCATAAATCCCCTGCAGGCAATGATAATGGTGAATAACCAGTACTACTGAGCAAGTGTTGACAAGCAATGCTCTCCACCATAGTATAGAGGGTATATTAAGTCTGTATCGTGATTTCAACAGACTGACATCGTTAAATCGATTTAGAATTTTATACTGATTATAAATGTATATATACTTTATGGGGTCTACGACGAATATTTAGAGATGTTACAAACGGAATGACAATGTTTATATACCCTCCTTTTCAAGGAGAAGCACAGTTAATCGACTGTCATTTTTCATGCTTCTTCTTATTTGGAGAAAATTAAAACTTGAAGACAAAGTGTTGATAATATCTCATAATTTGTAGATAAAAGTGATGACATGGAGACACATAACCCCAGCAGAACAGAATGAATCACTGGGTTTTTTACATTGGTACTTCGGCGCACTCCAAAGTCGCATTGACTAAATTTTACATTCAGACAATGATTATATGTATGCGTACGTAAACAAACATCAGCTGATCGGCATTTTTATCCAATAGCCAATCTAGATTAGTCATTTAAATCGACTCGATTCTTAAATCTAACCTTCTTTAAGTATACATACAAGCTTTTTTATTTGTATATATGTAGATGTTTGATATAAAAGAGCTACGAAATTATGCGTTTTACGCCATTTGGTTGACGTATAATCAAAAGAAAATCTATCTCCAGTTATTATTGCACCATGTCATGATAAAATGATACAGGTAGGCGCATCAACACAGCTGCTGGTACAATGAACAGTCAAACTAATTTTGGAATTGAAATTTTTGAATGAAAAATATAGACATTTGTAAAAGTTATTGAAAAATGCATGTCCTCCGATTGGCGTCGTACATGAAACTTTTAAAATCCATTTATTTTTAGGAGATATTTTTAAAAATTTTTGACATATCAATGTTTGAGAGTGTTGATGCATCTACCTATATTCTTCTACCATGTACCATGCCCATACTTACCCTGCGTTTACAAAGGACAGCACAGCTGAGTTCATGTAATATTTTTCAAAATAAATTGTTTTGTCTCTATGACCATGGTAAAATTAACAAGTTAAAAAGCAGTAAGTTCGGCTTGGCCGAACTTTGAATACGCTCTACCATTTGGAAGGAATTTGGATATTTTCAAAAAAAAAAAAAAAAAAAAAAATCCGTTAAAAATTCTGTTAGAATTTAAAAATAGCGAATATATATATAAAAATTCTGTTAGAATTTAAAAATAGCGAATATAGCCGTTATATTGGGGTATATACGACGTGGACCTACATAGGCATTGTTTGTCATAAGCCGTTACCACATTCAAATTCAAAACTGTGAATAATGTAGGTAAAATCATCAAATATATAGGAAGGTACCGTTATATCGGAGCTATACAAAGACCTGGATCTGCATAGACAATTTTCTGTCACAGGCTGTAGCAACCATTACGAACTTCAAATGCCACATCTCAAACAATTTTGATGGTTATTGCACCTAAAATCGTCAAAATACCGAATATAGAGAGGTACTGATATATGGGGCCTATACGAAGACCTGGAGTTACATAGACAATTTTCTGTCACAGACTGTAGTTCCCATTACGATATCTGAATACGTAATTTGAAACTACTCCGGTGAATAATGACGCTAAGATCATCAAAATACCGAATATCGGGAGGTACCGTTATATGGGGGCTATACGAAGACGAGGAGCTGCATATAAAAATGTTGTCATAGGCTACCCATTATGAACTTCGAATACGAAATTTTAAATAATTTCGGTAAAATATGTCGCTAAAATCATGAAAATACAAAATATCGGGAGATACCCTTATATGGGGGCTATAATACGAAAACGTACGAACTTAACCTGCCTACTGATAAACTATGCATGTATGCAAAATTTCTTCTATCTTTCTTCAATTCGTTCGAAAGATAGCGTGATTACAACAGACGGACAGACATCGCTAGATCGTCTTAGAATTTTACGCTGAGCCATAATATATTTACTATGTTGGATCTATTATCTATTACAAACGGAATGACAAAGTTAATATACCCTCCATAGGATGGTGGAGGGTATAAAAAGGTAAAGTCATGAATAGGCCGTGAGGAAACAATAAGCTAACTACGGGTTGCCCATATTCGGCGGACCCCTCTGGCAACGCCATAACTTTTGACAGAGATGTCACATCGCTTAATGACATACCGCGTTTGAAGCGTCAGTCCAAGCAGATTTTTACCATGAACAAATACACGCCACGCGAGCGCTCTGAAATAGTTGAAATTTACAAGAAGTCAATTGTGAAAACTCAACGTGCTTTTAAAACATTAAAAAAAATGTGAGTAGTGCGCCTTCTAAGAACACCATTAAGCGTTTATACGAAAAATTGTCAACTGGTAAGGCTCTTTCTAATCCGAAGAGTCCATATAAAAGTCGACCAAGGCGCTCGGCCGAGAATATCGCTGCCGTACGAGCCAGTGTTGAGAGGTCCCCAAGAACATCCCAAAAACGCCGTTCTCAGCAGTTGGGCATGGCTCGGTCCACTTTACAACGGATTATTCGCATTGATTTGCATTTGTTCCCGTACGAGATTCAATTGACGCAAAGAATGTTGCCTGCGGGCAAGCCTCGTCGATTGGAATGAGCCCAAAGGGCCCAAAGGTCCGTCGAATATGGGCAACCCTATGTATGTGGCAGTAAAATACAACTCTGATTCAAGAGAATTTGTCCTGTGAAAGTACCAGGTAACCCAAAAATGAAAAAAAAATCTAAATTCAATGTGTTTTTTCAACGAAAAAAAAAAACTGACCAAACTTTTCAACTAACAAAACTGTTAGAATGTTTTTAGATGTTTCTCATCTACCTGTCATACAATTTCTGAAAACCCCCTTTCGCAGTAATTTTTTTTTGCCTAGTGGCCACATCGTTTGACTCTCTCGCCCAGTGTCCATATCAAGCTCATCGAATAGTATTTGTATTTGTAAACTCAATTGAAAAATTAGCCGGTAATGAGTCACCGTAACTTGTTGAAAACTCAAAAAACTGGGTAATTTCGTTGAACTCGTGTTTGACTCTTATGATACGGAGTAACATGTGTGTATGTATAGGAAAAAATCTAATGAGAGGCTTATGACATACACGTGTAAACACCCTCTACTATTGGTAGGAGGCTGTATTCTGTTTGTCAGTATTTTTGCAACAATTCAATGGTAATATTTAAGACCTTCCTATATTCATGATCGGCATTAGTATAAATTTTAGAGAAATAATTATATTATTAAATAATAATTGAAAAAATCACATGAGATAAAAAATATGAAAAAAATTTAAAAAAAATATGTAACAAAATACTACAAAATATATGTTAACATCATTATTTGCTTCTTTTTATGCGATTTTTTTAGATTATATTTTTTTATGCCAAGAGGGCATTCTGAATTAACAAAATCGGTCCAGCTATTCTTGAGATATAAGCATTCTAGCTAACATCCCCTTCCTTTGTTTATATACATTGTACATATTTCGCTATGTATACCCGATATATTTACTATCGGCATCCACGCAACGGTCAGAAGTGACCTTTTTAATCCAGGCGAAATCACAAATAGACGAACATTTATGATATTCGCGGTTTAATGGAAATTTTGACTTTAATTTAACACAAATGTTATAGTCTATTTCAACCACTAAATATTACCCGATGACCATCAAAATTGGAAGGCTACTGCCCAGCCCAAAGCTTTAGCTCCATGCTAAATTCCGCTTCGATTGGTCTATAATTGTGACCTGTGGAGCAGCTACAAAATCAGGAAATTTAATTTTTTGATCCATTTCAACCCCTAAATATTATGCGATCATCTCCAAAAGCAATATGGTTCTATTCTGATCTTAACCCCACCTCCATTTACAATTTCGTCAGGATCGGGAAATAATTGCGACCTGTAGAGTGATTACAAATAAACTTGGACAGACGGGCGGACTTACGTAGCTAGATCGACTCAGCTGTAATTTACCTTGTCAAACTTCATTGCCTAGAAAACAGGTGTCAATAATAAGAAGTTGCCCAATGAATAACTTTGAAAATTTTCCTTGTCAAATTTCACTGAATAAAAAAGAGTTCCCCATCTCTGATTTCTGTGTATACAATGGATTTAAAAACATAAATTTTGACAATGAGTTGTGTCAAATGAATAATTTCGAAAAAAAAAAATTGTAAACACATGATTGCATGACTTTACCTTATTAATTCTACCATGATATCTTGTAGTTTTAATAAAAATGTATGTTCCGTTCCTAAACCTGCAAGAATATAAAAATTTCTCTATGATAACCGGTGTTTTCTTTAAGATAACGAAAAAATTTTGAATACTTGTAGATTTTTGCATTTTTATACCCTCCATCATTTTATGGAGCGTATATTAACTTTTTCATTCCGGTTGTAACTCCTCGAAATACTCATGTCAGACACAAGTTCGGTCTGGCCGAATTTTGAATGCCCTCAACTATTTGAAACGAATTTGGAACTTAAAAAAAACCGTTAAAATTTTATTAAAATCTTAAAAAATCTATACTAAGACGTGGACCTGCATTGACAACTTTTGCCATAAGCCATTACAATATTCAAATACGAAACTTGAAAAAATCCGATAAATAACTTAGGTAAAAGGCTAAATCGTCTTAGAATATTACAATGATCAAGAATATACAGGGTGAGATAAAAAACTGCAAAAAAGTCAAACGCCATAGTTTTTAATTTTTTTTTTAAATGTTATTGAATAAAAGCAAAAAATGTCGGAAATAGCATCAAATTTTAGAATAAGTTTAGATTTGTTCGAATTGGTCATCTTTGGCCTTCAAACGGCCAATGAAACCATCACACGCTGCCCGAATGTTGCTCTGCGGTATTTTGGCCCATTCCCGGCGAAGCACTTGCTTGAGGTGAATGACATTTTGGTATTTTTTAGTGCCAACCTCGCTTTCCAAAATACTCCAGACACAATAATCCGAGGCTTTACCCCGAGCTCATTTTTCAATATTTGCCGAATGGAATATTGCGATATGTTCAGCTCATAAGCCATTTTTCGGCCACTGCTAGTGGGTTTCGATCAAGTCGCTTCTATATTTTTCGAACCATTTCTGCTGATGTTGCTGTTTTCTTCAGACCACTTTCTTGACGTCGGACGTTACCAGTATCACGCTACCAGTATCACGGTAACGAGCGATGGTACGAGACATAAAAGATTTATTCACATTTAAATGCTGGATAGCCACTTGTGGTTTTCCAGCCAAATATGAAGAAATCACTCTATCTCGCATTTATTCCATCACGAATAACTTTTTTTCTGGAAAATTTTCACCAAAATGCTTTTGTATGCTTGTAAACAATATAGTGAGTCATCACTGGAATCATTTTAATAGCTGTCGGACGAGTGGCTTAGAATTGGCTGCAGTCTGAAGTTGGTTGCAGTTTTTAATTCCACCCTGTATATCTTTATTCGATATCAGATTTATTGTGCACAAAATATAAGTCCAAATAATGAATTTCGGCTATTACGACGAATTTGGTATAAATCGGTTCAGATATAGCTATAGCTCCCATATATATGTTTTGTCTGATTTGGTGTTTTAAGTCCCCCACATGCGTGATATGCACTCTGCAACAATAATTTTTAGTACGAGCCAAATTTCATCCTCATCCGCTTTTACGGTTATTGCTTATCATACATGTAATATCAGCCCAAATTGAATAGATTTTTTCATATTCAACCGAATTTTACAATTTAGTGAAACTCTGTCCTCGGCCTCGTCCGACTTTTTACCTTTCCTTATTGGTTTAACCTTATTCCGATGGAAATTTGTTACACATCGATGTGGAAAAAAGCTTTGGGGTGACATCTGTTGGGAAGGTAAATGTCGTTTTCTGGATTGTCTCCATCTATTGGGTGTTTGTGACTATTACGCCAATTCCAATCAACTAATGGTTGCTGTCTATGATTCTTTTTATTATGCCAATGCTAATTTTTCTGGATATTAAGTTTAATCAAATATAGATGACGCAATAATAAAACAGAAAATCTCTTATTTATTGTCAATAAATGTGCGACAACACAATTTTTTTTAACCATACATCGCTCTAAATTTGCAGACATACAAGGTTTTTTCCTTTATCGGAAAAATTAATAGGAAAATGTTTACATTTATACCAAAAATGTTCAAAATGAAATGATTTCGAAGTTTAACAAGCAACAATCCGACAACCGGTACCGACATTATTGTAGCGACATTATTCAAGGAATTTATTCAAATTTCGTATTTGAAGTTCGGAATCGGCACTATAGCCTATGATAAACAAATAAAAAAGCAGTAAGTTCGGCCGGGCCGAACTTTAAATACCTTCCATCGTTTAGAACAAGTTTGGATATTTTCAAAAAAATAAAATTCGTTAAAAATTCTCTTAAAATCTTAAAAATACCGATTATAGCCGTTATATTGGGGTCTATACGAAGAAGAAGACCTGCATAGGCAACTTTTGTCATAAGCCATTACAATTTTGAAATACGAAACAAGTAAAAAAACATTAAGTTCGGCCGGGTCAAACTTTTAATACCCACCACCCTAGGGTAAAGGCAACATTAGAGCCCATTATGACCCACATATACCAATTTTTAGACATATTCATGGAAAAATGTGCCAAAAATCATCAAAATACCGAATATCGGGAAATACGGCTATATGGGGCTATACAAAAACGTGGACCTATGCATATAGTGTTTCGCCAAAAGAGCTAGAACCCATTAAGACCAACAGATACTAATTTCTAGACAAAATGTGGCAAAAACCATTAAAATGCCGAATATTGGAGGTACCGTTATATGGGGGCTATATCAAATCGTGTACCTATACATTCAATGTTTCGCCAAAGAAGCTAGAACCCATTATGACCTACAAATACCAATTTTTAGTCAAATCCAACAAGTAAAAAAACATTAAGTTCGGCTGGGCCAAACTTTTAATACCCTCCACCCTAGGGTAAAGGTAACATTAGAGCTCATTATGACCTACAAATACCAATTTTCTGCCAAATCCGTGAAAAAATGTGCCAAAAATCATCAAAATACCGAATATCGGGAGGTACCGTTATATGGGGGCTATATCAAACCGTGGACCGATATATCTCATTTTCAATACCAACCATCCTAGACAAAATACAAATTGCTCTGCTAAATTTTGGTCCACTATGTCAAATAATGTGTGCTGTATCGTGATGTTAAGAGACAGACAGACGGACAGACGGTCATCGTTAAATCGTCTTAGAATTGTATGTTGATTATGAATATATATACCTTATGTGGTCCAAGACGAATATTTAAGGATGTTACAAACGGAATGACAAAGTTAATATACCCTGCCTAAAAACTGAGAATAACGTAGCTGAAATCATCAAAATACCGAATATAGGGGCTATACGAAGACCTGGACGTACATAGACAATTTCTGTCACAGGCTGTAGTACCTATTAGGAACTTAAAATAAGAAATTTCAAACAACTCCGGTGAATAATGTCCCTAAAATCGTCAAAATATCGAATATCGGGGGGGTACCGTTATATGGGGACAATACCGTTATATGGGGACTTTACTTCTTTCAGGGAGTAAAGTACTCACAAGGAACTCCTTATGTGGAGTTTCAGACATTTCCATTGAAAAATGTGGGTAAAATCGTCAAAATACCGAATTTCGGCGGGTACAGTTATATGTGGCCCATACGACATGGTGGACCGATATAGCCCAGCTTCGAACTTGACCTGCCTGCAGACAAGAGAAAAATCTGTACAAATTTTTAGATTCTTATCTAATTTTGATTTGATTTGATTCTAGCGTGATTACAAAATATGGATAAATCGTCTTAGAATTCTTACGCTGTTCAAGAATATATTTACTTTGTTGGGTCTAAAATTATTATTTCGATGAGTTACAAAGAGAATGACGAACTTAATTTACCCTCCTTACTATGCATGGTGGAGGGTATAAAAAGGAAGATATTAGTAAAACCATTCCACGACGGACCCAAATCAAATTTTCTGTCCAAAACTATTTCCAAGTCTGCATATGCATAAACCCGAGAAAACAATAGTGACCTAAATATTAAAATTCACGATCTCAGCTCAATTGCTTTTAGTAATTTTCGAACAATTAAAGTACACATTTCCAAAACCACCTCCATATCTAAACTACAGACACCAACAGTGAGTGTCTAGAAGGGAGTATCCGATTTGGTTCAATCTTGGTACATCGTCATAATATTGTCAAACTTAGATCGAGTTCGGAGATGGTAATAAAGGTTCACTGCATCAAGTACTCCCCCACAAAGGGGAGGTATAATATGTGATGCAAGTGTCTGATTGTCTTTAAAAATTACACACATCATAATATTTTTATTAACCCAAGGTCTGGTTTAATGGAACATATCGGTCCACTCCTTCCGGTACTTCCCCCCCAAAGGGACAAAATTTTGAATATTCATGATGCTGATAAAACATGAAAACCGATTCCATTCAGACTTGCCACATTTCAATATTTCCATAAACACAAGATCTGTTATAAAGATGATTACGATCGGACCATTCCTTCTGGTACCTCCCCCTCCATGGTCAAAGTTTTAAATTACAAAAACGAACATAAAATCCGAAATAAGCATCCGGTTTCATCAAAGTACACCTATCACAGTATTTTTATTAAGCCAATAATAAAATGGGATATATCGGTCCACTCCTTCGGGCACCTCCCCGACATTATAATATTTTTATTAACCCAAGGTCTGGTTTATAGATGGAACATATCGGTCCACTCCTTCCGGTACTTCCCTCCCAAAGGGTCAAAATATTGAATATTCATAGAGCTAATAAAACATGAAAACCAATTCCATTCAGACTTGGCACATTTCAATATTTCCATAAAAACAAGATCTGTTATAAAGATAATAGCGATCGGACCATTCCTTCTGGTACCTCCCCCACAAATGGTCAAAGTTTTGAATTACAAAAACGAACATAAAATCCGAAGTAAGCATCCGGTTTCATGAAAGTACACACAACACAATATTTTTAATAAGCCTATAATAGAATGGGATACATCGGTCCACTCCTTTTGGTACCTCCCCCACAAAGGGTGAACATTTTGAATATCCATGAAGCTCATATAACGTGAAATTAACATCCGATTCCATTCAGACTTTGCACTGTTCAATATTTCCATCAACACAAGATCTGTTATAAAGATGGTACAGATCGGACCATTGATTCTGGTACCTCCCTCACATAGGGTTCATGATATGAGTCTTAAGTCAGATTGAATTGAATTGGTTAGATCGAATTGATCAATATTGGCCAAATGCTTCGGAACCTCCCCCATAAAGGGTCAACAGTTTGAATAATCATAACTCAAGGCTGGGGGTATACATCTGTTGGCAAAATCGATAGATACTATTTTACTTGCTTTTAGTACATTTTAGTACATTTCGTATCCTTCCAAGACGATATTGCTAACAATCGGACAAAAATAAATGTATGAAAAAAGCAATTATCTTTCAAAATTTGTAAGTGTTTTGTTCAATATTTTCTGCACGTAGTTGTCAACAAATAATATTTACCAAGCAAGTAGTT
The DNA here is from genome assembly GCF_030504385.1 of Musca domestica. NCBI lineage: Eukaryota > Metazoa > Arthropoda > Insecta > Diptera > Muscidae > Musca > Musca domestica. Next base: position 2,693,682 of record NW_026712400.1, read on the forward strand.
GTAGTATGCATTTGAGAAGCAATCAAAGTCGATGTCATCAAGCTTGTCGGATAAATAGGGGAAATAAAAATACCAAATACAACAAACACTTCATATCGTGTCCAGGTGCATTCTAGTAAACTGGAGCATACATGCAATGTGAAATGCCCCTCTTGACAAGTTTAGTTCAAAATAATTTTTATCAACTTTTGATATTATATAGAGGTTTAATGCTATTGTTGTTTGAATTTTGTTGACACGACTTGACGTGTTGACGACTTTTGGGTTTTTCCAAAGAATAGGACTAGACTAGGTCAGTTAAGAGGGTTTATTAGTTTTTTTATTTAATATACCCTCCTTTCCAAGGTGGAGGGTATAAAAACTGAGAATAATGTAGCTGAAATCATCAAAATAACGAATATAGGGGCTATACGAAGACCTGGACGTACATAGACAATTTCTGTCACAGGCTGTAGTACCTATTAGGAACTTAAAATAAGAAATTTCAAACAACTCCGGTGAATAATGTCCGTAAAATCGTCAAAATATCGAATATCGGGGGGGTACCGTTATATGGGGACAATACCGTTATATGGGGACTTTACTTCTTTCAGGGAGTAAAGTACTCACAAGGAACTCCTTATGTGGAGTTTCAGACATTTCCATTGAAAAATGTGGGTAAAATCGTCAAAATACCGAACTTCGGCGGGTACAGATATATGTGGCCCATACGATATCGTGGACCGATATAGCCCAGCTTCGAACTTGACCTGCCTGCAGACAAGAGAAAAATCTGTACAAATTTTTAGATTCTTATCTAATTTTGATTTGATTTGATTCTAGCGTGATTACAAAATATGGATAAATCGTCTTAGAATTCTTACGCTGTTCAAGAATATATTTACTTTGTTGGGTCTAAAATTATTATTTCGATGAGTTACAAAGAGAATGACGAACTTAATTTACCCTCCTTACTATGCATGGTGGAGGGTATAAAAAGGAAGATATTAGTAAAACCATTCCACGACGGACCCAAATCAAATTTTCTGTCCAAAACTATTTCCAAGTCTGCATATGCATAAACCCGAGAAAACAATAGTGACCTAAATATTAAAATTCACGATCTCAGCTCAATTGCTTTTAGTAATTTTCGAACAATTAAAGTACACATTTCCAAAACCACCTCCATATCTAAACTACAGACACCAACAGTGAGTGTCTAGAAGGGAGTATCCGATTTGGTTCAATCTTGGTACATCGTCATAATATTGTCAAACTTAGATCGAGTTCGGAGATGGTAATAAAGGTTCACTGCATCAAGTACTCCCCCACAAAGGGGAGGTATAATATGTGATGCAAGTGTCTGATTGTCTTTAAAAATTACACACATCATAATATTTTTATTAACCCAAGGTCTGGTTTAATGGAACATATCGGTCCACTCCTTCCGGTACTTCCCCCCCAAAGGGACAAAATTTTGAATATTCATGATGCTGATAAAACATGAAAACCGATTCCATTCAGACTTGCCACATTTCAATATTTCCATAAACACAAGATCTGTTATAAAGATGATTACGATCGGACCATTCCTTCTGGTACCTCCCCCTCCATGGTCAAAGTTTTGAATTACAAAAACGAACATAAAATCCGAAATAAGCATCCGGTTTCATCAAAGTACACTTATCACAGTATTTTTATTAAGTCAATAATAAAATGGGATATATCGGTCCACTCCTTCGGGCACCTCCCCCACATTATAATATTTTTATTAACCCAAGGTCTGGTTTATAGATGGAACATATCGGTCCACTCCTTCCGGTACTTCCCTCCCAAAGGGTCAAAATTTTGAATATTCATAGAGCTGATAAAACATGAAAACCAATTCCATTCAGACTTTGCACATTTCAATATTTCCATAAAAACAAGATCTGTTATAAAGATAATAGCGATCGGACCATTCCTTCTGGTACCTCCCCCACAAATGGTCAAAGTTTTGAATTACAAAAACGAACATAAAATCCGAAGTAAGCATCCGGTTTCATGAAAGTACACACAACACAATATTTTTAATAAGCCTATAATAGAATGGGATACATCGGTCCACTCCTTCTGGTACCTCCCCCACAAAGGGGAGAAGATTACAATGAAACTTGCCAATATTTGGATTCAGCTTGTCAAATGGATCGGCCAATTAAGCACATATCATTGAATGAAGTAGCAGATGAAATTAAAAGCTTAAAAACAGGAAAATCACCTGGGCATGATTTGATAGATGCTAATGCCATTAAAAATCTTTCCCGCAAATGCTTAATTTTTCTAACCAATATATTTAACGCGATCTTGCGATTGGACCACTTTCCAACAAATTGGAAAACCGTCGAGGTAATTATGATTCCGAAACCAGGTAAACCTGAACACATCCTGTCCTCATTCCGACCGATTTCACTTTTACCAATATTCTCGAAAATATGTGAGCGAATTTTTAAAAAAAGATTGCTACCGCTGTTAAAAAATGAAAATATTATTCCCGATCACCAATTCGGTTTTAGACAAAAACACGGCACTCCTGAACAATGCCACAGGATCATCAACACCATAATAGACACTTTATTGGTCATAGAAATGCTTACGTAAAAGTTAAAGATGAAAAATCACCCAAAATTGAAATTCGATCAGGAATTCCCCAAGGCAGTGTATTAGGCCCTATCTTATACACCCTGTACACTGCAGATATGCCGATATCTCCAAGGGTTACTATTGCGACCTACGCCGATGATACTGCCATTGCTGCAGTAGATGAATGCCCCCAAAATGCCTCTTTCGATATACAAAGCGAATTGAATGATCTTGAAAATTGGTATAAAAGATGGAATATCGAGGTCAATTCTGAAAAATCAAGTCATATTACTTTTTCACTACGAAGAGGAGACTGCCCCCCAGCTATTATTAATAACGAACCAATTCCCAAGCATAACACGGTGAAATATCTTGGAATGACGCTGGACCGCAGTCTCACCTGGAAACCGCATATTAAGGCAAAACAAAACATGCTAAAAATTAAAAGCCGCAAGCTTTATTGGCTACTAGGACCTAAATCTAAACTTAATTTAAACAACAAAATTCGCGTGTATAAAGCTATACTAAAACCGGTTTGGACGTATGGCATCCAATTATGGGGAACATCTTGTAAATCGAACATAAATATTATACAAAGGTTTCAATCGAAGATGTTACGATTAATTACAAATGCCCCATGGTATGTCAGGAATAGTACGATATCAAGAGATCTGCAAGTACGCACAGTGGAAGAAGAGATTAAAAGACTAAGTAGAAACTACAATGAAAGACTTCAAAACCATCCAAACCCTCTTGCCAAATCTCTATTGGACAAAATAAATGAAACAAGAAGACTGAAGAGAAAGCACGTACTAGATTTAAGTAATTGAGGAATTGCATTTATAAAATATATATCTTCTTTTTAATTTACAATTATGTATCTTACTGAAGTTACATAATTCCTGTTAACTTTACTTTATCTAATTTGCTTATTGTCTAGTTTTAAAGATAGATTGCAAATAAAGAAATAAATTTATATTAAAAAAAAAAAAAAATGTGGGTCCACGTCTTCGTAGAGCCCCCATATAACGGTACCCCCCAATATTCGGTATTTTGATGATTTTAGCGACATTATTCACCGGAATTGTTTCAAATTTGGTATTTGAAGTTCGTAATGGATACTACAGCCTAAGACAGAAAATGAGTCATGTGGGTCCACGTATTCGTATAGCCCCCATATACCTGTACCCTCCGATATTCGGTATTCTGATGATTTTAGCGACATTGGTTTGGTTTAAGAGAACTATTTATTAACCATTACGATTTCCAAATTTCAAATATTTCCGGTGAAAATTGTGAAAGAACTCATAAAAATACCTACTGTTCTATACTAAAATTTGGACATATGTGTATAGTTCTCTGCAAGAATGATTCCTACAATCAGAACTTTTTATACCCTCCACCATTTGGAAGAAACTGGAGAATTTTCAAAAAAAAAAAAATCCGTCGAAAAATACCGCTCAAATGAATACTGTTGTATGGGGGCTATACGAAGACGTGGTCCTGCATAAGTAATTTTTGTTATAGGCTGTAGTAACGGTTTCGAACTTCAAATACGAAATTTGAAACAATTCCGCTGATTAATGTCGCAAAAATCATGAAAATATCTAACATCTGAGGGTACCGTTATATGGGGGATATACAAAAAAGTGGACATAATTCTCTTCTAGGGGGTAAAGTACTCACAAAGAACTACTTGTGAGAATTTTCAGACAATTCTATTAGAAAATGTGGATTAAATTGTCAAAATACCGAATTCCTATAGGGGGGTACCGTTATATTTTTGGGCTATACGATATCGTAGACCTATATAGCTAATACTCTGCCAGGGGATAAAGTAGTTACAAGGAACTCCTTGTGTGAATTTTCAGACAATTCCGTTGAAAAATCATCAAAATACCGAATACCCAATTAACAGTATCCCTATTTGGGGAATATACGATATCGTAGACCTATATGGACAATCCTCTTTCAGGGAATAAAGTACTCACAAGAAAATCCGATTCCGTTGAAAAATGTGTCTAAAATCATCAATATACCGAATATCGGAAGGTGCCGTTAAATGGGGAATATACGATATCGTGGACCTATATACACAATTCTCTTTTAGGGGGTAAAATACTCTCAAAGAACTCCTTGTGTGGATTTTCAGACAATTCCGTTGAAATTTTTTGCCTAAAATCATCAAAATACCGAATATCGGGAGGAACCGCTATATAGAGGATATATGATATCGTGGATCTACGTAGACAATTCTCTTTCATGGGGTAATGTACTCACAAGGAACTCTTTGTATGGATTTTCAGACAATTCTATTGTGACTAAATTCATCAAGATACCGCATATCGAGAGGTACCTTTATATGTGGGCTATACGATATCGTGGACGAATATAGCCCATCCTGACCTGCCTGCAGACAAAAGACTGATCTGCGCAAAATTTTAGCTTCATATCTTAATTCGTTTTGACTCTAGCGTGATTATAACAGAAATCTTGATTATTTCGAAATCTTTACAATTAAATTAATTTAAATTAAATTGACTGAAATTAATTATTTTAATTTTTTATTAATTTTTTTAATTAAAAGGCATTTAATTAATTAAAAGGCATTAAAACAAAGTTAATTTTTCAGTGAGTGCAATTTTCTTTTTTGAGTGTAATCCTATGTAATATTTAATTAAAACAAGTAAGCAAAGGCTGTAGTCGTGCTGTGCCGACTATGTTATACCCTACAACACTACAATATGTTAGAAGCCCCCTTATGCCCAAATCCATTTTGGAAGATTTCGCTTTTGAAATTAGGATTTTGACTAGGGACATTTGCCCAACATTTATGTACTCCGCTGGCTGTTAGTTGTTGTAGTCCATTTTACAGCTAAATATAATCCAATGGTCATCCAAAATGCTAGAATTCTTCCCTGTCCTTAACTCTCTTCACAGGCGTGTCGATTGGCTTCAATTTTGTGATCGGAAAAACATTTCTGTTTTTGGTTAATTTGAACCCCTAAATATTTTGCAATCATCTTCAAAAGCAAGAAGCCCCTCTGTATCTCCAAATTTAGACCCATCTATGTGATTTGCTTATCTACGATATTTGGCTATATTCGTCAAGGAAATCAGCATAAAAAAGCCAGAAGTTCGCCTTTTGTGTATTTCGGATATCGCCTGTGAGTAATGCTGGTATTTTTGCACACAAAGTGGTCCATTATACCCGCTTTCCTAAATTCGAACTTTATGCGAGATTTCGTGTCCTTTGGTTTCTATTTGTAACCTTTATAACGGTTGGAAAATCAGGAACATTTTTAGTTGTTGGTCCATTTCAACCCCCTAATATATTGCGGACATCTTTGAAAACAATAGGCCTAGCCCTTCTGGCTCAACCCTACCCTTGTGAAAATTTTCGTGAGGATCGGACGATATTTGCAATACTTATATAATATCCTTAACCTGTGTTGTAAGATGAAAAAATATTACAAAATATAAAAAGTCAAATTGAAAAAATCGCATGCGATAAAAACAATGAAAAAATAAAAAATGTCACAAAATACTACAAAATCTATACTAACATCAATATTGGCATATTTTCTGCGACTTTTTTTTAAATTTTTATACTTTTATGTCAAGAAGGAATTCTGAATTGACAAAATTTGTCAAAAATCGGTCCAGCCATTCTTGAGATATAAGCATTCTAACTAACATCCCCTTCCTTTGTATAACACATTGTATATATTTCGCTATATATAACCGATATATTTGCTATCGGCATCTATGTAACGGTCAGAATTGACCTTTTCGTCAGCTGGATCGACTCACTCGGCGAGATAGGAAGATCCTTATATACTTTCCTATGTGGGAAACCAATATTTCGTGATGTTACATAATTTTTGGCCCAATCAAGCTTATAATATCCCCAACACATAGTGTTGTAGGGTAGAAAAAGGTTTAATTAAAAATTTATGAAATTTCTTTTTAAAAAAATGATTTAAATTTCCATTTCATTAAATGTAGTTAAACAAGTATTGTATTGTATTTTCCAAAATCTTCGCAATGGTACTTTTAAAATTTTTATATAAAATCTATGAATAAATTAATGCACAAAATACAATTCTAAACAAAAAAGTCACATTTTTGTTGCCAGAACACCCTAGACAGGGGGTAAATAGCCAATAAAAATGTTTTAATTTGATAAAAGTTCAAGGAATTTGCAAAAGCAATACACATTTGTCACTTTATGCTATGACTTTTATCTAAAACAAAATGGACGTGATAAAAGTGTGTGTGTTTTTTTTTTTAATTTCTGTAATTGCTCTACACTTCATACAAACTGAGATTATAGAACTGATTATACACTAAAATAAAAAAAAACAGATATAGAAGAATAAAAAAATACGTTTGTTTAAATAAGAGCAGGGTAAATTAACTGCTTTATTGCAGTTAACATTTATTGTATTGTTGGACGATGTTGTTGTCGTTCTATACCTGAAATATCCATGTGTCCGTCGGTGTGAAGTGCTGCCATAAAGCAGCGATTACGGTCATACGTATAGCATCGACAGGTTGGAAATTTGAAGCATCATATCGAGAGGTTCAGTACTTGGTGGAAATTGCAACGTTACGCTACGATCGGGAACTGTTTTCTACTTTCGACGGGCGGTGAAAAAGTACAAATTACAATCACACATGAAACTACTATAATGGACTGATATATATCGAATTGTACAAATAATAAGACAAGACTTTAAATCCATAATTGCGGCTGTTAACTTTTGTATTCGATAATTTAGTTGATAATTTCGTATTAAAAAGTTCATCAACATGAAGTAAGTGTCGTTTTTATAAAAAAAATAAAATGTGATATACGGTAGTTTGAATACTTTGGATGTCATCTCAAAAAGAAAAAAAAAAAAACAAAATAATAAAAGTTTCTAAATGGACTTTTTATTCAAATCGTGAAATTAAAATTAAAAAATATTTGCGAAAAATCTATCGGAAAAGTGGGTGAATTCTATCAATTATATAAACTCGGGACATGTCTAAACTAACAAAAAAATATACTTCATCGGGTATTTTATGACATTTTCATAGGGGTTGCAAACGAAATCCCAAATTGTGAACATACACTCATATAGAACAAGTAAGCAAAGGCTACAGTCGAGCGGGGCCGACCATTGAATACCCTACAACACTATAATAAACGATACATTTTATATAGGCGAGATACTCGAAAGAATTCCACAAGATATTGTGACAAATAATAAAAGAAAACCATCAGGTTTCGTTCTCTAACTTTCGAAAAATACCAACTTTAACTAATTTGTTCATTTCCAATTTATTGGTAGATGTTGCACATAAATGGTCTTCCTAGATCTGGAACCAATATTTCCCAAACACCTATAATCTCTCAGAAGTGGCAAAAGATTAACATTTATTATTGGTTTTTGACTGAAACGCATCTATATGATATACAGACATTTGACTATATTCTTCAACGAAATCAGCGTTAACGAAATAGTCAGAAGTGTATCTTTCCTGCATTTGTGAATTCTCCAAAAAGTCACTGGAATGGACATTTTCGTATTTAGTCTACAAAAGATAGTAAACTATTTCACACATTGAATATTTTTGGATGGCCATCCGAAACTGCTTGGCTTTTTGCCATGCCCGTAACCCCCATTTAAATGTGCGTGAGGATCGGGCAATAATTACGACCTGCTGACAATTTTGCAGTTTTTTTGGTCCATTTAACCCCTAAATATATGGGGATCATCTCCAAAAAGAGTATGCTTGTATTCTGACCCTCATCTGATCCCCATGCAAATTTTCGTAAGGATCGGGCCATAAATGCGATCTGTATATGATATCCTGATATCCTAACTACTTAGTTTTGTTAGTTGTAGAAATATTACCAAATGTTTAATTCAAAATGAAAATATGCCAAAAATGTGACAAAATTGAAAAAATATGAGAAAATGTTACAAAATCAATATTTTCATCTTTAGAGAGATATTTTTATGCGATTTTTTAGACGTTGTTTCTTTCCTGCCAAGAGGCCATTCTTAATTAATGAGAACTGTCGAAATCAGTTCAGCCGTTCTCGACATATAAGAGATCTTTTAAGCATATCTTCTTTGATAGACATATATATCGCACATATTTTGCTATATATCCGATTTGTTGGATGTTAACATCAATGTAAAGATCAGGAGTAACCTTGTCATGGCTTTGTGATTTCGCTGGGATTTAAAATATTCGCGGTTTAATGAAAAATGTTGAATTTTTTCAAAACAAAAGATGTGCTCTATTTTACCCACTAAATATTATCCGATGACCACCCAAACTGGCAGGCTTCTTCCCCGCCCTAAACTCTAGCTACATGCGAAGTTCCGGGTCGATTGGTCTATAATTGCGACCTGTATAGCTACTGCAAAATTCGACATTTTTTCAGTTTTTGGTCCATTTCGACCCCTAAATATTATGCGTTCATCTTCAAAAGAAATATCTATTCTGACCCTAGCCCCAACTCCATTCTAAATTTCGTGAAGATCGGGCCATAAAGACGGACATACATAGCTAGATCGACTCAACTCGGCGAGATAGGAAGATCTATATATACTTTCCTATGTGGGAAATCAATATTTCGAGGTGTTACATAATTTTTGGCCCAATCAAATTTATAATAGCACCAACACATAGTGTTGTAGGGTATAAATACCGCTAGATAGTTATCGAATCAATCACATCAATTGGTATTTTATACTGAATAGTACAAATATGACCATTTCGTGGTACAAAATTTTAATAATTTTTATATGCAATTTTAAAAACACTTACAGCGATAGCATTCTTACCCATTTACTCTTTCACCCAATACCAGTGGTACCAGAGGTATACCCTCAGTCAATGGGCGTGTATATAAATATATTTTCACGTGCATTATGATTATTCATTTCCCCTTTCTAGTGGAGGTTCCATAAGTGTGGGCTAATATTGTAAATTTCGTATCTGACCAAAGTCTGATACAAAATATTACAAGGTACCAGATTTGGCCAATTATTTTGGGAAATGTTAAAATTTTGGAAATGTTTTGTAGTGTGTGGTACCAGAAGGAGTGGATCTAAATATTCCATCTTCACACTAGATTTTGTTTTAGTAGACATAAAGAGATGTGCGAAATTTTAAGAGAACAGTTTGCCTCTTATGGTCGTTTTGGTTATTCAAAATGTTGATGATTTGTGGGTGACGTACAAGAACGAGTGGGCCGATATCTATTATTTTCACAACAGATCTTGTGTTTATAATAATTTTGGATTGTGACGAATATTTAAAGGAATGGGTTGTTGACTCGTTGTGGGGGAGGTACCGGAACGAATGTGTTATTAACAAGTAAAAAAACATTAAGTTCGGCCGGGCCGAACCAATTCTCAGACAAATCCGTGAAAAAATGTGGCAAAAATCATGAAAATACCGAATATCGGGAGGTAGCGTTATATGGGGGCTATACCAAAACGTGGACTTATAAATGCAATGTTTCGCCACCGGAGCTAGAACCCATTATGACCAACAAATACCAATTTTTAGACAAATCCATAAAAATGTGGCAAAAATCATCAAAATACCGAATATCGGGAGTTACCATTACATGGGGGCTATACCAAAACGTGGACCCATACATTCAATGTTTCGCCAAAGAAGCTAGAACCTATTATGACCTACAAATACCAATTTTCAGGCAAATCCGTGAAAAAATGTGCCAAAAATCATCAAAATACCGAATATCGCGAGGTACCGTTATATGGTAGCTATACCAAGACGTGAATCCCTACATACAATGTTTCGCTACACGGACTAGGACCCATTATGACCTACAAATACCAATTTTCAGGCAAATCCATGAAAAAATGTGCCAAAAATCATCAAAATACCGAATATCGCGAGGTACCGTTATATGGTAGCTATACCAAGACATGAATCCCTACATACAATGTTTCGCTACACGGACTAGGACCCATTATGACCTACAAATACAAATTCTCAGACAAATCCGTGAAAATATGTGGCAAAAATCATGAAAATACCGAATATCGGAAGGTACCGTTATATGGGGGCTATACCAATACGTGGACTTATACATGCAATGTTTCGCCACCGGAGCTAGAACCCATTATGACCAACAAATACCAATTTTTAGACAAATCCATAAAAAATGTGGCAAAAATCATCAAAATACCGAATATTGGGAGTTACCGTTATATGGGGGCTATAGAAAAACGTGGTCCTATACATGCAATGCTTCGCCACCGGAGCTAGAACCCACTATGGCCAAAAATACCAATTCTCAGACAAATCCGTGAAAAAATGTGGCAAAAATCATGAAAATACCGAATATTGGGACAGACAGACGGACATCGTTAAATCGAATCAGAATTGTATGCTGATTATGAATATATATATACATTATGGGGTGTACGACGAATATTTAGACATGTTACAAATGGAATGATAAAGTTAATATACCCTCCTTTCCAAAGTGGAGGGTATAAAAGTATTGGAATGTGTGAAATTTGAAGACAATCTGACTCTTATTTCACATTTTATAAGATTTATAACTATTCTAAATGTTGACCCTTTGGAGGGTGGTTCGATATGTTCTGTCAGCACACAAGATTATGTGTTGGTAGAAATATTGGGAAGTGCGAAATAGGAAGACAATCAGATTTATTATAAAGATTTTTTTTTTTTAAATATATAAAGAATTTTGAGAAAATTTTCAGTAGTTTTTTTATACCCTCAGCCATTTGGCTACAGAGGATACATATCATTTAATAATGCCAAAACGTATGCAAATTGGTCCAAACTTGGTACATCACAATATTTTTATCAAACTTAAATCGTGTTCAGAGATGGGCAATGTCGGTCCACTCCTTCTGGTCAAAAGGTCAAAAATTTCAAAAAAAAAAAAAAAAAAAAAAAAAAAAAATTATATATATATATATATATATATATATATATATATATATATTACTGCACAGAAAGGGATTTTGCTCAAACTTGGCAAATCCTAATATTTCCATCAGTCCTTGGTCGGTCTACTCTATCAAGTACGGACAGACGGACGAACATTGTTAAATCGACATAAAATTTAATTCTCATCAAGAATATATATAGTTTGTGGGGTCTAAAATGTATATTTTGAGGTGTTACAAACGGAATGATAAACTTAATATACCGTCCATACTATGGTGGAGGGTATAAAAACATTTATTCAGCAGCTGAAATCATTGGTCAAGTCAAATTGCATTTTGGGCCAAAAAAGGTTGGATATCTTCTCACTGCAGCGCTCCCCATTCACAGTTACGTTACGATTCGCAGCATATTTGAAAAACTATGGTCCATGATGTCGCCCGCACATAAACCGCAACAAAATTTCTCTGGATGCATTGTTAGCTTCTGGCTGATCTTCACTTCAAAAATGGTTCAAAAATGGCTTATTATTAATTCACAAATTAAGTCACCTGAGGGAGACGATCAAATTTAAAGTAATCTTAATAACTTTATATCCAAACGAGTGTGTATCAATGAGAGCCTCCTTACCCTTACTATGTATACAACCTAAAAAGTGTGCCACGTTTTGAAGAAATTCGTCAACCTCGACAGAGCACATTCTCACGGGAGTCAATGACCAAAGATTTGGAACAGGATACTGGTTTTCATCTTCCAACACAGCGGAGACCAAGCTAAATAAATAATTACACATTTTTCTGTCAAAAATAAAATTATTTCAGATGTTCCTTCATTGACGCCCTTACGTCAACGAACTTTGTGAAGCGTGTGTAAATAAATTTGGCACATGCCAGTCAATTAATTACATTAAAAATGATTTGCCTTTTGGAATAAAATATTGAAAGGACCACATGCCTATAACGTTTGGCAAGAAATTTAATTTCAGAAGAAGCCTAAGAATGTGCATGAGAATAAAATAATATTTAGCGAATTCAATTCAATGTTGTGCAAATTATGATGATTTCATTAAACGTGACCCTCTTGCTGCTGCACAGTGATTGAGAATTGGATTTTTGTTAGAGAATCACATTACTCGTAATGTCAAAACATATACACAGTTTTTTAAGTGTATGTATTGTTTTGAATAAATAATATACAAAATTATTTTTAAAATATTTAAATTCGAGAAAAAAAAACCCAAGAGTAAATTTTGCTCGATCTTTTCCCGATCTGACTCTCACTTGAATGGTCTGTAATGCACTACATTTTACACTCGTGTACGGAGTTGTCGTTTTATTTGCAGATTACCCAGCAAATATATAACATTGCTAGTAGTGACAACTACATAACCTATACATCAACAGTAGGGCAACTATATACCATCTGTATTACCAGTAAATGAGAAAATAATGATGATATTCTAAATAGTGGATGAGTGCATGGTATGCCTTACCACCAATAAAACACTCAAACCCAAACTATGCGGCAACTCAAAAAAAAAAAAAAAAAAATAAATAAATAAATAACAAGTAAAAAAGCAGTAAGTTCGGCCGGGCCGAACTTTGAATACCATCCACCATTTGGAAAGAATTAGAAAATTTAAAAAAAATAAAATCCATTAAAAATTCTGTTAAAATCTTTAAAATATCTAATATCGGAAGGTGCTTTATGGGGTGATATACGATATTGTGAAGCTGTGTATATAGACAATTACCTTTCAGGGGTTAAAGTGCTCACAAAGAACTCCTTGTGTGGATTTTAGACAATACCATAGGAAAATATCGCTTAAATCATCAAAACACCGAATATCGGGGGTACCGTTATGTGGGGGCCATACGATATCGTGGACCTATATATAATTCTCTTCCGAGGTATAAATTACCTTGTGTGGATTTTCAGACAATTCCGTTGAAAAATGTGGGTAAAATCATCAAAATTCCGAATATTGTTGGTACCGTTGTTTGGAGGCTATACGATATCGTGGACCTATATAGATAATTCTCTTCCGATGTTTAAATTACCCACAAGGTACTCCTTGTGTGGATTTTCAGACATTTCCGTTGAAAAATGTGGTAAAATCATCAAAATACCGAATATCAGGGCGTACCGTTATATGGGGGCTATACGATATCGTGGACCTATATAGATAATTCTCTTCCAAGGGATAAAGTACCTACAAGGGACTCTTTGTGTGGATTATCAGACAATCCCGTTGAAAAATGTGGGTAAAATCATCAAAATTCCGAATATCGTTGGTACCGTTGTTTGGGGGCTATACGATATCGTGGACCTATATAGATAATTCTCTTCCGAGGTATAAATTACCCACAAGGTACTCCTTGTGTGGATTTTCAGACAACTCCTTTGAAAAATGTGGGTAAAATCATCAAAATTCCGAATATCGGGGTACCGTTGTTTGGGGGCTATACGATATCGTGGACCTATATAGATAATTCTCTTCCGAGGTATAAATTACCCACAAGGTACTCATTGTGTGGATTTTCAGACAACTCCTTTGAAAAATGTGGGTAAAATCATCAAAATTCCGAATATCGGGGTACCGTTGTTTGGGGGCTATACGATATCGTGGACCTATATAGATAATTCTCTTCCGAGGTATAAATTACCCACAAGGTACTCCTTGTGTGGATTTTCAGACAACTCCTTTGAAAAATGTGGGTAAAATCATCAAAATTCCGAATATCGGGGTACCGTTGTATGGGGCATATACGATATCGTGGACCTATATAGATAATTCTCTTTCGAGGTATAAATTACCCACAAGGTACTCCTTGTGTGGATTTTCAGACAATTCCGTTGAAAAATGTGGGTAAAATCATCAAAACACCGAATATCGGGGGGTACCGTTATATGGGGGCTATACGATATCGTGGACCTATGTAGATAATTCTCTTCCAAGGGTTAAAGTACTCATAAGGAACTTCTAGTATGAATTTCCATTAGAAAATGTGGCTAAAATCATCAAAATACCGAATATCGGGGAGTACCCTTATTCTTAATTCGTTTAGACTGTAGCGTAATTACAACAGACGGACAGACGGACGGACACGGCTAAATCGTCTTAGAATTTTACGCTGATCAAGAATATATATGCTTTGTTGGGTCTAAAATGATTATTTCGATTAGTTACAAAAGGAATGACGAACTTACTATACCCTTCATACTATGTGTGGTGGAGGGTATAAAAAAGTATTTTTATTCAGCCAGGCCGAACTTTTAATACCCTTCTCCATTTGGAGAATAACAATATAACGATGTCTCGGTAAATGCCGAAATTCCAGTATTCCGGGATATCCGTCACTTCTGTCATTACGAACGATTCTGTCATTACGAACGATCTAGAAATATGTTGACCTATATAGAAATTCGAAATCCAACTACGGAATTTTAAGTGATTTCCTTAAAAAAATGGGATTAAATCGTTAAAATACTGAACATAGGTAAGTACCGTTATTTGGGGGCTATACCAAAACTTGGACCTACATGGACAAATCTCTACTACTGTGACTGGTATGCTTTGCGAATAACAAATATTAAATTTGAAACACTTCCGTTTGAAAATATGGCTGAAATCATAACAATATTGAATAGTTTTAAGTACCGTTTTATTTGGTCCCATATAGACAATTTTCTGCCATAATTGGTAGAATAAATTACGAACTTTAAATAACGATTTTATGCTGTTCCTCTAGAAACTATTACCAACATCGTCAAAATACCGAATAGCGGTAGCTACCGTTATATGGGGGCTATAGGAAAACGTGGACCTCTATAGCCGATATTCTGCCACAGACAGTAGAACCTATCTTTAAACTATTCCGTTGGAAAATGTGGCTAAAATTGTCGAAAATTCGAAGATGGAAAGGCTAAATTATATGGGGGGCTATATTAAAATGCTGTCTCCTATATGTCATCTTTGAACTTGACCTGCCTGCAAACAAAAGAGAACTCTATTTAAAATCTTAGCTTCATATCACATGCCGTTTTGGACTCTAACGTAATTACGGACTGTCGGACGAACATGGCTTAACAGGACTTTACACTAACCAAGAATATATATACTTTGTTGGGTCTAAAATGAAGTTCTGTCGGAATGAAAAGGGCCAATTGGGTCAAAAGTAACACTTTTGAAAATATATCTGTAAGTGTCGATTTCCACAACATTCTGATTTACAGCAAATTCGGTTGGATGGGATATCCACTTCACAATTCTACGAGCATAAAATACATTTAAGATTTAAGTTTTCGTTCGGAAACTGTGAGCGATTTTCACAGAAGGACGGACATCGCTAATTTTACAACGAAATTGTTTGCTGGGTATGGTCATCGTTAATTCTTACAACCCTTCTCTAAAATTGCACAGTGATTCAAGATTTCCCGGTGTTTTGATGATTTTAGCCACATTTTTTCAATGGAGTTGTCTGCAATTCTACACGAGGAGTTCTTTGTGAGTACTTTACCCCCTAAAAGAGAATTGTCCATATAGGTCCACGATATCGTGTATCCTCCATTTAACGGTACCTCCCAATATTTAGTGTTTTGAGGATTTTAGCCACATTTTTCAAAGGAATTGGATTTCCTTGTGAGTACTTTATCCTCTAAAAGAGAATTGTTAATTTAGGTCCACAATGTCGTATAGGTCCCATACAACCGTACCCCCGATATTTGGTATTTTGACGATATTGGCCACAATTTTCAATGGAATTTTATGAAATTCTACACAAGCAGCTTTTTGTGAGTACTTTAACCCTTGAAAGACAATTGTATATATGGGTCCACGATGTCGTATATTCCCTACAGCTTATGACAAAAATTACTTATGCAGGAGCACGTCTTCGTATAGTCCCCATTTAAGCTGTATTTTTTGACGGCATTTTTTTTTTTTTGAAAATTTTCAAGTTTCTTCCAAATGGTAGAGGTAAGAAAAACTTGGCCTGGCCGAACTTAACTGCTTTTTTACTTGTTTTATATTCAACCGAATGTTACCAATAGCTGAAACTCGGTACGGTATATCTATTGCTCCATTAAATATTTTTATACCCTACACCATAAGGTGGTCAGGGTATTATGTCTTTGTGCATTTGTTTGTAACAGGCAAAAGGAAACGAGATAGACCCATAGTTCCTTTTGATGATCTGCATAGAATCACATTCTGAGTCGATTTATGCATGTCCGTCTGTCCATGTATTTTTGTGAACAAAGTACAGTTCGCATTTATTACCCGATCCAGATGAAATTTTGCACAAATCATTTGTTTGGCCCAAGGACGAACCCTATTGAAATTGGAGATAATCGGTAAAAATTTAGATATAGCTCCCATATATATCTTCGTTCGATTTGCCTTTTATTGTGCACCAAACGTGTAGTATCAGCCCGAATTGTATGGAATTTTGCACATACAACCAATTTAGGCCTTAAAATAAGTATGCCAAATTCGAAATCGGTTCAGATATAGCTATAGCTCCAATATATATAATTATTTTAGTCGTCCGCAGCCGCAATTTGCACTCTGTAACAATATATTTGGGGAAATATATCAAATACAGCTCAGAAATACCTTTGCTAAATTTTATCGAGATCGGTTCGGATTTGGATACATCTCCCATATACAACTTCGTCCGATTTACATTTTATTGTGCACCAAACGTCTAATATTTGCAAATTTGGTGAAGATCGGTTCAGATATAGCTATAGCTCCCATATATATTGTTCATCCTATCGGTTCAGATTTGGATATAGCTCCCATATATATCAAATGGGCAATACAAGTCCGAATTTAAAAGATACAAATGCTTCGGCATATTTAGTCCTTTGAACTTTAAATTCATGGTGTAGTGGTGTAGGGTATCATAAAGTCGGCCCGCCCGACTTTAAGACTTTCTTTACTGGTTTTAATGTAATTCTACACAGCAAGTCTGAGTCAAATTTTTTGAAAATCCATTCAGAGTTGGAAATAGTTCCCAAATTGTGACAACTCTAAAGCCATGATAGGCATTCGTATAAGGCATGATCTATTTCACATAAATTCTCAACATAAACTTTTTTTGTTACGGGAACTCTACTAAATACGCATCGTGGTGTAGGGTATCATATAGTCGGCCTTTGACAGACCTTTAGATAGCTTTGCTATTTTCAAGAAATGGAAGAATATATGAGCTATTTTATTTTGCTTAGGTTCTATACGTCATGGAGTTAGGATTCTGAATCCTCACTTTCCCCCCTTTCACAAAAGACTTTAAAATACAATCTGTTGGGCTCTTATTAAGTCGAGAAAACATATTTTTCCCAATATCATTTTTCCACTTGGTGAAGAAATGAACGCCAATTTATTTGCTTTTATGTCAATGTTTATATTTTTTGATTTAGTCAGCTTTAACTTTAAACCATTAACGATGTGTGTTGTTGTAAAACATTTTTTTGGCTAATTAGTTAATTATGGTGTTTGTTTTTAATTTCAACATCAAAGTACAAAAAAAAAAAAAAAAAAAAAAAAAACATAGGCACAGTAGTATTTGATGTGTTGAATAAATTTAAACAATTGGATGGGGCTATCGCCATGCCACCACTCTCATAAACATTAAATTTTTGAACCTTTTTTTTTTTGACTAATTGTGATTTATGGTCGTATCATAAATTAGGCAGCAATAAAAGAACAAATCTACGATAAGACTATTAATTATTTTTTCTGTATTTTTTCTCTCTCTCCTTAGAACTGAATCCCAACAAAATATTGTGGAATCAACATCTGATCTTTCGCTGAGGCAGGTGGATAAAAATACTCAACATGGCGGTGGTGGTGAAGGCAATGATGATTATGATCCTCATCTTCATCGCAATGTGAAAAATCCCACAACGTAAGTTTGCCACATTTTATCCGAATACCTTCTTTAAAACATTCTCTTGCAGAAATTGGCAAACATTTGCCCACTTCCTAAAGGCCAGTATAGGAACTGGGGTATTGGCCATGCCCAGTGCCTTCGCCAATGCCGGTTATGTAAATGGTTTTGTGTTAACAGCAATTGTGGGATTTTTGGCCGTTCATTGTTTGCATATTTTGGTGAGTAATCGCAAATTATTTGGGCTATTATAAATAATAATTAACACATTTGCTTTTGTTTATTCTCATTTTTGTTTAAAACAGATTAATTCCATGTACGAACTTTGCAAACGCAAACGTGTGCCATATTTAACATTTTCAGAAGCCATGACAATGGGATTTAAAGAAGGACCCCCCTTCTTCAAATGCATTGTGCCGATAGCAACGTAAGATTATTTATTGTTTTATGTGAATTTTTCTTTTTTCGGAATTATTTGTGAATGATTAATTTATGATTCAATCAAACAGTCAGTCAGTAAAGAAATATTGAGTGCAATTATAAATCCTATACTGTCAGCATGTATTGATCATAATCAAATTTGTTGAAGTGGTTTATTGAGATACGCACACACTTGATATATAAGGTTCCAATGTTCAACGCAGAAAATTATATATATATATATATATATATATATATATATATATATATATATATATATATATATATATATGTTGACAACTAATAGGAAAATGTCACAATTGTTTTGGGAATATTTGGATCTATGGTAAAGTAAAGGAAAAGTCAAAATTCGGGCGGGGCCCACTATATGATACCTTACACCACTATGCGTATTTAGTAGAGCTCCCAAAACAAACAAAAGTTCATAATGGGAATTCATGTGAAGTAGATCATACAAACTGAGAACCTTATTTGAATGTGTATTATGGTTTTAGACTAGTCACAATTCGCGAACTATATCCAACTTCGAATCGATTTTCAACAAATTTGACAGATAAAAATTATGTTAAAACAAGTAAGCAAAGGCTACAGTCAAGCGGGGCCGACCCTTGAATACCCTACAACACTATAATAAATGATACAGTTTATATAGGCGAGATACTCGAAAGAATTCCACAAGATATTGTGACAAATAATAAAAGAAAACCATCAGGTTTCGTTCTCTAATTTTCGAATAATAGCAACTTAAGCTAATTTGCTCATTTCCAATTTATTGGCAATTAAATGGTCTTCCTAGATCTGGAACCAATATTTCCCAAAGACCTATAATCTCTCAGAAGTGGCAAAATATTAACATTTATTATTGGTTTTTGACTGAAACGCATCTATGTGAGATACAGACATTTGACTATATTCTTCAACGAAATCATCGTTAACGAAATAGTCAGAAGTGCGTCTTTCCTGCATTTGTGAATTCTCCAAAACGTCGCTGGAATGGACATTTTCGTATTTAGTCTACAAAAGTTGGTAAACTATTTCACACATTGAATATTTTTGGATGGCCATCCGAAACTGCTTGGCTTTTGCAATGTCCCGTAACCCCCATTCAAATGTGCGTGAGGATCGGGCGATAATTACGACCTGCAGACAATTTTGCAGTTTTTTGGTCCATTTCAACCCCTAAATATTTGGCGATCATCTCCAAAAAGAGTAGGCATCTATTCTGACCCTCATCTTATCCCCATGCAAAATTTCGTAAGGATCGGGCCATAAATGCGATCTGTATACGATATCCTGATATCCTAACTACTTAGTTTGTTGGCTGTAGAAATATTACCAAATGTTTAATTCAAAATGAAAATATGCCAAAAATATGACAAAATTGAAAAAATATGAGAAAATATTACAAATCCAATATTTTCATCTTTGGAGAAATAGTTTTATGCGATTTTTTAGACGTTTTTTCTTTCCTAACAAGAGGCCATTCTGAATTAATGAGAACTGTCGAAATCAGTTCAGCCGTTCTCGACACATAAGAGATCTTTCAAGCATATCTTCTTTGATAGCCATATATATCGCACATATTTTGCTATATATCCGATTTGTTGGATGTTAACATCAATGTAAAGGTCAGAAGTAACCTTGTCATGGCTTTGTGATTTCGATGGGATTTAAAATATTCACGGCTTAATGAAAAATTTTGAATTTTTTCAACACTAAAGATATGGTCTATTTTACCCGCTAAATATAATCCGAAATTGGTAGGCTTCTTCCCCGCCCTAAACTCTAGGTACATGCGAAATTCCGCGTCGATTTGTCTATAATTGCGACCTGTATAGCTACTGCAAAATCCGATATTTTTTCAGTATTTGGTACATTTCAACCCCTAAACATTTGGCGATCATCTTCAAAAGAAATAGGCTTCTATTCTGACCCTAACCCCACCTTCGTGCAAAATTTCGCAAGGATCGGGCCATAATTGCGACCTGTAGAGTGATTACAAATTAAGATGGACAGACGGACGGACGGACATACATAGCTAGATCGACTCAACTCAACTCGGCGAGCTAGGAAGATCCATATATACTTTTCTATATGGGAAACCAATATTTCGAGGTCTTACATAAATTCTGGCCCAATCAAACTTATAATACCCCCAACACATAGTGTTGTAGGGTATAACAAGTAATAACACATTAAGTTTGGCCGGGCCGAATTTTAATACCCTCCACCTTAGGGAAAAGGAAACATTAGAATCCATTATGTCACACAAATACCAATTTTTGCCACCGGACAAATAGCAATTTCTAGACAAATCCTTGAAAAAATGTGGGCAAAAATCATCAAAATACAGAATATCGGGAGGTACATGGGGTCTATACCCCAAGATGTGCTTACTTCTGGACTTAATTCGATCGGAAGTGTCAAAATTTAGGTCATTTGGACTGATATTGGCCATTTGGTGCACAATTAACCTGAAATCGGCTGAAGATATATATCGGAGCTACATCTAAATTTGAACAGATTCTCACCAATTTCAATAGGGTTTGTCCTTGGGTTGGCCCAAGTCCGTCTGTCCATGTATTTTGGTGAACAAAATGCAGGTTGCATTTATTATCCGATTAAGATAAAATTTTCCAAACAATATTTTTTTGACTTAAGGACGAAATTGGTGAGAATCGGTTCAAGTTTGGATGTATCTCTCATACACATCTTCAACCGATTTTGGGGTAATTGTGTATTAAAGACTTGGGCACGCAAACATTTTGGCCGCAGACCTTGGACATTCCAACAGGACTCAGCTTCATCGCACTCAGCACGCGCCACCCAATAATGATTACAAAATGAGGTTCCTCGCTTCATTTCCAGCACACAATGGCCACCAAAATCTCCGGATACCAATCCGCTGGACTATTGTGTCTGGAGTATTTTGGAAAGCAAGGTTGACACTTAAAAATACTAAAGTGTCGATCACCACAGGCAAGTGCCAAAATACCGCAGAACAACATTCGTTCAGCGTGTAACGGTTTCATTGATCGTTTGAAGGCCATAATTCGTGCCAAAGGTGACCAATTCGAACAAATCTAAACTTATTCGAAATTTTGATGCTATTTCCAACAATTTTTTGCTTTCATTCAATAAAATTTTAAAAAATGTAAAAATTATTATTATATTGCAGTTTTTTATCTTACCCTGCATACCCCACTATAAAGAATTTCATTTCAGATAACAAATTGTTGAAGCGCCTTAAAGTATGTTATAAAAATGCTTAACATACGATTAGAAAAGCTGCTTTACATTTGACTCTAACATTATGTGTATACTAGCCATTATTCATCTTGTTGCTAACAAGGTGTACTTACAAAGCGACACGGAGAGGCCATCCGCTCTTTTGTTTGGTTGTCAAAACACGTTAAAAAAATTCTGACCACAAGGGGGTCAGGGTATTATGTCTTTGTGCATTTGTTTTGTAACAGGTAAAAGGAAACGAGATAGACCCATAGTACCTTTTGATGATCTGCATAGAATCACATTCTGAGTCGATTTATGCATGTCCGTCCGTCCGTCCGTCTGTCCATGTATTTTTGTGAACAAAGTAAAGTTCGCATTTATTACTCGATCCAGATGAAATTTTGGACAATTGGAGATAGGTATAGCTCCCGATTTGATTTTATTGTGCACCAAACGTGTAATATCAGCCCGAATAGTATGGACTTTTGCACATACAACCAAATTAGGCCTGAAGATAAGTATGCCAAATTTGATCGAAATCGGTTCAGATATAGCTATAGCTTCAATATATATTGTTCATCCGATTTGTTATTTTAGTCCTCCACAGCCGTAATATGCACTCTGTAACAACAATATTTGGGGAAATATATCAAATACAGCTCAGAAATACCTTTGCAAAATTTTATCGAGATCGGTTCGGATTTGCATATATCTCCCATTTACATTTACATTTATGATTGATTTATTTAACATAGAGGTATTCAACGATCCTTTATTTTTGCAGGCCATTTGTCGATGGATTTCTGGCATTCTACCATTTCGGTATCTGTTGCGTTTATGTGGTCTTCATAGCCGAGAGTATAAAACAAATTGTCGATGAGCATTTGGTTGTTTTAGATCTGCGGATTCACATGTGCTTCGTGCTGGTGCCACTATTTTTAATCTTTAGTATTAGAAATTTAAAACTTTTGGCACCGTTTTCTTCATTCGCCAATATTCTGTTGCTGGTGGGTAAGTCGAGCGAGTGGTGAATATTCAATAACATATTTTTCTAACGAAATCTAATGCCCAGGATTTGGTGTGATTCTTTACTATATTTTCGATGAACTACCACCGCTGTCGGAGCGTAAGGCCGTCGAAGCTCTATCAAAATTGCCCATATTCTTTGGAACGGTGCTATTTGCCTTGGAAGCTGTTGGTGTGGTAAGTAAGTCGGCGGGTATTTCAATGGAATTGCATAAATTTCAAACGACAAAGCAGTCTCATTAAATGTAAAACCCCAAAGCAATTAAGATTATTATGAAAACATTTCGAAAGGACAACAACATAGGCGGTAGTTTTTTCGTGTTGCTATTTTTTTTTACTTTTTGGCTCTGACAGTCACAATTAATTAGCCCGAAACAATTTGTGCTTTTGTTTGGTTTTCCTTGAACTGCTGCTGTTGTTGTCTGTTTGAATTGCTGGAAAATATTTCTGGACATTTTCGCCAAACCCAATTCTCTCTGTTTACAGATACTGGCCATTGAAGAGAACATGGCCCAACCCAAGGCCTATCTGAAACCGTTTGGTATCATGAACATGGGAATGCTTATTGTCCTGACGCTGTACATTACACTGGGATTTTTTGGCTACTGGCGTTACGGTGATGATGCTTTGGGCAGTGTAACGTTAAATATTCCGCAAGAAAAAATGTAAGTGGTTTTCATTTTTTAACACAGAGAGAAGTGGATAATGTAAATTGAAAAGATATCCTAAAGGTTAGATAGCATATCTTTGGTTGAAGTCCCACGTAGGGATTTTGTAAATTTATTGGACCAAAAATGTTTAAGATTTAAAAAAAAGGCTATGCCAAATATCTATGTATATGTATATAAGAGTAAAGTGAAGAGTGACGGACCGATTCATCAACGCCCAGGCGAAACGGCTGAAGCTAGAACCAATAGAACTGAAATTTTGCATTTAGCTTAATGTTGGTGTGTAGGGGCGAGATAAGGCTGGATTTTTGGAAATTCGAACTATGAGTGTACTTAAAGGTACTAAAAATTTAATCCATTGTTGTGGTCGAACGGACCAATCAGTACTGCTCAAAACCAAGTGCTTGCACATGGATCCAAAAAAGAGACTATTTAAGAGAAAGCAAAAATTCTATTTTTCTTTGTATTCATAAGTCCATTTCAATTGTTTTTAAACTAGGATGTTGTCCAAAATTATTACTAATGCGATGATTTAAAAAAAAAAAAAAAAAAAAAAAAAAACAAGTAAAAAAGCTGTAAGTTCATCCCGGCCGAATATAATAGGATAGGATGTAATTGAATACCCTCCACCATTTGGAACGAATTTGGCAATTCTCAAAAACAATAAAATTCGTTAAAAATCTGTTAAAATCTTAAAAAAAATATTCAAATGCGAAACTTAAAAAAAAATCGGTGAATAATGTAGCTAAAATAATCAAAATACGGAATATCGGGAGGTACCGTTATATGAGGACTAACAAAGACGTGGACCTGCACAGAGAATCTCCTGTCATAAGCTGTAGCATCCATTACGAACATCAAATACCAAATTTGAAATAATTTCGGAAAATAATATCGCTAAAATCAACAAAGGACCGAATATCGGAAGGTACAATTTTATGGGGGCTATACGAAGACGTGGACCTGCACAGGCAAACTCCTGTCATAGGCTGTAGTATCCATTTCGAACTTCAAATACCAAATTTGAAACAATTCGGATGAATAATTTCGTTAAAATCATCAAAATACCGAGTATCTGGAGGTACCGTTGTATCGGGCTCTACTAGAATGTGGACCTACATGGCCCATTTTCAATACCAAAAGTCCTGCTGACATAATATACATTTGAATAAATACTTATCAATCTACTTCAATTCGTTCGGAAGCTAAAGTGATTTCCACGGACGGACAGACAGATAGACGGACCGTCATCGCTAAATCGACATAGAATTTTAAAATGTATATTTTGAGGTGTTACAAATGACAATCTGAATGTCAATCTTAATATACCCTCCATACTATGGTGGAGGGTATAATAAGAGAAATTGGATTGGTGAGCGTGGTCTGATTTTTCCTGAGCGCTGATATTATTAATAGGATAGAATAATATGTAAGTTGGGAAGGTAGGGTTGATGTAAGGAGAGCTGCTTGTGATAATGCATACTAAGTGTAAGAACTGTATAAAGTGGTACTAAATTTGGTGCAACTTGGGTTTCGGCAACCGGATGGAGTTAGAATTTTGAAATGTTGATATTGGGGTCATTACTAGCGTGTAGGGTTGAGGTTTGATGGTTGTTATGAACTATGTACTAAATGGTACCGAATTGGTTATTTGAGGAAGGGACAGATGTGGAAATTTGAAATCAGAGTCTTTGATGGGGCTGATATATGGAGGTGGATTTTGAAAAACGTACCAAAAAATATCAAAAGTACTAAATGGTACTAAATTTGGTATATGAGGGAGTGAGAGATGTGGAAATCTGAAATTTGAAATGAGGGCCTTTGATGCTGTGCAGAATAGCTGAACCAAAAAGTTTTTGGAAATTTCAAATTCAAAAATGCACTAAGTTTGGTACCATTTGTAATCTTGTGAATCGGTAGAGGTAAAACCGTGAAATTTGGTATGAGGATCAAGTTTAGGAAGAAGTGTATGAACTGGTAAAAAATTTAGCTTTTGATGAATGAATAAAAGTGGATTGTTGAAATTTAGTATAGAACAAGTAAAAAAGAAGTTAAGTTCGGTTGGGCAGAACTTTTTATACCCTTCTGTATTTTGTAGAAATTTGAAAAATTTCAAAAAAAAAGATACCGCTATACGAAGACTTGGTCCTGCATAAGTTATTGTTGTCATAGGCTGTAGTACAATACAGAATATCTTGGGTACGGTTATATGGGGGTATACGATATGATGGACATATATATTCAATTCTGTTCTAGGAAATAAAGTACTCACAAGGAACTCCTTGTGTGGATTTTCAGACAGTTCCGTTGAAAAATTTGGCTAAAACCGTCAAAATACCGAAAATCGGGGATACTGTTATATGGGGGCTATACGATATCGTGGACATATGTAGACAATTCTCTTCTAGGGTACAAAGTTAGTAAAGTCTAAAAATCCCGATGTTTTTTGGCTGTAATTAACACATTAGGGGCCAATCTTAAAATGTATAGCATTTTCTGATAGGAGGATAATTTTTGCGCCACCTGCTGTAAAAGCTGAAAATAAATATGAAATTCTTTTTATACCTCACACCACATGGTGGCAAGGTTATTATGTATTTGTGCATTTGTTTGTAACAGGGAGAATGAAGCGATATAGACCCATAGTTACTTTTGAAGGTTCTTCATAAAATCACTTTCTGAGTCGAGTTATGAATGTCAGTCCAGCTGTCCGTCAGTCCGTCCGTCCGTCCGTCCATATATTCTTGTGAACAAAATGCAGGTCGCATTTTTTATCCGATTGAGATGAAATTTTTCAAACAATATCTTTTTTGGGCCAAGGACGATCCCCATTGAAATTGGTGATAATCGGATCAGATTTGTTATTTGGTATAAAAGATTAAAATGTCCCTGTCAAATTTAGTGAAAATCGATTCAGAATTGGATATGCCTCCCATACAATAGTTCTCTCTGAAATCAAATTATAGCTGCTCTAAAGCCAAATAGATTCTCTACTAATTATGCGTAGTGGTGTAGGTTATCATATAGTTGACCCCACCCGACTTTTGTTCTTTCCTTACTGGATATATATCGCTCATTTACTCAAAGAGTTCCATAACTCAAAAAAATGCGGTTTTATACCCTCCACCATACTTCCGTTTGTAATTCCTCGAAATATTCATTTTTAGATCCAAGAAAGAATATATATTTTTGATCAGCGTAAAATACTAAGCCGATTTAGCGATGCCCGTCTGTCTGTTGTAACCACGCTATCTTTCGAACGAATTAAGACAGAAGGCCAAAATTGTATGCAAAATGAGTATTTTGCCAGTAGGCAGGTTAAGTTAGTAAGTGGGCTATATAGGTTCAGGTTTTTATATCGCCCCATATAAAGTTTACCCCCTTTTTTCGGTATTTTGATGATTTTAACGCCATTATACAACGGAATTGAAGTGCGTAATCAGTACAACAAACTATGACAGAAAATTGGCTATGCTTCTTCCTTCCTATATTCGGTAGTTTGTTGATTTAAGCGACATTATTCACCGGAATTGTTTCAGGTTTCGCGTTAGAATATTGTAATAGCCTTTGACAGAAATTGCCTATGCAGGTTCACGTCTTCGTATAGACCCCAATACAACGGCAACTCCATATATTTGGTATTTTTAAGATTTTAACGGATTTTATTATTTTTTTTCAAAATATCAACATTCGTTCATTTGGTGTAGGGTCTACAAAGTTCGGCCCGGCCCAACTTACTGCTTTTTATACCCTACAACACTATGTGTTGGGGGTATTATAAGTTTGATTGGGCCAGAATTTATGTAACACCTCCAAATATTGATTTCCCATATAGGAAAGTATATATGGATCTTCCTAGCTCGCCGAGCTGAGTCGATCTAGCTATGTATGTCCGTCCGTCCGTCTGTCCGTCTGTCCATGTTAATTTGTAATCACTCTACAGGTCGCAATTACGGTCCGATCTTCACGAAATTTAGAATGTAGGTGGGGCTTGGACCAGAATAGAACCCTATTGCTTTTGGAGATGATCGCCAAATGTTTAGGGGTTGAAATGGACCAAATACTGAAAAAATGTCGGATTTTGCAGAAGCTATACAGGTCGCAATTATAGACCAATCGACGCGGAATTTCGCATGTAGCTGGAGTTTAGGGCGGGAAAGAAGCCTACCAATTTGGGTGGTCATCGGATAATATTTAGCGGGTAAAATAGACCATATCTTCTGTATTGAAAAAATTCAAAATTTTTCATCAAACCGCGAACATTTTAAATCCCGGCGAAATCATAAAGCCATGACAAGGTTACTTCTGATCTTTACATTGATGTTAACATCCAACAAATCGGATATATAGCAAAATGTGTGCGATATATATGTCTATCAAAGAAGATATGCTTGAAAGATCTCTTATGTGTCGAGAACGGCTGAACTGATTTCGACAGTTCTCATTAATTAAGAATGGCCTCTTGGCAGGAAAGAAAAAACGTCTAAAAAAATCGCATAAAAATATCTCTCTAAAGATGAAAATATTGATTTTGTAAAATTTTCTCATATTTTTTCAATTTTGTCATATTTATTTTGGCATATTTTCATTTTGAATTAAACGTTTGGTAATATTCCTACAGCTAACAAAACTAAGTAGTTGGGATATCAGGATATCACATACAGATCGCATTTATGGCCCGATCCTTACGAAATTTTGCATGGGGATAAGATGAGGGTCAGAATAGGAGCCTACTCTTTTTGGAGATGATCGCCATATATTTAGGGGTTGAAATGGACCAAAAAACTGCAAAATTGTCGGCAGGTCGTAATTATCGCCCGATCCTCACGCACATATGAATGGGGGTTACCAGACATTGCAAAAGCCAAGCAGTTTTGGATGGCCATCCAAAAATATTCAATGTGTGAAGGAGTTTGCCAACTTTTGTAGACAAAATAAGAAAATGTCCATTCCAGTGACTTTTTGGAGAATTCACAAATACAGGAAAGACGCACTTCTGACTATTTCGTTTACGCTGATTTCATTGAAGAATATAGTCAAATGTCTGTATCTCAGATAGATGCATTTCAGTCAAAAACCAATAATTGAGATCTTTGGGAAATATTGGTTCCAGATCTAGGAAGACCATTTAAGTGCAACATCTACCAATAAATTGGAAATGAGCAAATTAGTTTAAGTTGCTATTCTAAAATTAGAGAACGAAACCTGATTGTTTTCTTTTATTATTTGTCACACTATCTTGTGCAATTCTTTCGAGTATCTCGCCTAAATAAACTGTATCGTTTATTATAGTGTTGTAGGGTATTCAACGGTCGGCCCCGCTCGACTGTAGCCTTTGCTTACTTGTTTATTTGTTAACTTTTGAAAATATTACATTAAAAAATGTATGCATTTATTTTCAGCTTAGCCCAGGTCACCAAAATTCTATTTGCCATAACTACCTGGATATCGTACGCCCTGCAAGGTTATGTTACCGCTGATATAATTTGGAATAAGTATCTGTCGAAACGTGTTAAAGACACATCGAAACATGTCATATACGAATTACTGATTCGAGCAATGGTCGTCGTTTTAACATGTAAGTAAAGATCACATCAATGGGTAATTAGTGGATTTTAATTGGGTTCTAAAAATAATTTTAAGAAAACATTGATAAAATCTTAATTGCTAAATATTATTTCTAAAAAATATAATATCAAACAAGTTAAAAGGTATCAGTCGGTTTTACCGGCAGATGTACAGGGTGAGATGAAAAAACTGCAACCAAATTCAGACTGCTGTCATTTCTAAGTCACTCATCCGGCAGCTGTAAAAATTATTCCAGTGACAGCTCATTATATTGTTTACAAGCGCACAAAAGCATTTTGGTGAGAATTTTCCAGAAAAAAGTTATTCGTGATGGAATTCCAGCGTGATAGTGTGATTTCTTTATATTTGGCTGGAAAACCACAAGTGGCTATCGTTAGAGCACTCCAGCATATAAATGTAAATACATCTTTTGTGTCTTGTAACATCGCTCGTTACCGTGATACTGGTAGCTTAGCCCGACGTCAAGGAAGTGGACGGAAGAAAACAGCAACATCAGCAGAAATGGTTTGAAAAGTAAATAAGCGATTTGATCGAAACACGCGTCGCAGTGGCCAAAAATGGCTCGTGAGCTGAAAATATCGCAATATTCCATTCGGCAAATATTGAAAAATGAGCTCGGGGTAAAGCCATTGAAATTCCAAAAAGTGCAAGAACTTACACAGCAACAGAAAGAAAATAGACTCAAAAGAGCTAAAAAGTTGCTTCGCTTGGCCGAAAGTGGTGAACTGCCGAATTTGGTTTTCTCCGATGAGGAAACATTCGTTGTCCAGCAGTTTGTAAACAAACAAAATGATCGTGTTTAATTGCCAAAGAAGTCAGCTGAAAATGTGCACCTTCGGTTGGCCACCAGAACTCAAGCGCCGGTCATGGTGATGGTGTGGGCCGCCATAACAGCCGATGGTCGCTCTCCGCTCGTGTTAATCGACCGTGGCATCAGAATAAATGCCGTATATTATCGCTAAAACATTCTGGAGGGTGTATTAAAGCATTGGTCACGCAAACATTTTGGCCGCAGACCTTGGACATTCAAACAGGACTCAGCAAGCGCCACCCAGGAATGGTTACAAAATGAAGTTGATCGCTTCATATCCAGCGCACAATGGCCACCAAAATCACCGGATCTCAATCCGTTGGACTATTGTGTCTGGAGTATTTTGGAAAGCAAGGTTGGCACTGAAAAATATCAAAATGTCGATGACCTCAAGCAAGCGCTTCGCCGGGAATGGGCCAAAATACCGCAGGTTAACATTCGGGCAGCGTGTGACGGTTGGGTTGGCCATAATTCGAGCCAAAGGTGACCAATTCGAACAAATTTAAACTTATTCTAAAATTTGATAATATTTCCGACATTTTTTGTTATCATTCAATAAAATTTAAAAAATTTTAAAAAAATATGGCGTTGGACTTTGTTGCAGTTTTTTTTATCTCATCCTGTATACCTAACATCATGGAATATGCTGGAACCTTAAACCGAAAATTTCCAAAAAAAAAAGTGGAAGTGAACTTTCAAAACGCCGGTACACAGGTCTTCTTCATTTAGCTCTACTTTAATAATTTTTTTTTGAGTTTTCCGGTAATTATTGAAAAATATTGAATTTTATCGCACAGTGTGATTGTGGGAAGATGGGTCTCGACCTATATTAACAATTGTTTCGATCAACATTTTTGCTCATTTTGATTTAAAAAGATCATCAAGATCAAGTGTCAAAGAACAGTCAATACGGTTGCCCATTGGAGCTAAAATATTTGAAATACTGAATATCTGGTGGAACCGCTATACTCAAACGAAACCTCTCATTGAAAATAAATCGGCTTTATAATGAGATCAAATAATAGACCTTGAAAAACAAGTAAAAACATTAAGTTCGGCCGGACCGAACTTTTAATACCCTACACCTTGAGGTAATGGAAACATTAGATCCAATTATGACCCTCAAATACATATTCGTGGGAAAATGTGGCAAAAATCATCAAAATACCGAATATCGGGAGGTACCGTTATATGGGGGCTATACCAAAACGTGGACCGATATATGTCATTTTAAATACCAACCATCCTAGACACAATAAAAATTGTTCTGCTAAATTTTGACGCTCTACGTCAAATAATGTGGCCTGTATCGTGATTTCAACAGACATACAGACGGACATCGTTAAATCGACTTAGAATTTTATGCTGATTATGAATATATATATATATATATATATATATATATATATATATATATATATATATATATATATATATATATATATATATATATATATATATATATATATATATATATATATATATATATATATATATATATATATATATATATACACACATTATGGGGTCTACGACGAATATTTAGACATGTTACAACCGGAATGACAAAGTTAATATACCCAAGGTGGAGGGTATAGAAATGAAGGAAGAAAAGTTTTCAACGCATAATTCTAATTTTTTCGGAACTTGTAGACAGAAAATATTCAAAGTCCTGAAAATCCAAAGGTATTTTTATAAGGGGGCTTTATTAGATTTACATGTATAATCGCTGAGCGGCTCAATTTTTCTCGTACCAATCTTCCCGTAATTCCTTCAAGTTCAGTAGTTCCTTATCTTCCTCTCCTTTAATTTCATTCCTTTCAGTTCAACCGTTCATTGTTGTTAAACACCCAATACACTGTGCCACCGTGGTAAAAAAAAAAAAAAAAAAAAAACAAGCAGTAAGTTTGGCCGGGCCGAACTTTGAATACCCTCCAGCATTTGAAACGAATTAGAAAATATTCAAAAAAATAAAATCCATTGAAAATTCTGTTAAAATCTTTAAAATACCTAATAACGGAAGGTGCCGATATATGGGGGGATATACGCTATTGTAGACCTACATAGACAAATCTATGTCTGGGGGTAAAGTACTCGCAAGGAACTCCTTTCCCAATTCCATTGGGAAATGTGGCTAAAATCCTCAAAATACCGAATATCGGGGGGTACAGTTATATGGGGGATATACGATATCGTGGACCTATGTAGACAATTCTTTTTGACGGGGTAAAATGCCCACAAGGGACTCCTTTTGTGGAATTTCAGACAATTCCATTGAAAATGTGGATAAAATCATCAAAATACCGAATATCGGGGGGTACCGTTATATGGGGGTATACGATGTCGTGGACCTATATAGATAATTCTCTGCCGAGGGATAAAGTGCCCACAAGGAATTACTTGTGTGGATTTTCAGACAATTCCATTGAAAAATGTGGATAAAATCATCAAAATACCAAATATCGGGGGTACCGTTATATGGAGGCTATACGATATTGTGGACCTGTATAGACAATTCTCTCTTAGGGGGTAAAGTACTCACAAGGAACTACTTGTGTGGATTTTAAGACAATTCCATTGAAAAATGTGGCTAACATCATCAAAATACAGAATATCGGGTGGTACAGTTATACGGGGGATATATGATACCGTGGACCTATATAGATAATTCTCTGCCGAGGTATAAAGTACCCACAAGAAATTACTTGTGTGGATTTTCAGACAATTCCATTGAAAAATGTGGATAAAATCATCAAAATACCGAATATCGGGGGGTACCGTTATATGGGGGCTATACGATATCGTGGACCTATATAGATAATTCTCTTCCGATGTTTAAATTACCCACAAGGTACTCCTTGTGTGGATTTTCAGACATTTCCGTTGAAAAATGTGGTAAAATCATCAAAATACCGAATATCGGGGGGTACAGTTATATGGGGGATATACGATATCGTGGACCTATGTAGACAATTCTTTTTGACGGGGTAAAATGCCCACAAGGGACTCCTTTTGTGGAATTTCAGACAATTCCATTGAAAATGTGGATAAAATCATCAAAATACCGAATATCGGGGGGTACCGTTATATGGGGGTATACGATGTCGTGGACCTATATAGATAATTCTCTGCCGAGGGATAAAGTGCCCACAAGGAATTACTTGTGTGGATTTTCAGACAATTCCATTGAAAAATGTGGATAAAATCATCAAAATACCAAATATCGGGGGTACCGTTATATGGAGGCTATACGATATTGTGGACCTGTATAGACAATTCTCTCTTAGGGGGTAAAGTACTCACAAGGAACTACTTGTGTGGATTTTAAGACAATTCCATTGAAAAATGTGGCTAACATCATCAAAATACAGAATATCGGGTGGTACAGTTATACGGGGGATATATGATACCGTGGACCTATATAGATAATTCTCTGCCGAGGTATAAAGTACCCACAAGAAATTACTTGTGTGGATTTTCAGACAATTCCATTGAAAAATGTGGATAAAATCATCAAAATACCGAATATCGGGGGGTACCGTTATATGGGGGCTATACGATGTCGTGGACCTATATAGATAATTCTCTGCCGAGGTATAAAGTACCCACAAGAAATTACTTGTGTGGATTTTCAGACAATTCCGTTGAAAAATGTGGGTAAAATCATCAAAATACCGAATATCTTGGGGTACCGTTATATGGGGGCTATACGATATCGTAGACCGATATACCCCATCTTCGAACTTGACCTGCCTGCAGACAAACGAGAGATCTGTGCAAAATTTTAGCTTCCTATCTTAATTCGTTTAGACTGTAGCGTGATTACAACAGACGGACAGACGGACGAACATGGCTAAATCGTCTTAGAATTTTATGCTGATCAAGAATATATATACTTTGTTGGGTCTAAAAGGATTATTTCGATGAGTTACAAACGGAATGACGAACTTAATATACCCTCCATACTTTTTTGGTGGAGGGTATAAAAAACATTAAGGTTTCCCTTCCATTACCAAACATCGACTTCGCTTCGAAGCTCGGCAATTATTGTATTTGTATATTTTCTTTAAATTTGTTTTGACAACGACAAGATGTATGTTTTCCATCACAATGGGAATTTCGCTATTTTTATTTATTCTCAACAACATTGTATTTCTGTGCTAATAGCAACAACAACAACTACAATTTTTTATTTAAACAAGCGGCAGCAATGCAAATAAATTAAAATTATTTCTTTCTATTTTGTTTTTGCAGTTTGTTGTGCTGTTGCCATTCCGGATTTATCACTTTTCCTTTCGCTGGTCGGCTCGTTTTGTTTGTCGATTTTGGGTTTAATTTTCCCAGCCCTGTTGCAGATCTGCGTGCAGTACACGACCGGTTATGGTCCATGGAAGATAAGATTAACCAAAAATTTATTGCTTGTGGCATTTGGTGCTCTGGGTGGTGTGGTCGGAACGTACGTTAGTATTGTTGAAATTGTTGATGCATATAACAAATAAAAAAATGAATAAATAAAAATAAAATTATAAAAACAACAACTACTTGTTTCGTTATTTTATGTGTTTAAATAACTATTGGATTTGTTTTTTTTTATGGTGGTTACATTGTTGTTTGTCAAATATAAATGTTGGCGCATTAACGGAACGCAAACTAATGTCAATGGGCATATTTTTGGTGGAATTAAATTGAAAAAGGGATATTTTTCTGCTTTTACAATATTTGCATTTATTTATCAGGAAATTACAGTTTATTTTAAAAAGTTAGTAAAAGTATTTGTATCCATCGGCAAATGGGGACTAACTTTAAATATAGAAATTTTGTTTTTCGTAAGAGCAAGAATGTTTATTTTATGCTGATTTCTTTGGAAAGTGGGGCTGAAACCTTTAAAATAAAGAAAAGTTATCGTAAACCTAAATGTGGAATATAACCCATTTGTATGGGGTGATTATTTAAGCTATTATCTTTTTATGGCAACATTGGTTTCAACAGCTCACGTTTGTTTCGTGTTTTGTTTCACTGTCAAAAAACATCTTGCTCAATACACGGTGAGATGAAAAAACTGCAATCAACTTCAGACTGCTGTCATTTCTAAGCCACTCGTCCGACAGCTCTTAAAATTATTCCAATGACAGTTCATTATATTGTTTACAAGCGCACAAAAGCATTTTGGTGAGAATTTTCCAGAAAAAAAGTTATTCGTGATGAAATTCAAACGTGATAGTGTGATTTTTTTATATTTGGCTGGAAAACCACAAGTGGCTATCGTTAGAGCACTCCACCATTTAAATGTGAATAAATCTTTTGTGTCTCGTATTTTCGCTCATTACCGTGATACTGGTAGCGTAGCCAGACGTCAAGGAAGTGGACAGAAGAAAACAGCAACATCAGCAGAAATGGTTTGAAAAGTAAAGAAGCGATTTGATCGAAACCGACGTCGCAGTGACCGAAAAATGGCTCTTGAACTGAACATATCGCAATATTCCATTCGGCAAATATTGAAAAATGAGCTCGGGGTAAAGCTATTGAAATTCCAAAAAGTGCTAGAACATACACCGCAACAAAAAGAAACCAGTAAAGAAAGTCTTAAAGTCGGGCGGGGCCGACTTTATAATACCCTACACCACTTTGCTAATTAAGTAGAGCTCCACATAACAATTAAAAGTTTTTATGGGAGAATTCAATCATACACGCTATGATTATAATTATAATTTAAAGTTCAAAGGACTAAGTATGCCGAAGCATTTGTATCTTTTAAATTCGGACTTGTATTGTCCATTTGGTGCACAATTAATTTGAAATCGGTAAAAAATATATATGGGAGCTATATTCAAATCGGAACCGATCTCGATAAAATTTGGCAAAGATATTTCTGAGCTGTATTTAATATATTTCCCTGAATATCGTTGTTACGGAGTGCATATTACGGCTGTGAGTAACAAATATAACAAATCGGATGAACAATATATATGGGAGCTATAGCTAAATCTGAACCGATTTCGAATCAAATTTGGCATACTTATTTTCAGGTCCAATCTGATCGTACGTGCAAAATTTCATACTATTCGGACTGATATTAAACGTTTGGTGCACAATAAAAGGCAAATCGGACGAAGATATTTATGGGAGCTATATCTAAATTTTGACCGATTATCTGTAATTTCAATAGGGTTCGTCCTTGGGCCAAACAAATGATTTGTGCAAAATTTCATCAGGATAGGGCAATAAATGCGAACAGTACTTTGTTAACAAAAATACATAGACAGACGGACAGACGGACGAACGGACATGCATAAATCGACTCAGAATGTGATTCTATGCAGATCATTAAAAGGAACTATGGGTCTACCTCGTTTCCTTCTGCCTGTTACAAACAAATGCACAAAGACATAATACCCTGACCACCTTGTGGTGTAGGGTATAAATAAACTCAAAAGAGCTAAAGAGTTGCTTCGCTTGGCCGAGTGGTGAACTGCCGAATTTGGTTTTCTGCGATGAGAAAACATTCATTGTCCAGTAGTTTGTAAACAAACAAAATTATTGTGTTTACTTGCCAAAGAGATCACCAGAAAAGTGCACCTTCGGTTGGCCACCAGAACTTTTCAATTGTTTGATTTTTTTCACAAGGAGTTTTTTTTGAGTACTTTACTCATCAAAATACCGAATATAGGGAGGTATCGTTTTATGGCGGCTATACAAAGATGTGGACCTGAACAGAAAATTTTCTGTCATAGGCTGTAGTATACATTATGAACTTCAAATATGTCGATTTAGCGATGTCCTTCCGTCTGTGGAAATTACTCTAGCTTCCGAACGAAATGAAGTAGGTTGATAAAATCTTACTCAAATGTATATTATGGCTGCAGGACTTTCGGTATTGAAAATGGGCCATAACTATTGTTATAGCCCTAAATAAACGGTTCGTCCCGACATTCGGTACTTTGGTGATTTTAGCGACATTCTTCGCCGGAATTGGTATTTGAAGTTCGTAATGAATGCTACAGCCTATGACAGAAAAGTGTCTGTGCATGTCAACGTTTTGGTATTGCCCCCATGGCACCCCCCTGAATTTGGTATTTTGATGATTTTAGCTACATTATTGTCCGATTTGTTTTGTTCAAGTTTCGCATTTGAATATTGTAATGTCTCATGACAAAAGCTGCCTATGCAGGTCCACGTCGTCGTATATACCCTAATATAACGGCTACAGTCGGTATGTATAAGATATTAACAGAATTTTTAGCGGATTTTATTTTTTTTCTTGAAAATTTGCCAATTCTTTCCATATGGTGGAGGGTATTCAAAGTTCGGACGACCGAGCTTATAACTTTTTACCTGTTCTTAAATAAAATTAAAATGTAAATGTAAATTTTGCCTCTCCTTCGACACGAAATAAATGATCTGAGTTTGCAGTGAAGAGGATAGGCAGACAGCCACTATCAGACACTTACCACTATACGATGCGCTTCGTCGTTGGTCAACCTGCTCATCAGTGTGTGGATGATGGCTTACAAGGGCCGTTGTTTGCAAAGTTATTGCGATTAAGCATATGCGAATTAGAATATTTTGACTTTTCTGAAAAAGGGGGTCAAATATACCCCTAAAAAAATATGACAACAGAACTCCTCGAATTGTTATCAGTAATATTACTAAAGATACTGTGTGCCTTAAATGCAAGCATTTCGTGAAAAAAACAATTCGAATATTAACAAAAAATTGGAAAATGTTAGGAACTTGACTTCTGTTGACACACTCGTCTTCTCTGTTTAGCTCTACTTTCTACTATTGAGTTTTCCTGTTTTTCAGAAACTTTTTTTACGCTTTTTCAAAAGTAAAAGTACTGCTCTAGTGTCGGTCTCTCTCAAAATTGATCCTCCTTACTTCTCTTCAGTTATAGATTTGTTAATTTATGTTTTTCTGGCAAGGGAATCACAGCATAAAAATGATGTTCTAATTAAATTTGCGGTATTTGGAAATATATGTTCGTGTTTAGCATTCATTATTACACAAAGTGTCTTTCCAGAAGAAAAGACATTTGAAAAAAAAAAATGGTTTTGGTAGAATTGAATTTGCATAGCAAACCGTTGTTACTAGGAAACAATTATGTAAGCCACATTTATTCCTGCCATAATAATGTTTGTCTTGTGAGCTGTCCTGCAATGCTGGCTTATCAAAGGAAATTATACGTAAACTAGCGGCTGGTGGTGCGGTTTTCTTCTGTTTTGTTTTGTCTCTCTTAAAACCATGTCCAGCCCAAGGGTAGATAACCATCATTAAGGCTACAACAGAATAAACGATGATGAATTTATTTGCAGTTATACTTAGCCCCAGATTTCAGGCTTGGATGACATTTTTTCTGATTTGTTTATTTTAATTTTTTTATTTGCACTTTCGTCGTATTTATCTTTATAGTTATAGCTAAGGCTCACTAGAGATGAAGATAAGATCAATGTTGGTTAGGGTAGACGTACTTTTGAAATAACTCAAATGATTAATTAAATAATGCGTCTACGTCATTCATTGTTGGCCTAATCATCTTTATTAGAAAATTGTAGACAAATTAATGCAGAAAAGTTTTTCATTGTTTTGTCGATATTGTTATTTGCCATCAAATCTCTCCCGTTAATGCCTTCATGGGAATCCATGAGAAAAAATGTAAATAAACTGTTAAATTCAGTCAAATCGAAATTTTAATATCCTAAGCCATTTGAAAGGCAATAATTTTTATACCCTACAACACTATGTGTTGGGGGTATTATAAGTTTGATTGGGCCAGAATTTATGTAACACCTCGAAATATTGGTTTCCCATATAGGAAAGTATATATGGATCTTCCTAGCTCGCCGAGCTGAGTCGATCTAGCTATGTATGTCCGTCCGTCTGTCCGTCTCTCGTATTTGTAATCACGCTACAGGTCGCCCGATCCTTACGAAATCTTGCACGAGGGTGGGGTTAGGGTCAGAATAGAAGTCTATTTCTTTTGGAGATGATCGCCAAATGTATAGGGGTTGAAATGGACCAAATACTGAAAAAATGTCGTATTTTGCAGTAGCTATACAATTATAGACCAATCGACGCGGAATTTCGCATGTAGCTAGAGTTTAGGGCGGGGAAGAAGCCTACCAATTTGGGTGGTCATCGGATAATATTTAGCGGGTAAAATAGACCATATCTTTTGTGTTGAAAAAATTCAAAATTTTTCATTAAACCGCGAATATTTTAAATCCCGGCGAAATCACAAAGCCATGACAATGTTACTTCTGATCTTTACATTGATGTTAACATCCAACAAATCGGATATATAGCAAAATATGTGCGATATATATGTCTATCAAAGAAGATATGCTTGAAAGATCTCTTATGTGTCGAGAACGGCTGAACTGATTTCGACAGTTCTCATTAATTCAGAATGGCCTTTTGGCAAGAAAGAAAAAACCTCTAAAGAAATCGCATAAAAATATCTCTCTAAAGATGAAAATATTGATTTTGTAACATTTTCTCATATTTTTTCAATTTTGTCATAATTTTGGCATATTTTCATTTTGAGTGAAACATTTGGTAATATTTCTACAGCTAACAAAACTAAGTAGTTGGGATATCAGGATATCATATGCAGATCGCATTTATGGCCCGATTCTTACGAAATTTTACATGGGGATAAGATGAGGGTCAGAATAGAAGCCTACTCTTTTTGGTGATGATCGTCATATATTTAGGGGTTGAAATGGGCCAAAAAACTTCAAAATTGCCAGCAGGTCGTAATTACCGCCCGATCCTCACGCACATTTGACTGGGGGTTACCGGACATTGCAAAAGCCAAGCAGTCTTGGATGGAAATCCAAAAATATTCAATGTGTGAAATAGTTTACCAACTTTTGTAGACTAAATACGAAAATGTCCATTCCAGCGACTTTTTGGAGAATTCACAAATGCAGGAAAGACGCACTTCGGACTATTTCGTTAACGCTGATTTCATTGAAGAATATAGTCAAATGTCTGTATCTCAGATAGATGCATTTCAGTCAAAAACCAATAATAAATGTTAATCTTTTGCCACTTCTGAGAGATTATAGGTCTTTGGGAAATATTGGTTCCAGATCTAGGAAGACCATTTAATTACCAATAAATTGGAAATGATCAAATTAATTTAAGTTGCTATTATTCGAAAATAAGAGAACGAAACCTGATGGTGTTCTTTTATTATTTGTCACAATATCTTGTGGAATTCTTTCGAGTTTCTAGCCTATATAAACTGTATCGTTTATTATAGTGTTGTAGGGTATTCAACGGTCGGCCCCGCTCGACTGTAGCCTTTGCTTACTTGTTAAAATATGTGAATGTAATTTGCAATATCAAATATTGGAAGTCATCAATATATATGGATCCATACAAAACGTAGTCCTGTGTGGATACCTTGTCTTATCCAATGCGAACTCCCAACACCAACTTTGAAACAAGCTCGTTAGAAAATGCAGCTAAATCATCAAAATACCAAATATCGCGAGGGAGCGAAATAGATAATTTTCTATCACATGAAGTGGTACATATTGTGAACTCAAACCATCAACTATGAAACAATTCCATTGAAAAATCATCAAAACTCCGAGGTTTCGGTTGTGTGGGGACTATACAAAAATTTGGACCTATTTTGGAAGATAGTCTGCATAATAGGAACAACAAGTGCCAAGCTACCGAAAATTCTTTTATAATAATGTTAATTGGTGAGAATCGGTTAAAATTTAGATATAGCTCCCATATATACAGGGTGAGATAGAAAACTGCAACAAAGTCAAACGCAGTACTTTTTACATTTTTTCAATTCTATTGAATGAAAGAAAAAATATCGAAAATAGCATCAAATTTTAGAATAAATTAGATTTGTTCGAATTGGTAACTTTTGGCACGAATTATGGCCTTCAAACGGCCAATGAAACCCTCACACTCTGCCCGAATGTTGCTCTGTGGTATTTTGGCCCATTCCCAGCGAAGCGCTTGCTTAAGGTGATCGACACTTTGGTATTTTTTAATGCCAACCTTGCTTTCCAAAATACTCCAGACACAATAGTCCAACGGATTGGTATCCAGAGATTTTAGTGGCCATTGTACACTGCAAATTAAGCGAGAAACATCATTTTGTAACCATTCTTTGGTGGCGCTTGCTGAGTGCGATGGTGCTGAGTCCTGTTGGAATGTCCAAGGTCTGCGGCCAAAATGTTAGCGTGCCCAATGCTTTAATACACCCTCCAGATTATTTTCGCGATAATATTCGGTATATATTCCGATGCCACGGTCGATAAATACAAGCGGAGAACGACCATCGGCTGTTATGGCGGTCCACACCATTACCATGGCTGGCCAAGCGAAGGTGCACATTTCAGCTGACCTCTTTGGCAAGTAAACGCGATCATTTTGTTTGTTTGTTTACAAACTGCTGGACAAAGAATAGTTTCTCATCGGAAAAAAACGAAATTCGACAGTTCACCACTTTTGGCCAAGCGAAGCAACTCTTTAGCTCTTTTGAGTCTTTTATACCATCCATCTTTTTATACCATGGAGGGTATATTAACTTTGTCATCCCGTTTGTAACTCCTCGAAATATTCATAATAGACCCTACAAAGTATATATATTCTGGATCAGCGTAAAATTCTAAGACGATCTAGCGATGTCCGTCTGTCTGTCTGCCTGTTGAAATCACGCTATCTTTCGAACGAATTGAGATAGAAGGCTAAAATTTTGCATACACGCATAGTTTACGCGTAGGCAGGTTAAGTTCGTAAATGGGTCATGTCGGTCCATGTTTTTCGTATACCTCCCGACATTCGGTATTTTCATGATTTTAGCGACATTATTTGCCGGAATTATTTAAAATTTCGTATTTGAAGTTCGTAATGGGTACTACAGCCTACGACAAAATTTTTTGTATGCATGTCCAAGTCCTCGTATAGCCCCCATATAACGGTACCTCCCGATATTCGGTATTCTGATGATTTCAGCAACATTCTTCATCGGAATCGTTTCAAATTTCCTAAGAACCTAATGGGTACTACATCCTAAGACAGAAAACTGTCTGTGCAGTTCCACGTCTACGCATAGCCCCTATATAACGGTACCTCCTGATATTCTGTATTTTGACGATTTTAGCGACAATATTCACCGGAATCCTTTCAAATTTGGTATTTGAAGTTCGTTTTTTTTTAATTTTAAATTTCCTTCGGAATGGTGGAGGGTATTAAAAGTTCGGCCCGGCCCAACTTAGCTTCTTGTTTAGTTGTTCCTTTCTGTTGCCGTGTAAGTTCTTGCACTTCTTGGAATTTCATAGGCTTTACCCCGACCTCATATTTCTTATATTGCGATATGTTCAGCTCACCAGCCATTTTTCGGCCACTGAGACGCGGGTTTCGACCAAGTCGCTTCTTTACTTTTCGAACCATTTCTGCTGATGTTGCTGTTTTCTTCCGTCCACTTCCTTGACGTCGGGCTACGCTACCAGTATCATGGTAACGAGCTTTGGCACGAGACACAAACAATTTATTCACATTTAAATGCTGGAGTGCTCTGACGATAGCCACTTGTGGTTTTCCAGCCAAATATAAAAAAATCACACTTGAATTCAATCACGAATAATTTTTTTTCTGGAAAATTCTCACCAAAATGCTTTTATACGCTTATAAACAATATAATGAGCTGTCGGACGAGTGGCTTGGAAATGACAGCAGTCTGAAGTTGGTTACAGTGTTTTCATCTCAACCTTTAGATGTTTCATACGATTTGGTGTTTAAGTCCTTCACACTCGAAATATGCACCCCACAAGAATGATATTTAGTACCAGATATCTTGTAGAGCTCGGAAATACCTCTTCCAAGTTGTATCAAGATCGGTTCAAATTTGGATATAGCTCCCATATATATCTTCAATCGATTTCGGGTTAATTGTGCAAATGGCCAATAGCAGTTCAAATTGCCTATATACCAAATTGCGTATATCCAACTGAATTCAGTCTAGAAGCATGTACGTCAAATTTGGAGAAAATCGGCTCTACTAAATAAGCATAGTGGTGTAGGTATCATGTAGTCGGTCCCGCCTGACTTTTGACTTTTCCTTTCTGGTTTATTTTTTCTTTATTTATTAAATTTTTTGAGAATTTCCAATTTCTTTGCAAATGGTGGAGGGTATTCAAAACACGGCCTGGTCGAACTTACTGCTTTTTAACTTGTTTGTTCTCGAATTTGTATCCGTGGTCAAAGTTTAGGATGACATTTTAAGAAAATTAAGAAAATAAAAAAAAATTGTTTGTCATTTTTTTAAACCCTAACTTTGTCATTCCGTTTGTAACTCCTCGAAATACTCATGTCAGACCCAACCAAGTATATA
Source organism: Musca domestica (assembly GCF_030504385.1). Classification (NCBI taxonomy): domain Eukaryota; kingdom Metazoa; phylum Arthropoda; class Insecta; order Diptera; family Muscidae; genus Musca; species Musca domestica. Next base: position 2,737,272 of record NW_026712400.1, read on the forward strand.
TATATTCTTGATCAGCGTAAAATTCTAAGTCAATTAAGCGATGTCTGTCTATCTGTCTGTTGTAATCACGCTATCTTTCGAACGAATTGAGATAGAAGGCTTAAATTTTGCATACATGCAGAGTTTACTAGTTAAGTTCGTAAATAAGCAATGTAGGTCCACGTTTTCATATGGCTGCCATATAACGGTACCTCCCGCTTATCGGTATTTTGATGATTTTGGCGACATTATTCACCGGAATTGTTTCAAATTTGGTATTTGAAGTTCGTAATAGATAGCCTGTGACAAAAAATTGTCTGTGCAGGTCCACGTCTTCATATAGTCCCATATATCAGTACCTCCAAATATTTGGTATTTGGATGATTTTAGCGTCATTATTCGCCGGAGTAGTTTCAAATTACGTATTTAGAGTTCGTATTGGGAACTACAGTCTGTGACAGAAAATTGTGTATGCAGGTCCAGGTCTTCGTATAGGCCCCATATATTAGTACCTCTCTATATTCGGTATTTTGATGATTTTAAGTACTATACTCTCCGAAATTGTTTGAGATGTCATATTTGATGTTCGTAATGGATGCTACAGCCTGTGACAAAAAATTGTCTATGCAGGTCCAGGTCTTCGTATAGCTCCGACATAATGGTATTTCCCTATATACGGTATTTTTATGCTTTTAGCTGCTTTATTCAACGTTTATTTCAAGTTTTGAATTTGAATATGGTAATGACCTATGACAAACAAAGCCTATGTAGCCTATGTATTCACATCGTAGAGACCCCAATATAACGGCTACTTTCGGTATTTTTAAGATTTCAACAGAATTTTTAACGGATTTTATTTTTTTGAAAATTTTCAAATTCATTCCAAATGGTGGAGGGTATTCATAATTCGGCCCAACCGAACTTACTGCTCTTTAACTTGTTTTTAATTCACTTTCAAATACGTTTAGTCACAGAAATCGATAGAATTCTCCATATAATGTATATTACTGTACTTTTTTGTCTCCATCTCTATCATGTTACAAATATCCGAATATAAAACAGAATTTATTATAATTATTTGATTTTCCCTCTCTATTAACGAACTGAATATCATTAATCCAGCCACTGCCTTAGGCCATCATAAATTTCAGTTCTCGATTGTCCCATCGACCTTGATTTAAATGATTAGTTGCTTGGGACTTGTGATGTTGGATGTGATTTCACTATAGTGCTATGATTACCATGGCTTAAAAATAGCTCATATCGATTTCCAACCAATTGCCAATGTTGGAGTGGCACAGTGTGGGAGGGAAAAATCTGTACGCAATTTGGTTTTAAAAATGATAGAATGTACTTAAAACTACTTGTGTTGGTGGCATTGGCGCACGGCGAATAATCACTTGTGGTACAACGATGACAAGGAAATACAATTTAAGAACATGCCAAAAATGTATCCTACAAAATTTCATCAATTACTAAATATTGATTTTGGAATTATTGATATTAAAAATAACATCCTGTAATTTAAAATTTTATAAGAATAGTTATACTTAAATGATCCACTGTTGAGCATACGGTATTTTTTAAAGCAGGCATATTCCTACGAATAACTCTTTAAATAGTACAAAAAAAGGGAACAATGTACATCGCATTTTCATGTAAGTGTAATAACACGGCGTGTATTAGAAATCCTTTTGGCAATGAATCGATATTGTCTGGCCCTCGAAGTGTTGCAATAATAGGGTGTACATACATTTGAATCAGCAATCGAAGATAAGAATCGGGCATCAAGGCACATTTATGTGTAACCTCCAAAAGCTGTAAATTTGAATTTTAATTTGAACAGAATTTGAGAATTTTCAAAGTTATCCACAACAATTCATACTCATACAAATCTGTATATGTGATCTGACATTATAAGGCTACCATAAGGGGAAGTTTTTTTTTCTGGTGATTTTTATGCCCTACCTTGAAAATGATGTTGCCATGTTTGTAACCATTATTGTAAAGAAATACATTTTAACAAAAACCATGTAAACAAGTTAAAAAGTATCAGTCGGTATTGTCGCCAGATATATACCCTCAGCCTTTGTTCGATTATTTAAATATATTTCGACTAGTGTTAAGATTATTCAAACATTTGACCCTCTATGGAGTAGATCCCGAAGGAATGGGCCAATATTGCCCATTTCCTATCGGACCCAAAAATATGATATAAATATTGCGACAGATGCGCCAAGTCTAAATGGAACCGGATATTAATTTGGCGTTTTATGAGCTTCATGGGTACTCAAAATTTTGTGGGGGAGGTACCAGAAGGAGTGGACCGATGTATTCCCCCTTCACACCAGACCATGGGTTAATACAAATATTAGGATGTGTGAAATTTGAAGACAATCGGACCTTTACATCACATTTAATGAGATTGCAATTATTCAAAATTTTGACCATTTGTGGGGGCGGTACTTGATGGAGTGGACCGATATTGTCCATTTTCACACCTGACCTAGCAATGACGCAAATATTAGGATTTGCAAAATTGGAGCAAATTCGGATTATCCTTTCTCATTCTGTGCAAAAAATATATTTTTTGAAAATGTCGACCTTTTTTTGGGGGAGGTACCAGAAGGAGTGGACCGATATTGCCCATCTCCGAACTCGATCTAAGTTTGACAAAAATATTACGATGTACCCAATTTGGACAAAATCGGATACTCCCTTCGAGAGTTATCGTGCGCACCAGCCAGACAGACAGACGGACGGACGGACATCGCTAGATCGACTCCAAATGTTTTGAAACGGATTTGGTCCAAAGAGACTTAGGATCTAAAACCGTTATTTCGACTAGGCACGTTTTGGCCGTATCAAATGATATATACCGTCTGTAGCCATATGGCTGAGGGGATAAAAAGTAGTAAGTTCGCAGATTCTTTTAAAACCTTAAAGATACCAAATATAACCGTTATATCGAACCGTTAAATAGTACAAAAAAAGGGAACAATGTACATCGCATTTTCATGTAAGTGTAATAACACGGCGTGTATTAGAAATCCTTTTGGCAATGAATCGATATTGTCTGGCCCTCGAAGTGTTGCAATAATAGGGTGTACATACATTTGAATCAGCAATCGAAGATAAGAATCGGGCATCAAGGCACATTTATGTGTAACCTCCAAAAGCTGTAAATTTGAATTTTAATTTGAACAGAATTTGAGAATTTTCAAAGTTATCCACAACAATTCATACTCATACAAATCTGTATATGTGATCTGACATTATAAGGCTACCATAAGGGGAAGTTTTTTTTTCTGGTGATTTTTATGCCCTACCTTGAAAATGATGTTGCCATGTTTGTAACCATTATTGTAAAGAAATACATTTTAACAAAAACCATGTAAACAAGTTAAAAAGTATCAGTCGGTATTGTCGCCAGATATATACCCTCAGCCTTTGTTCGATTATTTAAATATATTTCGACTAGTGTTAAGATTATTCAAACATTTGACCCTCTATGGAGTAGATCCCGAAGGAATGGGCCAATATTGCCCATTTCCTATCGGACCCAAAAATATGATATAAATATTGCGACAGATGCGCCAAGTCTAAATGGAACCGGATATTAATTTGGCGTTTTATGAGCTTCATGGGTACTCAAAATTTTGTGGGGGAGGTACCAGAAGGAGTGGACCGATGTATTCCCCCTTCACACCAGACCATGGGTTAATACAAATATTAGGATGTGTGAAATTTGAAGACAATCGGACCTTTACATCACATTTAATGAGATTGCAATTATTCAAAATTTTGACCATTTGTGGGGGCGGTACTTGATGGAGTGGACCGATATTGTCCATTTTCACACCTGACCTAGCAATGACGCAAATATTAGGATTTGCAAAATTGGAGCAAATTCGGATTATCCTTTCTCATTCTGTGCAAAAAATATATTTTTTGAAAATGTCGACCTTTTTTTGGGGGAGGTACCAGAAGGAGTGGACCGATATTGCCCATCTCCGAACTCGATCTAAGTTTGACAAAAATATTACGATGTACCCAATTTGGACAAAATCGGATACTCCCTTCGAGAGTTATCGTGCGCACCAGCCAGACAGACAGACGGACGGACGGACATCGCTAGATCGACTCCAAATGTTTTGAAACGGATTTGGTCCAAAGAGACTTAGGATCTAAAACCGTTATTTCGACTAGGCACGTTTTGGCCGTATCAAATGATATATACCGTCTGTAGCCATATGGCTGAGGGGATAAAAAGTAGTAAGTTCGCAGATTCTTTTAAAACCTTAAAGATACCAAATATAACCGTTATATCGGGGTCTATACGCATTAGGCAACTTTTGGCATAAGCCATTATAATATCCAAATATTTGTTATCACCATCATATGATTTAGGTTACTTTCGGGGTCTGGGCTACTTTTTTCATTTTTGGCCCTTATTTGGCATTTTTATACCTTCCTCCATACTATGGAGGGTATATTAACTTTGTCATTCTGTCTGTAACTTCTCGAAATACTTATGTCCGACCCAACAAAGTATATATATTCTTGATCAGCGTAAAATTCGATTTAGTGATGTCCCTCTGTCCGTCTGTCTGTCTGTCTGTTGTAATCACGCTATCTCTTTCTCTTTTTCGAATGAATTGAGATAGACGGTTAAAATTTTGCACACATGTTTATTTTTCCATTAGGCAGGTTAAGTTCGTAAATGGGCCATTTAGGTCCACGTCTTCATATAGCCCCCATATAACAGAACCTCCCGATATTCGGTTTTTTTGATGATTTTGGCGACATTATTCACCAGAATTGTTTCAAATTTGGTATTTGAAGTTTGAAATGGATACAACATCCTAAGACAGAAAATTGTCTATACAAGTCCACGTCTTCGTATAGCCCCCATATAACAGAACCTCCCGATATTCGTTTTTGTGATGATTTTTGCGACATTATTCACCAGAATTGTTTCAAATTTGGTAATTGAAGTTCGAAATGGATACTACAGCATAAGACAGAAATTTATCTGTGCAGGTCAACGTCTTCGTATAGCCCCCATATAACGGTACCTCCCAGTATTCCGTATTTTGACGATTTTAGCGACATTATATAACGGAATTGTTTCAAACTACGTATTTGGAGTTCGTTATGAGAACTACAGTCTGTGACAGGTCTTCGTATAGGCCTCATATATCAGTACCTCCCTATATTCGGTATTTTGACGATTTTAGGTGCAATAACCATCGAAATTGTTTGAAATGTGGTATTTGAAGTTCGTAATGGCTGCTACAGCCTGTGACAGAAAATTGTCTATGCAGGTGCAGGTCTTCGCACAGTTTCGATATAACGGTACCTCCCTATATACGATATTTTGGTATTTTTTTTATTATTTGGTATTTTTAAAATTTTAACAAAATTTTTTAAGAATTTTATTTTTTGAAAATTTCCAAATTCGTTCCGAATGCTGGAGGGTATTCAAAGTTCGGCCCGGCCGAACTTACTGCTTTTTAACTTGTTTTTTCCCTTCTCATAAAATTTTCAATTTTCGGAGTAGGGTTCATCTTGGGTCCACACATCAGTGTACACCCAAGTTCATGTTTCCAACCAATGTGTGGTCAGAAAAGAACATTTTGTATTCTATTGACTACCAAGAGAATATTGGTTGGGAACGTAGATTTATGATATACGTCTATATGAAATAAACTCCGAAATCTCAAGCTGTGACTCATTCAGTCACAAATTGTGGCAGAAACATGAAGAAATTACAAATATTAGAAAGTAGCACGGGACTGGAAAAATATGGACTTTATGGGGTCTTCAACACTCAATTCTAATGACAAAATAAAATAATTAAAATAAAAAAAGTTATCCGTGATGGAATTCAAGTGTGATTTCTTTATATTTGGATGGTAAATCACATGTGGCTATCGTTAGAGCACTCCAGCATTTAAATGTGAATAAATCTTTTGTGTCTCGTACCATCGCTCGTTACCGTCAAGGAAATGAACGGAAGAAAATAGCAACATCAACAGAAATGGTTCGAAAAGTAAAGAAGCGACTTGATCGAAACCCGGGTCGCAGTGGTCGAAAAATGGCTCGTGAGCTGAACATATCGCAGTATTCCATTCGGCAAATATTGAAAAATGAGCTCGGGGTAAAGCCATTGAAATTTCAAAAAGTGCAAGAACTTACACCGCAACAGAAAGAAAATAGACTCAAAAGAGCTAATGAGTTGCTTCGCTTGGCCGAAAGTGGTGAACTGCCGAATTTGGTTTTCGCCGATGAGAAAACTTTCGTTGTCCAGCAAAATCAAAGGTCAGCTGAAAATGTTCACCTTTAGTTGGCCACCAAAACTCAAGCGCCGGCCATGGTGATGGTGTGGGCCGCCATAACAGCCGATGGTCGCTCTTCGCTCGTATTAATCGACCGTGGCATCAGAATAAATGCCGAATATTATCGAGAAAATGTACTGGAGGGTGTGTTAAAGCCTTGGGTACGCAAACATTTTGGCCGCAGACCTTGGACATTTCAACAGGACTCAGCACCATCGCACTCAGCACGCGCCACCAAATGAGGTTCCTCGCTTCATTTCCAGAGCACAATGGCCACCAAAAACTCCGGACACCAATCCGTTGGACCATTGTGTCTGGAGTATTTTGGAAAGCAAGTTTGGCACTAAAAATACCAAATTGGTGATAACCTCAAGCAAGCGCTTCGCCGGGAATAGGCCAAAATACCGCAGAGCAATATTCGGGCAGCGTGTGACGGTTTCATTGGAAGTTTGAAGGCCATAATTCATGCCAAAGGTGACCAATACTTGTTATTCTAAAATTTGATGCTATTTCCGATATTTTTTGCTTTCATTCAATAAAATTTAAAAAAATGTACAAATTATGGCGTTTGACTTTGTTGCAGTTTTTTATCTCATCCTGTATACTATGTTCCGCCACAGGAGCTAGAACCGATTACGAACTACAAGTACAAATTTTTAGACAAATCCATGAAAAAAGGTGGCAAAGATAATCATAATACCAAATATCGGGAGGAACTGGTATCCTCATATTGAAGGTTCGGCCCGTTTGAGCTTAAAATTGTTTTATTTGTTGTGATTTTATGTTTTTTTTTTTTGGAAATCTTACCCATAGCTCTTAAAAAATCGCCCTTTATTTCCGTCGTATTTAATGTAATGTATGATGTCCCAACCATGATAGGTTTTCCCATAAAATTGAATGAAAATTTGATTATACAATCAAGGTCCGACTAGAATAAACTCTGTCAAGTTTGAACAATGTCAGTTCAGATAATGCTATAGCTCCGATATATAAGGTTCACCCGATTTTATACAATGATATTTGATAGACCTACGTCAAGTTTAGTGAAAATATATTCAAATGAAGATATAATTTATTATTCATTATTTGCATCCGATTTTACAGTACAACAGCTCGAATGTTGCTCTACGAATTGAATAATATCCATCGTTGGCATATAATTTTTACTTTACATAAATTTGTTACGAAATTTGTTATGAAAAATATCATATTGTCGGCTTTGGCCGACCTTTATCCTTTCCTTATGGACTTTTATTATTCTTTACATTTAGATTCCGACATTTAATAAAACGCCCTGTTTGTTATCCCGCTTAACATTATTAAGAGATATATATTCAAATGTACTTTCAAGTCAATTTTCATATTTTCTTTTCGCATTTCGCTCTAATACACAATAGTGAATGCATACACAGATAATAGCATAAGAATGGAGCACGCACAATATTTTGCAGAATGTCATATTTTTCAAATAAGTTGGTCCCCAACAAGTCGAAGTGTGTACTTTCGAACGATTATCCTTGTAACACGTGCACTCGACAAACAGCCAGTCAAGCAGTGTCATTGCCATCACACTCTTTCGCAGCCATGTACCTGGTTGGATTCTTCATATTCTCATTGTTCTTATGGTAGTTTGTGTACTAGGGTTAGTCATTTTTCTAAGTAGACAATATTCAATGAGAGGTGTGAGCAAGACTGGGTCGTTATATTAAATTTTTTAAGTGGCATGTATTCGATAAGCCTATTGGTATATGATTAGTTTGAAGAAAATTGTACCAAATTGTGTACCAATTGGTACACCTAAGTGCAAATTTTCATGACTACCTACATCATACAGTCCAATAAAAAATCTTATTCTCATATTTCAGGATTCTAACTTTCTATTGGTTCTCCCAAAATTTAAATTGTACCAAATTAAGTACCATTTAGTACACATACTTAACAATAGCAATTTTATTTCAAAATTTCAGAATTCCAGCTCTATTGCTTCACCCAAATTGTACCAAATTTAGTAACATTTAGTACACATAAGTACAAATTTCGAAAACTTCCACCATAACCCAGTCTTACACTCCACGAGCAATGTTAATTTCAAGTTTCCAGCTCCATCCGTTCCTCCAAATTCAAATCGTATTAAATTTAGTACCGTTTAGTACTTTTCATACCCCCTTACATTGATTCTACTCTTCAATCTGGATTTCCGTTCCAAATTTTAAGTTTTTAGCTCTAACCGTTCTAATGATACGGAATGGTACCAAATGTAGTACATTTTTTATACCTTCCACCATACATAGTATGGAGGGTATATTAAGTTCGTCATTCCGTTTGTAATTCATCGAAATAATAATTTAAGACCTAACGAAGTACATATATTCTTGATCAGCGTAAAATTCTAAGACGATTTAGCCATGTCCGTCCGCCTCTTGTAATCAAAACGAACGATCAGGCCTTTGTGTGCAGACAGGTCAAGTCCGAAGATAGGCTATATTAGTCCACTATATCGTATAGCCAACATGCATAACGGTACCCTTGTATTCGGTATTTTGATGATTTCATCTTAATTTTTTAAAGGAATTGTCACATAAGGAGTTCCTCCATATAAGGGTACCTCCCGATATTCGGTATTTTCATGATTTTAGCCACATTTTTCAATGGAATTGTCTCAAAATCCACACAAGGAGTTCCTTCTGAGTTCTTTACCCCTGAAGGGAATTGTCTATATAGGTCCACGATATCGTACATCCCCCATATAACGGTACCCCCTGTATTCGGTATTTTGGCTTATTTTAGCCGCAATTTTTAAATAGAATCGCCTGAAATTCTACACAAGGAGTTTTTTGTAGGTACATTACCGCCTGTAATTGTCTCAAAATCTACACAAAGAGTTCCATCTGAGTTCTTAACGCCCTGGGTCCACGATATCGCATATATCCTATTTAGCGGTACCTCTCGATATTCGGAATTTTGATGATTTTAGGAACATTTTTCACCGGAATTGTTTAATTTCGTATTTGAAGCTCGTAATGGGTATTACAACCTATCTTGGTATAGCCCCCATATAACGGTTTTTTCTATAAGCGGCATTTTTCGACGGATTTTTTTGAAATTTTTTTAGTTTGTCCTAAATGGTGGAGGGTATTAAAAGCTCGACCCGGAGGAACTTACCTGCTTTTTTACTTGTTTAGCTTTAGCCGTTCCGTCTGGGCTGCGATGAATCGTTGTCAGTTGTTCCATAACTATACTCTTTTATAAAGATAAATGTATGATTTATTTAATATTTGGAACTTTATTAGAGGATATACCAGAAGTAGTGGACCGATTCGGCTCATCTTTCAAATCGATTTAAGTTTGGTAAAATATTACGATATACCAAGTTTGGACCATTTGCTCCCTTTGAGACATTGCACCAAATTAAATCAAATGACATACGAGGCTATAAAAACTGCAACACCTATGTTGCACCCATACAACCTTGCGCTGCTTGCGGCAGATGTGCTCTCTTTCCCTCTGCAATGTAATCGCATTGTTTGCCTTCGATGTGACAGTGAGGATAATCGCTATGTTTCCATCATTATTGCTTTTAATGCCTTGGAAAATAACCGTAATTTTCAATGATTATTTTATGGTTGCATAACTACGTGGCAGCATTCCGAGGATTACAGAACAGAACAAAAGTGAATAATGGTTTTTTAATAGTTCCTTTTTTTTTTGTTTGCTTTTTTACTCTTCAGGGCTGCGTGACGAACATTAATATAGTTATGTAGAGTTGTTGTTGCCTTTTTAGGTGGCCAAGCGTGAAATTACATTAAAATGCATTCGGAATTTAAATCGGAGGAATTTTTAGTACTTATGTATATAATAATCGTAAATGGATATGATATTCATTCTTGTCATAAATATGCGTATGGGCGCGGGTGCATGTGCGTGTGTATTCATCCTTTAGAGGCTGTAAATACTGATTAACACTTCTCTAAGGGAATGAAGAAATATATAAGTGTGTTATTTTTTTAATTCAGTAATTGAATCAACCTTTACAGTTTCCGTGAGGTCGAAAACATTTAGGAAAAAAGTCTGAAAGTACACATCTTACATTAAATAGTATCAATGGGATTCGGAAATATTGGACAAATGTCCCTGGTCAAAAAACTAATGGCAATACCTAGGCAGAGCTCTATGACATAATCTCAAAAGCGGAATCTTCCAAAATGGATTTGGACAAAAGGGGACTTCTAACATATTGCAGTGTAGTGCCGCTCGACTGTTCCCTTTGCTGTTTCTTTGGTACTTCTATCCTACGCAACATAAAACACCTAAATCCAAACTTCAGATTTTCAGGTTTATCCTTTCTTCAAAATGCCAAATCCAATACCATTTAGTACTTTTCGTAATTGTTTGGTACGTATGTTCAATGCACCACCATATATCAACCCCTCGGGCAAAGAGTGATACAAATACCAAATTTTAGATTTCCAACTCTATGTCTTACCAAAAAAAAAAATTCTACTTATTTTCAAAACCACCTGCTTGTATTATCAAGCTTGATTCGTCAAGATTTTGTCCTCTATTAATTCATATAATTACAAATGACACCAACTTTAGTGCACGTTTGGGCTTTTCGACAATATCGAAAACCCTCATTACCAAATACCAAATTTTGTACCATTTAGTACTTTTTCAACGATGTCCAAAACTCAATTATACATATTAACAATGATCTTAATGCCAAATTTCATATTTCAAGCACAATCCGTTCACCCCATACCAAATTTAGTACTATTTAGTACTTTTCGTATACTGGTAGTACGCATTTCCAAAACAACATATTTGTTTTTAACTCTACCCACCAGCAGTGACCCCAATACCAACATTTCAAATATCTAGCTTCATCCAAATCCAAATTGTACCAAATTTAGTACCATTTTGAACAATTCTTATAATAAGTACACATTTCCAAAAGCACTCTCTTACATCAATCCTTCTTTCTAAACATACATGTGGTAGATTTATTGTATACCCCATCCGCGACCCTCAATTCAAATTTCAGAATTCTAGTTCTATCCGTTTGCCCAATACAATGAATGTAGTTTTCAGTTCCATTTAGTACTTTTAGAATACTTATAAGACTTCACATCAGAATGTACCCACATGCAATATCTAGCAAGATCTAGCTCTTTTTACCAGCGGGCATATGGCGTCAGAGCACCGACGCAAGTAACCTCCCTCACCCACAAAATAATGTTTTAATATTTTTATAGATAAATGCTTAAAAATCAAATTTTTGTCGGTTGGGACTCCCCGAACCTTGGATTCGAAAGGCATTTTTGGCTACGAAGGTCCTATAGATGGTGTATTTTATTTGATACAGCCAATATGTTTCTCATCGAAATTACGTTTTTAAACCCTATGTCTTTTTGGACGAAATTCATCTATCTGTATTGCTGGCTGTCGCGCACTATTACTCTCGAACAAAGTATCCAATATTAATATTTTTAAACAAATTTGATGGAGTTTATAGATGGGTAATATCGAACCAATAACGGTACCTCCCGATATTCGGTATTTTGATGATTTTTGCATCTCTTTTCCACGGTTTTGTCTTAAAATTGCTGTTTGTAGTGCTTAATGGCTTCTAGCCCCTGTGGCAGAACATTGTATATATGGGTCCACGTTTCCGTATAACCACAATATAACGGTACCTCCCGATATTCGGTGATTAGATTTTTTTTGCCACATTATTCCATGGAGTTGTCAAAAAAATTAATATATGTAGTAATAATGGGTTTTGGCTCCAGTGGCAGAATATTGTATGTATAGGTCCATATTTTCGTATATCCCGCATATAACGGTACCTCCCGATATTCGGTATTTACATTATTTTTTCCCCTTATTCTACGGTTTTGTCTAAAAATCGGTATATGTAGGTCATAATAGATTATAGTTCCTATGGCGGAACATTGTATGTATAGTTTCATATTTTCGAATAGCCCCCATATAACGGTACCTCCCGATATTCGGTATTTTGATGATTTTTGCCACATTTTTTCACGGATTCATATTTGTTGGTCATAATGGGTTCTAGTTCCGGTGACGAAACTTTATTTGTATGGGTCTACGTTTTCGTATAGCCCTCATATAACGGTACCTCTATATGTAGTTCGTAATAGGTTCTAGCTCCGATGGCGAAACATTGAATGTATAGGTCCACGTTTTTGTATAGCCCCCATATAACGGTATTTTGATGATTTTTATCACATTATCCACGGATCTGTCTAAAATTTGGTATTTGTAGTTCTAAATGGGCTTTCGATCCAGTGGCAGAACATTGAATATCTAGGTACATGTTTCTTATAGTCGCCATATAATGATACACATTGATATTCGGTATTTTGATAATCCTTGTCACATTTACCCACGGATTTTTTTTAAATTTGGCATTTAAGACTTGAAATAGATAACAATACTTGTAGTATAAGGTTGTCTAAATGGGTACCTTTTTTTGTATGGCCCCCATATAAGGGACCCACCCACTCATTTTTATACCCTACAACACTATGTGTTGGGGTATTATAAGTTTGATTGGGCCAAAAATTATGTAACACCTCGAAATATTGGTTTCCCACATAGGAAAGTATATATGGATCTTCCTAGCTCGCCGAGCTGAGTCGATCTAGCTATGTATGTCCGTCCGTCCGTCTGTCCATGTTAATTTGTAATCACTCTACAGGTCGCAATTATGGCCCGATCTTCACGAAATTTAGAATGTGTCGAGTATTGCGCCTATATAAACTGTATGGTTTATTATAGAGTTGTAGGGTATTCAACGGTCGGCCCCGCTCGACTGTAGCCTTTGCTTACTTGTTTTTTTTTAATTTAAGTGCATTATTCAAAGGTCTTACTGATATTTGTAGCTTAAAGTGGAACACGTTTGAATTAAGATACTTCTATATACAAATGTTTTCTTTATCCAATGGTGGAGGGCATTAAAAAAAAGTTCGGCCCTGCCTTAATGTTTTTATACCCTCCACCTTGCAAAGGAGGGTATATTAACTTTGTCATTCCGTTTGTAACATCCTTAAATATTCGTCGTAGACCCCATAAAGTATATATATTAATAATCAGCATAAAATTCTAAGTCGATTTAACGATGTCCGTCTGTCTGTCTGTTGAAATCACGATACAGCCCACATTATTTGACGTAGAGCAGATTAATTTGTGTTGTGTCTAGGATGCTTAGTATTGAAAATGAGATATATCGGTCCACGTTCTGGTATAGTCCCCATATAACAGTACCTCCCGATATTCGGTATTTTGATGATTTATGCCACATTTTTTCAGGGATTTGTCTGAAATTTGGTATTTGTAAGTCATAACGTATAGGTCCACATTTTGGTATAGCCCCCATATAAAGGTACCTCCCGATATTCGGTATTTTAATTTTTTTCACTTTTTTCACGGATTTGTCTAAAAATTGGTATTTGTGGGTCATAATGGGTTCCAGCTCCGGTGGCGAAACATTGCATGTATTGATCCATGATTTGGTATAGCCCCCATATAACGGTACCTCCCGATATTCGCTATTTTGATGGTTTTTGCAACATTTTTTCACTGATTTGTCTAAAAATTGGTATTTGTGAGTCATAATGGGTTCTAGATCGTGTGGCGAAACATTGTATGTATAGGTCTACGTTTTGATATAGTTCCCATATAACGGTACCTCCCAATATTCGGTATTTCAATGATTTTTGACACATGACATCAAGAATTTCTCTGAAAATTTGAAGTTGTAGATCATAATGGGTCTCAGTTCGTGTGGCGAGTCATTGTAATTATAGGTCCACGTTTTGGTGTAGCCCCCATATAACGGTACCTCCCGATATTCGGTAATTTGATGATTTTTGCCACATTTCTTCACGGATTTGTCTGAAAATTGGTATTTGTAGGTCATAATGGTTTCTAGCTCCTTTGGCGAAACATTGCATGAGTAGGTCCACGATTTGGTATAGTCCCCATATAACGGTACCTCCCGATATTCGGCATTATAATGGTTTTTGCCACATTTCTTCTAATGTTTCCTTTACCCTAAGGTGGAGGGTATTAAAAGTTTGGCCCGGCCGAACTAAATGTTTTTTTACTTGTTCTTATTTGTTTTTCAAACTTCATGTATCTAAATATTTCAATCAACCAATCTTTCTGGCACCTCCCCAACAAATGGTCTAAATTTTCAAATTTGAATCTAGCGGCACCGATGAAAAATGCTCAAAAGTGTTACTTTCTAAAATCGTATGGATCTACTTTACCCATAAATAACAAACAACTAACATTAATAACTTTCCTGACAATCCCTAAAAAATAACACATTATTTAATCCTTGGTTAACAAAGACGACCGTCTTTTGAGGACGTTTTGAAGTCCGAGTGATGGCACGTGAATCACAGTTGCCGTTGAGCTGTGAAAAATTGAATTAGTTTGCCAAACATTTTTCCATCGGTGTCCTACGACATTTCAATATTTAATTAAACACAAATTTGAATAATTATTTTAGATTGCGTTTATTTTGACCTTTTTGCCCATTTTTGTGCCCTTCTCAAAAGGATCTCATTCGGTATTGTTGCATGATGGGTTTTTGAATAATTCCCATGCATAGAATTTAAACATGTTTATTTACATGTCATAATACCCGGTATCCTTGGAAATTTGTCGGAGCCTCTGGGCTTTCAAAATAAATAACCACATGCTTTGGTTTACTGTTCTAATTTTTCGCACACAATATTTTGATTGTGTTATCAGTATTTACTTTTACTTTTATTTTTTGTTGGTCTTGTTGTAGTTGTTGTGGTTGTTGTTTTTTTTTTTGGTTTGCTTTAAAAGCAACCTTTTTATCCAATGCCACGACTGAAATATCCTCAGGAGTCCTGTTATGGTTATTCAAGGAACGTGGCATTAACAGCCCAGACAGCTTGGGGGGTAGATAAACAAAAAAAAAAAGCAGATCTGCTCAAATAAATATAAATATGCACGAAAAATTCCTTCCATGGCAGACATTCAAAGAAATGAAATGAACAAAAAAAAAAAGAAAAACAAAAAACGCAATAACAAACAAAAGAAACAAGGTACCAACATACATATTCATTGAACAACTGAGGTAGTGGGTATTAATGGAATATTTTCCCGTATTTGGTAATTCTATACCCGACGATTGAATGGCCTTGATGGAAATGCTTGATATGCATGGTGTTGGTGCGTTTCGTCGCTCTTTTAAAACGGATTCACTTAGACAAGAAATCAATTTAATCGAATAAGTATTAATTTCACCAAATCAATGAGTGATCAGTTGTTAATATACTAGCCATAAAATGAAATTGAAGCCTATGTAGGACAGTATTCGCAAATTTTTAAATCTCCGTCAGTTTGAGAATATACGTCTACAAATATGAGGCAGGATGAAAATAGAACCTTTTCAATTCAATGGATAGCTGTAATTTTTTATTGTATTACTACACAAATATTTGAAAGAAAACAAGTTAAAAGGTATCAGTCGGTTTTGCCGACAGATGTGTACCCTCAGCCAATGTCCGATTATTTGAACGTATTTTGACCTCTGTTACGATTATTCAAGGAATGGGTCAATATTGACCATTTCACGTCGGACCTAAATAAATATGATATAAATATTGCGACGTGCCAGGTTTGGACTGTATCGACTACTTCCTTCACTTTATGTGAGATATGTCATAAATTTTAAGAAAATGTTAAAATGTGCGTGAAGTACCAGATACAGGGTGAGATGAAACAAGTAAAAAAGCAGTAAGTTCGGCCGGGCCGAACTTTGAATACCCTCCACCATTTGGAACGAATTAGAAAAATCAATGTCTGCGTGTAAAGTACTCACAAGGAACTCCTTGTGTGGATTTTCAGATAATTCCATTGGAAAAAGTGGCTAAAATCATCGAAATACCAAAATACCGTTATATGGGGTATATACGATACTG
Organism: Musca domestica; assembly: GCF_030504385.1. NCBI lineage: Eukaryota > Metazoa > Arthropoda > Insecta > Diptera > Muscidae > Musca > Musca domestica. The sequence continues at coordinate 2,753,578 of NW_026712400.1, forward strand.
TGAACCTATATAGACAATTCCGTTTCAGGGGTATAGTGCTCACAAAGAACTCCGTGTGTTGATTTTCAGACAATACGATTGGTAAATGTGGCTAAAATCATCAAAATACCGAATATCGCGGGGTATCATTATATGGGAGCTATACGTTATCGTTAACCTATATAGAGAATTCTCTGTCGGGGGGTAAAGTGCTCACAAAGAACCTCTTGTGTACAAAGAAATCCTTGTGACCATTCCGTTGAAAAATGTGGCTAAAAACATCAAAACACCGAATATCGGGGGTACCGTTATATGAGGGCTATACGATATCGTGGACCTGTATAGACAATTCTCTCTCAGGGGGTGAAGTACTCAAAAGGAACTACTTGTGTGGATTTTAAGACAATTCCATTGAAAAGTATGGCTAACATCATCAAAATACCTAATATCGGGGGGTACAGTTATATGGGGGATATACGATATCGTGGACATATATAGACAATTCTTTTTGAGGGGGTAAAATGCCCACAAGGGACTCCTTTTGTGGATTTTCAGACAATTCCATTGAAAAATGTGGATAAAATCATCAAAATACCGAATACCGTGGGGGTACAGTTATATGGGGGCTATACGATATTGTGGACCCATATAGATAATTCTCTGCCGAGGCATAAAGTACCCACAAGGAACTCCTTGTGTGGATTTTCATACAATTCCGATGAAAAATGTGGGTAAAATCATCAAAATACCGCATATCGGGGGGTATCGTTATATGGGGGATATACGATATCGTGGACCTGTATAGAAAATTCTCTCTCAGGGGGTAAAGTACTCACAAGGAACTACTTGTGTGGATTTTAAGACAATTCCATTTAAAAATGTGACTAACATCATCAAAATATCGTGGACCGATATAGCCCATCTTCGAACTTGACCTGCCTGCAGACAAAAGAGAGATCCGTGCAAAATTTTAGCTTCCTATCTTAATTCGTTTAGACTGTAGCGTGATTACAACAGACGGACAGACGGACGGACGGACAGGGCTAAATCGTCTTAGAATTTGATCAAGAATATATATACTTTGTAGGGTCTAAAATGATTATTTCGATGAGTTACAAACGGAATGACGAACTTAATATACCCTCCATACTTTTTTTGGTGGAGGGTATAAAAACTGAAACTGTTATTTCTAAGCCACTCGTCCGACAGCTGTTAAAATTATTCTAGTGACATCAGAGAATTTTCCAGAAAAAAAGTTAATCGTGATGGAATTCAAGCGTGATAGTGTGATATCTTTATATTTGGCTGGAGAACCACAAGTGGCTATCGCTAGAGCACTCCAGCATTTAAATGTGAATAATTTTTTTGTGTCTCGTACCATCGTTCATTACCGTGATGCTGGTAGCGTAGCCCTACGTCAAGGAAGTGGACAGAAGAAAACAGCAACATCAGTAGAAATGGTTTGAAAAGTAAAGAATCGACTTGATCGAAACCCGCGTCGCAGTGCCCGAAAAATGGCTCGTGAGCTGAACATATCGCAATATTCCATTCGGCAAATATTGAAAAATTAGTTTGGGGTAAAGCCAATGAAATTGCAAAAAGTGCAAGAACTTACACCGCCACAAAAAGAAAATAGACTCAAAAGATCTAAAGAGTTGCTTCGCTTGGCCGAAAGTGGTGAACTGTCGAATTTGGTTTTCGACGATGAGAAAACATTCGTTGTCCAGCAGTTTGTAAACAAACAAAATGATCGTGTTTACTTGCCAAAGAGGTCAGCTGAAAATGTGCACCTTCTGTTGGCCACCAGAACTCAAGCGCCGGCCATGGTGATGGTGAGGGTGTATTTAAGGCTTGGGCACGCAAACATTTTGGCTACAGACCTTGGACATTCCAACAGGACTCAGCACTATTGCACTCAGCAAGCGCCACTCAAGAATGGTTACAAAATGAGGTTCCTCGCTTCATTTCTAGCGCACAATGGCCACTAAAATCTCCGGATACCAAAATACCGCAGAGCAACATTTGGGCAGCGTGTGACGGTTTCATTGGCCGTTTAAAGGCCATAATTCGTGCCAAAGGTGACCCATTCGAACAAATCTAAACTTTTTCTAAAATTGTTGCAAAATGGTCAGGCTTAATCCCTTTATTGTTGTTTTTATAAAAACAACGTATGGCGTAGGTTTCGGAAAGAGCCACCAATCCTCATCAGTTCCCTTGTTTTTATTTTAAATCTTTACAATATCTAATATAGTAAGGTGCCGATTTATGGGGTATATACGATATTGTGGACCTATTAAGACAAATCTATGTCTAGGTATAAAGTACTCACAAGGAACTCCTTGTGTGGTTTTTCAGATAATTACATTGGAAACAGTGGCTAAAATCATCAAACTACTGAATTTCGGGGGGTATCGTTATATGGGGGATATACGATATTACGGACCTATATAGACAATTCCCTTTCAGGGGGTAAAGTGCTCACAAAGAACTCCTTGTGTGGATTTTCAGAGAATACGATTTGAAAATGTGGCTAGAATAATCAAAATACCGAATATCGATTGTACCGTTATATGGGGGCTATACGATATCGTGGACCTATATACATAATTCTCTGCCGAGGTATAAAGTACCCACAAGGAACTCCTTGTGAGGATTTTCAGACAATTCCGTTGAAAAATGTGGGTAAAATCATCAAAATACCAAATATATGGGGATACCGTTATATGGGGGATTTACGATATCGTGTACCTATATAGATAATTCTCTGCTGAGATATAAAGTACCCACAAGGAACTCCTTGTGTGGATTTTCAGACAATTCTGTTGAAAAATGTGGGTAAAATCATCAAAATACCGAATATCGGGGGGTACAGTTATATGGGGGATATACAATATCGTGGACCGATATAGATAATTCTCTCTCAGGGGGTAAAGTATGCACAAGGAACTACTTGTGTGAATTTTCAGACAATTCCAATGTGGCTAACATCTTCAAAATACCGAATATCCGTTATATGGGGGCTATACGATATCGTGGACCGATATAGCCCATCTTCGAACTTGACCTGCCTGCAGACAAAAGAGAGATCTGTGCAAAATTTTAGCTTCCTATCTTAATTCTTTTAGACTGTAGACAGACGTACAGGGCTAAAGAATATATATACTTTGTTGGGTCTAAAATGATTATTTCGATGAGTTACAAACGGAATGACGAACTTAATATACCCTCCATACTATGTATGGTGGAGGGTATAATAACTTCTATGAGAAAAAACATTTTTTACCCAAGTGACGAGATCGTAAGCTCAATAGAAGAGGAACCAAAAAATTAAATAAAACCAAAATTCTTTTGGAAAATCTTCTAAATCTTACAACCGCACTTATAAACATTTACGTCTTTCTCCACTTGTTATGCTTTCGTTCTACTTGCACGAAGTGGCATAACCATGTAAGCTGGTTTTGTCTGTTACAACAAAACCCCTTCGCCGACTGTGCCTTGTCTATTAATAGAACAGAGTTGGGTTGTCTGTTCAGGATACCATAATATTTTGTTGTTGCAAAATGGTCAGGCTTAATCCCTTTATTGTTGTTTTTATAAAAACAACGTTTGTTTATTTTTTCTAAAATTTGATGCTATTTCTGACATTTTCTGCTTTTATTCAATAAGGTTTAAAAAAATGTATAAATTTTGGCGTTTGACTTTGTTGCAGATTTGTATCTCACCCTGTATAGGTATATCTTTTCCACCCGATTTCAGATTTAATCTACACTATAAATATCGCCTCTGTAGCGATTTGGACAAAAGAGATGGTTTTGATTGTCGAAGTGTGTCAATATGTTGCTGTCTTTGCCAGTTTTGCAAACTCATGTAAAAGTTCGTAATTTTTGTTTCAAATCTCCAGTGTTGTAAACATTTGTACAAAACATAAACATTCGTTTCACATAGCGGCTGTTAAATCAGCAAACATAATGACCCCAACACCAAGTTAATTAAATTTTAATATTTACACTTGAATAAACCCATTATCGGAGTGAAATTTACAATCGCCATTGGCTCTTTAATTTACAGCAATTCACTTCATAGACTTTAAAGCAATAGAAGAAAAGCAATTACTTTCTTTGCCATTGCTTTCTTGGAGATCAACCAGACCTTGACAGTTTCAATTCGATTCAAAAAAAGTTATGGCTTTTTACACATTAGACCTCCAGGCATCCTTGAATGAGTTTGTAGTTTTTTTTTTCTCATATCATTCTAACGATTGATAACACTGTGCAACAGTTAATATGACATTTCGACTAAAAGTTATAGTATTCGGTTAGTAGGTCCAAACAGCCGAAAGAGGAAATGGATTCTCAGGTCGAACTGTTTTGTATGATGTGTAACTCTAAAGAAAGATACACAAGAAAAATACAAACTGCAACAAAGTCAAACGCCTTAATTCTTACATTTTTTAATTTTTATTGAATGAAAGCAAAAAATGTCGGAAATAGAATCAATTTTTAGAATGAGTTTAGATTTGTTCGAATTGGTCACCTTTGGCACAACGGCTTACTGAAACCAAAACACGCTGCCCGAATGTTGCTCTATGGTATTTTGACCCATTCCCGGCGAAGCGCTTACTTGAGGTGATTGATACTTTGGTATTTTTTAGTGCCAACCTTGCTTTCCTAAATACTCCAGACACAATAGTCCAACGGATTAGTATGCGGAGATCTTGGTGGACATTGTGCAGTGGAAATGAAGTGGGGAACCTCATTTTGTAACCATTCTTGGGTGGCGCGTGCTGAGTGCGATGGTGCTGAGTCCTGTTGGAATGTCTATAGTCTGCGGCCAAAATGTTTGCGTGCCAAAGGCTTTAATACACCCTCCAGAATATTTTCGCGATAATATTCGGCATTTATTCTGGTGCCACGCTCGATTAATACGAGCGGAGAGCGACCATCGGCCGTTATGGCGGCCCACACCAACACCTTGGTCGGCGCTTGAGTTCTGGTGGCTAACCGAAGTGCACATTTCAGCTGACGTCTTTGGACAACGAATGTTTTCTCATCCAAAACCAAATTTGGCAGTTCACCACTTTCGGCCAAGCGAAGCAACTCTTTAGCTCTTTTGAGTCTATTTTCTTTCTGTTGCGGTGTAAGTTCTTGCACTTTTTGGAATTTCAATGGCTTTACCCGAACTAATTTTTCAATATTTGCCGAATAGAATATTGCGATATGTTCAGTATGTTTCGGCCACTGCGACGCGGGTTTTGGATCAAGTCGCTCTTTACTTTCCGAGCCATTTCTGCCGATGTTGCTGTTTTCTTCCGTTCACTTCCTTGACGTCGGACTACGCTACCAGTATCACGGTAACGAGCGATGGTACCATTTGTAAATGAGGAAGCAGTAGAGCTAGAACTCTTAAATTTGTACTGACTGAGTGTATGATAGATGTACCCAAGGGTTTTTGGAAATTCGCACTAGAAGTGTACGAAAAGTACTAAAATGTACTTCATTTGGTACCATTTCGTATCATGTGAACGGTTAGCGCTAAAAACTTGAAATTTGGAATGTGAATCAATGTTGAGGAGTTGAGTCGATGTAAGGAGGTAGCTTTGGAAGTGTGTAGTCATGTATATGAAAAGTACTAAACGGTACTACATTTAGTACAATTTGAATTCGGAGGAATGGATGGAGCTGGAATCCGGAAATTTAAAATTGACATTACTGGCGGAGTGTTGGATTGGGATATGAAGGAAGTTTTCGAAATTTGTGCTTATGTGCACGAAAAGTACGAAATGGTACTAAATTTGGTACAATTTCGATAGAGCTGGAATTCTTAAATTTAGAAATAAGATGACCATTGCATTTTAAGACTGAGGAATGTAGGTACTTTTGGAAATTCGTGCTTATCTGTACTATATGGTACAACATTTTGTAAAATTTGTGTTTAGGCGAACCGATAAGGATGAAACCCTAATATTAGGAAATACCATTTCTATTGGATTGCATGAGGTAGGTTGTAATGGAAATGGAATGTGTACTAAATGTTACTAGACAATGTACAAATTGGAATTATGGAATTATGAAAAATGAGCTCGGGGTAAAGCCATTGAAATTCCAAAAAGTGCAAGAACGTACACCGCAATGGAAAGAAAATAGACTCAAAAGGTCTGAAGAGTTGCTTCGCTTGGCCGAAAGTGGTGAACTGCCGAATTTGGTTTTCTCCGATGAGAAAACATTCGTAGTGCAGCAGTTTGTAAACAAACAAAATGATCGTGTTTACTTGCCAAAGAGGTCACCTGAAAATCTGCACCTTCGGTTGGCCACCATAACTCAAGCGCCGGACATGGTGGGCACGCAAACATTTTGGCGCAGACCTTGGACATTCCACCACCCAAGAATGGTTACATTTCCAGCGCACATGCGCCACGAAAATCTCCTGATACCAATCCGTTGGACTATTGTGTCTGGAGTATTTTTGGAAGCATGGTTGGCACTAAAAAAAAATGTATGGTACGGCGGGAATGGGCCAAAAATACCGCAGAGCAACATTCGGGCAGAGTGTGGCGGTTTCATTGGCCGTTGAAGGCCATAATACGTGCCAAAGGTGATCAATTCGATCAAATCTAAACTTATTCTACAATTTGATGCTATTTCCGACATTTTTCGCTTTCATTCAATAACATTTAAAAAAAAAGAAAAAATTATGGCGTTTGATTTTGTTGCAGTTTTTTATCTCATCCTGTAGATGTCAATGTTGGTTCTGAAATTTTATATTGAGGTCTCTGTTGGTAAGTGGGCTCGAGATATGTAGGCGGTTTTTGGAATTATGTACTATAATTGATCTTATTTCCAATTAGTTTTGCTAAAAAGTTTTATGTTGGTTCTTCAGAATCTAAATTGATTACTTCGAGGAGGCAGGAGGCCCGAAAAGACTTCAGTTGGAGGTTTTGATTTATAAAATGAACTTGACCACCACATCACTTGAAATTTCAATGAACAGAAAATTGTTGCACTGTGTAATGGTCAAATGTTGTTTTCTATGGTTTGTGGTTGTACGGCTTTAAGAAGCAGAGGACAAAATTAAGGAAAATTAAAAGCAGATTAGATGCTAATGAGCAGCAAGTGCTCATTTCACATAGCTGTTGGTTTCTATCTAATGGATAGAGGAAAGAATAATGAATGGAGACTGAAGACAAATGTTGGATAATGCAATTATGCGATAGTGAATTTCACATCCTCTCTCACACACACCCCCCCCCCAACACACACACACAAACACATATATAGAATATTGGCAGGAGATTATGGCTTGTGGTATTTGCCATTCTGATAGAAAAATTAACTTGCGATCCATTACTGACAGAATTGATATGAATCTGATGACAATGTGTGTGTTAAAGTGGAAGTCCGCGTCTTATTTAAAATCCGCAACCATTGAAATGCATAAGAACTAAGTTAACTAATTATAGCATGTAAAAATACCAGTTTTGTTCCTTTGTTTAAGAGTCAAACTAGGAAATGAACGAAATGTGAAATTTACTCTTAGATAACTCGTTTGCTCGGATAGCATTGGTAAAAATATGAAAACAATGTAGTAATCGAATATTCAAAATGACAGAGTAAACCTCTTTATGTATAGACATATATAAAGTAATTGGGATCTCTATTTTCAAAACAAAAAAAAAAAAAAACAAGTAAGCAAAGGCTACAGTCGAGCGGGGCCGACCGTTGAATACCCTACAACACTATAATAAACGATACAGTTTATATAGGCGAGATACTCGAAAGAATTCCACAAGATATTGTGACAAATAATAAAAGAAAACCATCAGGTTTCGTTCTCTAATTTTCAAATAATAGCAACTTTAACTAATTTGCTCATTTCCAATTTATTGGTAGAAGTGGCAAAAGATTAACATTTATTATTGGTTTTTGACTGAAATGCATCTATATGAGATACAGACATTTGACTATAATCTTCAACGAAATCAGCGTTAACGAAATAGTCAGAAGTGCGTATTTCCTGTATTTGTGAATTCTCCAATATGTCACTGGAATGGACATTTTGGTATTTTGTCTACAAAAGTTGGCAAACTCCTTCACACATTGAATGTTTTTGGATGGCCATCCAAAACTGCTTGGCTTTTGCAATGTCCGGTAACCGCCATTCAAATGTGCGTGAGGACCAGGCGATAATTACTACCTGCTGACAATTTTGCTGTTTTTGGTCCATTTCAACCCCTAAATATATGGCGATCATCTCCAAAAAGAGTAGGCTTCTATTCTGACCCTCATCTTATCCCCATGCAAACTTTCGTAAGGATCGGGCCACAAATGCGGTCTGTATATGATATCCTGAAAACCTAACTACTTAGTTTTGTTAGCTGTAGAAATATTACCAAATGTTTAATTCAAAATGAAAATATGCCAAAAATATGACAAAATTGAAAAAATATGAGAAATGTTACAAATCCAATATTTTCATCTTTAGAGAGATATTTTTATGCAATTATTTTAGACGTTTTTTCTTTCCTGCCAAGAGGCCATTTTGATTTAATGAGAACTGTCGAAATCAGTTCAGCCGTTCTCGACATATAAGAGATCTTTCAAGTATATCTTCTTTGATAGACATATATATCGCACCTATTTTGCTATATATCCGATTTGTTGGATGTTAACATCAATGTAAAGATCAGAAGTAACCCTGTCATGGCTTTGTGATTTCGCCGGGATTTAAAATATTCGCGGTTTAATGAAAAATTTCCAATTTTTTCAATACAAAAGATATGGTCTATTTTACCCGCTAAATATTATCCGATGACCACCCAAATTGGTAGGCTTCTTCCCCGCCCTAAACTCTAGCTACATGCGAAATTCCGAAATTGGCGATCATCTCCAAAAGAAATAGGGTTCTATTCTGACCCTAGCCCCACCTCCATTCTAAATTTCGTGAAGATCGGGCCATAATTGCGACCTGTGGAGTGATTACAAATTAACATGGACAGACGGACAGACGGACGGACGGACATACATAGCTAGATCGACTTAGCTCGGCGAGCTAGGAAGATCCATATATACTTTCCTATGTGGGAAACCAATATTTTGAGGTGTTACATAAATTCTGGCCCAATCAAACTTATAATACCCCCAACACATAGTGTTGTAGGGTATAAATATTGATTTAGGAATTATTGATATTTAAGAGAACATCCCGTAATTTAAAAATTTATAAGAATAGTTATACTTAAATGATCCACTGTTGAGCATACGGTATTTTTTAAAGCAGGCATATTCGTACGAATAACTGTTAAAATAGTACAACAAAAAGAGAACAATGTACATCGCATTTTCATGTAAGTGCAATAACACGGCGTGTATTAGAAATCCATTTGGCCATGAATCGAAATTGTCTGGCCCTCGAAGTGTTGCAATAATAGGGTGTACATACATTTCAATCAGCAATCGAAGATAAGAATCGGGCATCAAGTTATGCATCATACCTTATAGTCGAAATGGACATTTATGTGTAACCTCCAAAAGCTGTAAATTTGAATTTTAATTTCAACAGAATTTGAGAATTTTCAAAGTTATCCACAACAATACATATATGTGATCTGACATTATAAGGCTACCATAAGGGGAAGTTTTATTCTGGTGATTTTTATGCCCTACCTTGAAAATGATGTTGACAGGTTTGTAACCATTATTTTAAAGAAATAAATCTTAACAAAAAACGTGTAAAAACTAATAAGTTTGGCAGGGCAGAACTTTAAATACAAACAAGTAAAAAAGCAGTAAGTTCTGCCGGGCCGAACTTTGAAGACCCTCCACCATTTGGAACGAATTAGAAAATTTTCAAAAAATAAAATCCATTAAAAATTCTGTTAAAATCTTTAAAATATCTAATGCCGATATATGGGGGGACATACGATATTGTGGACCTATATAGACAATTAACTTTCAGGGGTTAAATGCTCACAAAGAACTCCTTTTGTGGATTTTCAGACAATACCATAGGAAAATATGGCTAAAATCATCAAAATACCGAATATCGGAGGTACCGTTATTTGGGGGATATACGACATCGTTAAGCTCTCTGTCAGGGGGTAAAGTGCTCACAAAGAACCTCTTGTGTACAATTTCAGACAATTCAGTTGAAAAATGTAACTAAAATCATCAAAATACCGAATATCGGAGGGTACCGTTATATTGGGGTCTATACGACGTGGACCTACATACGCATTGTTTGTCAGAAGCCATTACCATATTTAAATTCAAAAATAAACGATGAATAATGTAGCTAAAATCATCAAAATACCGTATATAGGAAGGTATCGTTATATCGGAGTTATACGAAGACCTGGAACAGCATAGATAATTTTCTGTCACAGGCTCCAGCATCCATTACGAACTTCAAATAAGACATCTCAAACAATTCCGGTGTGTATTGTCCCTAAAATCGTCAAAATTCCGAATATAGGGAGGTACTGATGTATGGGGCCTATACGAAGACCTGGACCTGTATAGACAATTTTCTGTCACTGACTGTAGTTCCCATTACGAACTCTAAATACGTAATTTGAAACAATTCTGGTGGATAATGACGCTAAAATCATCAAAATACCGAATATAAGAAGGTACCGTTATATGGGGAATATACGAAGACGTGGACCTGCACAGACAATTTTCTGTCCTAGGCTGTAGGCTGTGGCTTCAAATACCAAATTTGAAACAATTCGGACCGATATTCTGTATTTTCAGGATTTTAGCGATTTTATTTGCCGGAATTATTTAGAATTTCGTATTTAAAGTTGGTAATGGGTACTACAGCCTATGACATTTTTTTGTATGCAGGTTCAAGTCCTCTTATAGCTCTCATATAACTATACCTCCCGATATTCGATATTCTGATAATTTCAGCAACATTATTCACCGGAATCGTTTCAAATTTCGTACTGGAAGATCCTAATGGGTACTACATCCTAAGACAGAAAACTGTCTGTGCAGGTCCACGTCTTCGCATAGACCCTATGTAACGGTACCTCCTGATATTCGATATTTTGACGATTTTAGCGACATTATCGCCGTAATCCTTTCAAATTTGGTATTTGAAGTTGGTTATAGGTATTACAGCCTATGACAAAAAATTGTATATGCAGATCTACGTCTTCGTATAGCCACCATATAGCGGTACCTCCCGATAGTCGATATTTTGACGATTTCAGCAGCATTATTCACCGGAATCGTTTCAAATTTCGTACTGGAAGATTCTAATAGGTACTACAACCTAAGACAGAAAATTGTCTTTGCAGGTCCACGTCTTCGGTACCTCCCGATACTCCGTACTTTCATGATTTTTGCGAGATTATTCACCGTACTTGTAACAAATTTCGTAATGGGCTCTACAGCCTATGGGAAAAAAATTTCGTATACAGGTCCACGTCTTAGTCCCAATATAACGGTTTTCATTTAAGTGTTAGCTTTCGTATTTTTTTTTTTTTCAAAATTTTCAATTTCCTTCGGATTGTATTAAAAGTTCGGCCCGTCAGAACTTAGTCGACCGCAGTATTACATTTTCATACTTCATCTAATGCAGATAAAAATATGTCTATGGACAAAATTACAAGAAATCTTTATAACATATCTTAATGGAAATATTAAGATGCATTAAGTCTGAATGGGATCGGATATTAACTTCGCGTTTTCTGAATATTAAAAATGTTGACCCTTTGTTGGAGAGGTATCAGAAGGAGTGGACTGATATATTCTAACTTCACAGCAGATCTTGCGCGAGTTAACTTCCGTACCGCCGAAAAATCAGAAAACAAGAATTATTCTGTTTTAGATGCCAAATACAACTGATGCTTTATTCAAAAAATTCTTATATTTAAGCGATTTTACAATTATTGATTTTTCTTAGAGTTAACAAAGAACAAAGGAACATAAAATCTAGAGCTATCAAGAAAAATACTTAAGCTAAAAATTTGTATTGGGTACAGTAAAAGTAAACATTTCTTTTTGGGTTATTTCCGTCATAGTTTTATTACTAGTGTTGTTATTGTGATGTTGAAGTGGAGAATTATTGCTGACGAAATAATGTCAACAATATTGGTGTTAGCTCTTTGGTGCTTATGACAATGTTGTAACTAATAATGATGTTAATAATAATGATATTAATAATAATGATGTTAATAATAATGATGTTAATAATAATGGTGTTAACAATAATGATGTTTTTAATAAATGAGGTTGTGGTTGAAAATAATGAACTTAATAATAATGTTGTTTATTGGTGGCTGTAGGTAACTCCTCCCTCTCCAGAATGAAGTGAGGGCCAAAGGGGCTTCGGATCATTTGTGGCCAAAACTTCATTATTGTTGTGGGTTATGGAGTAGATTAATTTTATAGGCTTTCTTGTTACTAATATTATTGATAATATTATGATTATAGAACTAATTATACCAAATGCGGAATAAGAAATTGTTTTGTAATTGTCAGAGTCTGTTTGAAGAAATTCGATATTTGCTTTATTTTGGAATCTGTATTGATCTAGTTTGGGTAATGTTAGTTCGTCTCTTATGGAGAGTGTTGTAATATTGTTTGAGAAGCTAGTTTGGAAGGTTATTGTGCTAATGTTTTCTTGGTGAATATTCGGTTTATCTGTATACCAGACATTATTAAATAAGATTTTGCATTCATTAAAATTAATAACAGAGGAAGACTTGATTGGTAGACTCTTAGTTACGTTGTTACATACTGTGGTTATGTTTCCTATTGGAGGGTTTATAAGCACTAGGTAATTTGGTTCTGGATATATTATGTCCGTAGTTAATCCTATGTCTCTAAGGTGACATGCCACCGTTTCTTCTCTAAGCAAAATTGATTTTAGGCAATCTCTATTTCTTTCGTATTGAGTTTCATAGTTGCAGTAAAATTTTTGTTCTATTTGTTTGCATCGGTTGTCGAAAAGATAAAGGTTATCATTGTTTATTAAAGCGTATTCACCGGTTATTATTTCTAAGGTGTTATTTATGGGGGTTTTGATTATGTGTAATAATTTAAATAGTTCATTAGAAATTATAGGAATTTGTATGTCAAATATTATGTTTGTGTCGTTATAATATGCTGTCAGTTGTAGTAATTCATATATATGTTCTGGTGATATAATGTCCGTTGCATTGTTAAGTATGTTGTGTATTTCATTCAGTTCGTCAGTAGTTAATATTAATTTTGGGACGGTGTTAAGCCTTGCTAATACTACTGATTCTGCGATATCATTAAGGTGGTCGGTAAGTATATCTATGTTAAAACTGATTTGAAGTAAATTTTGCATTTGGATTATTGCATTAACCGAGGGGTTTATGGCATTTCTTGTCTGGTTTTGAATCATCATTATAGAACGTTCTATTAGGTTTTGTTCTTCATTTATGTGATTGGTAATGTTTTCGAATCTTGTTATCATTTTGTTATTTAACATCATTTGGTTTTTAAGCGTTGTTTTTATTTGGGTATTTCCTCTAGTTAAATTGTCAATGTTTTTATTTAGTTCTTCTGCATCTTTGTAGTCCATATTTCCCGTTATGAATTTGATTGCTGATCCTAAGGCATTTACAAGTCCCCGTTTTTTCCTATAATTTGGGGTTAATATATCCAATTTGGCTGAGAGATTATTCAGTTTCAGTTTCGTAGTTCTAAGTTGTGATGCTGTAAATCTTGTCTCCTCTATTCGATCCAAAGTTTGCTTTATAGTGTTAATATTGTCGTTATATGTTTTAAGGTTAATAACATGGATTAGATGTTGAAAGTCTGTGATTAATTTAGCATCGCCTAGTTGTAGTGGTATAAGTCCCTGAGTCTGCGTTATGTTTGTTATTGTGACGTCGGATTGTACAGGTACGAACCTAAAAGACAAATAGAAGTCAGTTTATGTAAGACGTTTTCTTTTAATTTTGGCTTTATGTAGTTTTTGGTTATTTGACGTTATCAGCGTCACTTTCTTGTTTTCCTTGACTACCCTCTTTGAGAAGCGAGGGGTCATTTTGTTCCTCCCTGATTCCCTTCTGTATATTGTCTGGTTTTCAGTTAAATCTTCTGGTTCTTCCCTATTTGCGTTTAGTTTTTTTATACGTTTGTCAGTGTCCATGGATAATTTATCTTTAATAATTTTGTGTAAGTCATTTTGAAATTCTTGTAGTCTATTTAAGTAGTCATGTTCAGAGTTATAGCTTAATGTCTTTTCGAAGTTATAAGTCCTACCATAGAAGAGTTCAAATGGGGTTAATTTTGTAGCACTATGGATTGCGTTGTTATAGGTAAAAATGACTTCTGATAGTATTTCGTCGTGATTTAGTGGTATTTCTGATGACTTATACTTTTCGTAAACTATTCTGTAGGTCTCGGTAATGGTTGAATGTAATCTTTCTACGGGAGAGTTTCCTGTACTTTGATGAAATGATGTATAATGTAAGGTTATCTGATGCATTTTACAAAAATCTTTTATAATGGATGCATTAAATTCAGCGCCCTGATCACAAACAATTTTCTTGGGTATGCCGTGTAGGCTTATGAAATGTTTGAAACTTTTCAGAATTGATAGGCTATTCCTAGAGTCTAAAGAGTAAGCGGCTGCAAATTTAGAAAATTTGTCTATGATGGTAAGTATATTACGCTTGTTTATACAATAGATATCTGTGTGGATAATATCCAGTGGTTTTTCGGGAATTTCAGGTTTTTGAAATTTGGGTTTTGGTGGTTTCCTGTCATATTTTAAAGTTTGGCATGTATGACAATGATTAATACAATTTTGTATTTTGTTTTTCATGAAAGGGAAGTAGTACTCTCGTTTTAAGTGTGCATATGTCTCTTGAATACCTCTATGGTTATGGTTCATATGGTATTCATTAATTATTTTGTCTTGCTCATCAATGGTTCTTATGTCTTGTAGAATGTCCATGCATCGTACTAACTTAAATAGTTTGCTGTTTGCAAAGTATTTTGAGTAGGTGCTTTGAATTAATTTAAATGTATCGTCATCTGCCATAAGCGCAGAGACTTTATTTGGTGTTATATAAATTTGGAAAATGTTAGTCAATGTTTGTTCGTCGTACTTTTCTCTACGTATAGTCTTGCGTATTTTATTTTTAAATATTGTTTCTAAGGTTATTGGTGAGCCACCGATTTGAGTTTGAAATATAATTTGAATATTAAATTCGTTAATTGGTCTTTCTGATATCGGTATTCCATCGTCAACATTTTCGTCGGAGGAATGGATTGTTGTTCCTTGTGTACCATGGTTTGAGATGTTATCAACTGAATTAGTGTTTATATCGACATGTTCATTTACAGATAGATTGTCTAATTTAATACGACTTAGTGCGTCTGCGTTAGTATTTAATTTTCCTTTTTTGTAGATAATTTCATAGTCATATTCTTCTAGTTTTAATCTCCAGCGGATTAATTTTGAATTTGGTTCTTTTAGACTCATGATCCATGTAAGGGGCCTATGGTCGGTAATTATTTTAAATTTCCTTCCAAAAAGGTATGGCCTGAAATATTTTGTCGCCCATACGATAGCAAGTAATTCTTTTTCTATCGTCGAGTAATTTATTTCGCTATTCGATAATGTACGACTTGCGTAACATATAGGCTTGTCACTACCTATTGGTCCTTGGGAAAGTATTGCTCCTAAAGCAAAGTCGCTAGCGTCGGTGGTTAAATTAAATGGTTTTGAAAAGTCAGGATATTGGAGCAGTGGGTCGTTCATTAAAAGATTTTTGCAAGTAGCAAATGTGTTCAAATATCTCTCGTTTAATATTATTTTTCTCCCTTTCTTAAGACATTCTGTGAGGGGTTTCGTTAATTTCGAGAAATCTTGAATAAATTTCCTGTAATAACCGAGTAGTCCTAAAAATGATTTTATTTGTTTTTGTGTTTTTGGTATGGGGAAAGCTTTTATGGCATGAATTTTATCAGGGTTGGGTTTAATACCATCAGTGGAAATAACATGTCCGAGAAAAGAACATTCTTTCTTTAGGAATTCTGATTTGTCCAGTTGTATCTTAAGATTGGCTGTACGTAATTTACCGAGTACTTTTTTCAAGTGTTGTATGTGCTCCTCTAAGGAAGTTGAATATATAACTATGTCATCTAAATATACAAGGCAGACTGTCCCGATCAAGTCACTTAATACATTGTCCATTACCCTTTGGAAAGTGGATGGAGCATTTTTTAATCCAAAAGTCATCCTTACGAATTCATAGTGACCTCTATCGACAGAAAATGCTGTTTTACCAATATCTTTTGGGTGCATTTCGATCTGGTGAAAACCGCTAGCTAAATCTAAAGTTGTGAAGTAGAGACTTCTCCCCAATTTATTTAATATGTCAGTTATGTTGGGTATGGGATATTTATCAGAAACAGTTTTCTCGTTTAATTTGCGATAATCTATAACAAGTCTCCATTTTTGTATATTGCTCGAGTCTAATTTTTTTGGTACGATCCATATAGGAGCACTCCATGGTGAAAAACTTCTTCTAATTACACCTTGTTGCAACATTTTATCGATTTGTTTGCGTATTTCCTCTTTGTGTATGTAAGGGTACCTGTATGATTTTGTAAAAATGGGTTTGTCGTCAGTTGTCCTTATTTGGTGTTTGATTTGATTCGAGAATGTCAATTGTTCTCCCTCCTTGAAAAACACATCTTCAAAGCATTTGCAAACCTTCAGCAAAGCTTGTTTTTCCTCTTTATTAAGATGACCGGTCCTTATCGAATCTAAAATGTCATGATTATCATTCATACAGTTGTGTTCTAAACTGAAGTTATTAACTTCGATGTAATTCTGGTCGTTGTATGGTGTCGTCTTTATTGGTTGTTCAATGTATGCAATTTTATCATGTCCAGAAGTATTAACTATTTCCACAAGGCTGTACCACTTTTTAGAATGATACAGTCCCTCTGAAATAAAGAGGTCAGAACCCAAAAAAGTCCTTGGGAGAAAAAAGCTACCATTTTGTGTGTCTACCGGTACATTAATAACAACTCTGGAAGAGCTTGGAATAATGAATTTCTCAGAAGTGAAATTGGGTTTGAGATGAATAGGTATGATGGCTTGACTTGTTACTAGAGTTTTGTTACCTAGGTCTATTTTAGCTTTGAGAAAATCTAATATGTCCAATCCTATTAGTCCATCGAAATAGTTGTGAAATTTGAAGACAAAAAATTCTGTATCTCCTTTTTGTTTGAATTCCGTAAATAAGGGTAGTTTAATTTTTTTGTCCAGTGAGTGTTTAGTTAAAATTGTTGTGATTGTAATTGGTTTGCAAGTCATACACTCTTCGTCATTTACAAATTCTGGGTTTATGAATGATGACGATGCTCCAGTATCTATTAAAAATTTCAGGGGTCTACCAAATGGGGAGGATATGTTAATATAGGGTAATGTGTGTCCATGTTTGTTAATATCTAAGTATCCCGTTGGTGTGGGTAGGCATTCATATGAAAATTTTCATTATCAACTATTACATTTTCGTATTCCGTTCTAATACCATTATTTTGTTGGTCTTTTAGATCGTTCATGTCATTATCATCATTTTGATGATAAGTGTAGTTTTGTTCGAAGTCATTGTCATGTGTTTGTCCGTGGTAATATCCGTCTAGATCATTATGGTAAGCTTGAGACACATTGACGTTGTTTAGGTACGATGTCTGTCTCGTTTGTGTAGTCATAGGTTTTCTTAAATGACTATAACCAGAACTAACATCCATTGGTTCTGGTGGTGGTAAGGGTTTGGTCGTAAGCTGTTGCTGCCTGAAGTTGCTGAATTTGCTCTGTCCGGACCCATTGTGAGAAAAGGTATTTCCATTAGGTGCTTGAGGTCCCTTTTGTGAAAATGCATTAGTTATTGGATTATATTGATTTCTTCCCTGAGTATTAACCGTGTTTTGGAATCTATTTATATTGTTTTGTGCGTAATGGTGAATTTGTCCGTGTGTAAATCTATGTGTGTTATTCATATTTGGTTGGTAATTACGAGCAGGGGCATAATTCCGTGTATTCTGTCTATACCTTGGTTGGTAGAATGGTTGGTTGTAAGTTAGTCTTCTTGAATATTGTATATTTTGTTCCTGAATGCAGAATGTTAATGCTTCATCTAATGAATCGGGTCTCATAGACCTAATCATTGAGCCAAGGGGTTCTCGGAGGCCTATTAAGAATGCATCTAAGCACATTTTAGCGTTAAATTCGCGCCTCGAGTTTATGACATGTTTGTTAGTTTCATGAATTGATATATTATTATTTATTGCTGCCTGTAGCTCTATAACTGAACCATAAAATTCTTGCACAGTCTGATTAGTTTGTCGTAAATTGTGGAGTTCACGCACAAGGGAGGTTTCACTCCTTTTATCCGAATATTTAAGTATTAGATTCACTTTAATTACCTCCCAAACTAACGGAGTACCGGATGAATTAAGTACTTCATTAGCTTCTCCCACTATTTTGTTTCTGATGGCTCTAAGCACTACTGTTGCTTGGTTAGAACCATCGATATTCGCTAATATTCTTAAAATCTCTTCAACGTTTTCTAAAAAATCATTTAGTTGCCTTGGATTTCCATTAAATGTTGGTAAATCTTTTACGGCATCTGGAATTTTTAATGTTTCGTATGCTTGAGAGGATTGTGACGGTTGTTGAGATTGTAGCGCCTGAGGGGCACTAATGTCATTAACGGTAGTCATTTCTTGTTGTTCCGGTATTGCAGTTAAGTATCGAATAGAATATGGTCTTGGTCTTAGTCTTCGCATTTAATATAATTACCCTTTTTATTGATTTGAGATATTTTGATTAGCCTTTTTCTTTATAATTGAAATATTTCTTTGCTTATTTCTGTTTTATATTTTATAAAGTAATATAATAGTGATAAATATTATAATTTTCTTAAAATAATTACCCTAGTATTATCATTATAAATAATTTCATTGTAGATTTCCAAGGTTTTTTTATCTGCTTCTTTCCTCCGATGTGACCTGTATAAGTTGCTTGTAGATATGGACTGCTTCAGGACTATTTCTTGTTCTTCACTTGTAGTTGTTGTTTGTTGTTTTAATTGTTGCTTGTTTTTGTTTTTTTTTTTTTTTTTTTTTTTTTTAGTTTTTTTTTTTTTTGTCGTTTTTGTTACGGTTGTTGTTATTGTTATATGTTATTAACTTTTTAATTGTTATTTTTAGTTGATTTTCCTTTTTTTTTTTGATCTTCACTGTATTGTTATTTGTTTTTGTTAGTTGGTTTTTTTTCCTTGTTTTATCTGATCTGATCCACTATGACCGTATTATTTGTTGATATTCCTTCAACGATTTTCATTAAATATTTATTCCAACCAAAAAGATATTCATTCTCTCTGGATGGTAATATTTGTTGATATTCCTTCAACAAAATATTATTTATGAATTTATATATATTTTTTATTTAAGATATAATTTGTTGATATTCCTTCAACAATTTTTATTAAATATTTATTCCAACCAAAAAGATATTAATTCTCTCTGGATGGTTATATTTGTTGATATTCCGTCAACAAAATATTATTTTTGATTTTAAATATATATTTTTATTTAAGAGATATTCCTTCTCTTCTTATAGTAAATTGTTGATATTCATTCAACAAAATACTATATTGTATTGGCACTTGATTTTCTCGGTTGTACGGACGTAGGTTCTTTTTTTTTCCGATTGTTGGCGCACGATTTTTCTCCTTAAGGATTACTTGATATACCGTCAAGCCTAATTAATTTAATATATTTTTTTTCTTCACCAAATTTTTCTTAAAAAAAAATTTTTATGTCCTTTAAAGGATAGTTCACTGTTTTTTCCACAATTAACTTGTCACTGTTTTTTTTTTGGGGTTTTTTTTTTCCTGTTTTAAGGATACATTTATTTAATTATATATTTTTTTTCACTTGAGAAAGACCGCACCAACAATGGCCGTACGACTGCGCCAGTTAACTTCCGTACCGCCGAAAAATCAGAAAACAAGAATTATTCTGTTTTAGATGCCAAATACAACTGATGCTTTATTCAAAAAATTCTTATATTTAAGCGATTTTACAATTATTGATTTTTCTTAGAGTTAACAAAGAACAAAGGAACATAAAATCTAGAGCTATCAAGAAAAATACTTAAGCTAAAAATTTGTATTGGGTACAGTAAAAGTAAACATTTCTTTTTGGGTTATTTCCGTCATAGTTTTATTACTAGTGTTGTTATTGTGATGTTGAAGTGGAGAATTATTGCTGACGAAATAATGTCAACAATATTGGTGTTAGCTCTTTGGTGCTTATGACAATGTTGTAACTAATAATGATGTTAATAATAATGATATTAATAATAATGATGTTAATAATAATGATGTTAATAATAATGGTGTTAACAATAATGATGTTTTTAATAAATGAGGTTGTGGTTGAAAATAATGAACTTAATAATAATGTTGTTTATTGGTGGCTGTAGGTAACTCGCGAGCTTACTTCGGGTTTTATGATTATTTTGGTTATTTAAAACGATGACCTTTTGTGGGAGAGGTACCAGAGTGAATGGTTCCATGTCTACCATTTTTATAACGGATCTTGTGTATATAGAAATATCGAGATGAACCAGGTGTGAATGGAATAGGATGTTAATTTCGCGTTTTTTGAGTTTCATTGATATTTAAAAGTTTGACCCTCTATGGGTGTGGTACTTGATGGAGTTTACCAATACTGTCCATTTTCGCACCTGACGTAGCACCGATGCAAATGTTGGGATTTGTAAAGTTTGAACAAAAACGGATCATCCTTTCTCTTTCTGCGCAGTAAAATATGTGAACATTTTGTCGTTTTGTGGGAGAGATACCATAAGGAGTGGACCGCTATTGCCCATCTCCGAACTCAATCTAAGTTTGTTAATAAAATTACGATGTACTAAGTTTGGACCAAATTGGATACTCCCTTCGAGAGTTATCGTGTGCAACAGCCAGACAGACATCCCTAGATCGACTCTAAAAGTCCTGAAGCTGATTTGGTCTAAAGTGAATTAGGGGCTAGAATTGTTATTTCGATGAGGCACGTTTTGGCCGTATCAAATGATATGCACCCTCTGTATCCAGGCTGAGGGTATAAAAAATTAGTAATAAATAAATAATATTCGTTTAAATTTTCAGAAAAAAAACTATTTCAAACAGTTTAAAGAAACCATATAATTTGTCATTAAAGAGGGTACATTAATTTCGTTTCGGTCGCCCATATTTAAGTTAACAATATATCAAAGTGACAATTTAATCTACACTTCACAGAAAAAAAGACAAATGTGCGAGATATCATGGAACCCATTGATATCACTGATATGCTTTCGATTCAAAAACTAGCAAGCGATTTGATTTTATGAAGAGTGTGCGGCAGTTATCAGGCGATCATGAGGGCATTGACATTCTTTTGGTTAATAATTTTTGTATTTTGCTACAACAAACTTTTTGTAAGTTTTATTTAGTTAAATGTAATATTGTAATAAAAACTTTTTTGTTTTTCTTTTTTTAGACAAATGGCTATATCGTAGTTGGTGAAAACAATGCAGAGCAATATAAAAATGCGGAAAAAAGAAAAATACTAAAAACCTTAGCAAATTTTATCTGGAGTCCATGGGAAAAGTACTCTACCCCCATGCCATGGGACACTACGAAAATAAAACCCTGGGAAAATTATACTTGGAGTCCATGGGAAAACTTCACAACTTCGATGCCTTGGGACAACACGACTTTCAACCCCTGGGATAACTATACTTGGAATCCATGGGAAAACTACTCTACTCTCATGCCTTGGGTGAATACGACCTTAAAACACAGGGAGAATATCACTTGGAGTCCATGGGAAAACTTCACAACTTCGAGGCCTTGGGACAACACGACTTTCAAACCCTGGCAGAACTATACTTGGAATCCATGGGAAAACTTCACAACTTCGATGCCTTGGGTTAATGCGACCTCAAAACCCTGGGAGAATTACACTTGGAGTCCATGGGAAAACTTTACAACATTGATGCCTTGGGTTAATACGACCCTAAAACCCTGGGATAATTATACTTGGAGTCCATGGGAAAACTTCACAACTTCGATGCCTTGGGTTAATACGACCCCAAAACCCTGGGAGAATTACACTTGGAGTCCATGGGAAAATTTCACAACTTCGATGCCTTCGGTTAATACGACCTTAAAACCCTGGGAGAATTATACTGGGAGTCCATGGGAAAACTTCTCCACTCCCATGCCATGGATGAATATTACCACAAAGCCCTGGGAGAACTTTACCTGGAGTCCATGGGAAAACTTCTCCACTCCGATGCCGTGGATGAACATGACCACAAAAGCCTGGGAGAACTTTACCTGGAGTCCATGGGAGAACTTTTCCACTCCGATGCCGTGGATGAACATGACCACAAAAGCCTGGGAGAACTTTACCTGGAGTCCATGGGAGAACTTTTCCACTCCGATGCCGTGGATGAACATGACCACAAAGCCCTGGGGGAACTTTACCTGGAGTGCATGGGATAACATTTCCACTTCTATGCCTTGGATGAACATGACCACAAAGCCCTGGGAGAATTTTACCTGGAGTTCATGGGAAAACTTCTCCACTCCCATGCCGTGGATGAATATAACGTCAAAACCCTGGGCGAACTTTACCTGGCGTCCATGGCAGAACTACTCCTCTCCGATATCTCGGGGCAATTTTACATTAAAATCTTTTGAGAATTGAGAATTAAATTTGCAGTCCATGGGAAACCAATGAACTCTAATGCCCTGGCGCAATATGAAACTTAGGAAAGAAAATCGCCTTTATTTTCGATATATCAACATCAAATATAAAAACTAATTATATAGTATAATTATACAAGGAATCTAATAGGAAACCTAAATATTTTTAAAATATAGAAATAGCCATTTTGAAATAAGCTTATGTAGTAACATGTTTTGATAATGCTATAAAAAAGTATCAGTCGGTTTTACCGACAGATCTCTACCCTCAGATGTGTATTATTTAAATATGTTTTAACTTCTGTTATGATTATTCAAATTTTTGACCCTCTATGGAGTAGGTTCCGAAGGAATGGGCCAATATTGTCCATTTCGTATCGGACATAAATAAATATGATATAAATATTGCGAAGTGTGTATGAGATATGTGATAATTTGTAGAAAATGCTGAAATGTGCATAATGTACCAAATATAGTCGACCGAATTATTCCATTTTTATACTTCACCTAATACAGATAAACATATTGGGAAAAATTATAAAAAAAATCGAGCATTTATATTCTATATTAAGCGAAATCATAAATTCCAAACTCATTTCAGGTCTCTTGTTCAGAGAAATATTTAGACATAGCAAGTTGCAAATTATCGCCGACTTGTTTAGCAAGTTATGGCAGATAAACGTTTGAAAATTGTTACCCTACGTTTGAAATTTGAAGAGAGTTGGGTGCTTATTTCGTTTTTTGTTTTTCAAAATTTTGAGCACTATATGGTGGAGGTACCAGAAGAAATGTTGCGACCTCTACCATCTTTGATAGAAATATTGAGTTGTACCAAGTCTGAATGGAATCGGATGTTAATTTCGGGTTTTATGATCATTTAGGTTATTCAAACTGTTGACCCTTTGTGGGGGAGGTATCAGAAGGAGTGCACCTATATATCACATTTTCATAGTAGATCTTGTGTTGGTACAAATAATGGGATGTGCAAATTTCAAGAGAACCGTATGCTTATTTCGGATTTTATAATAGTTTTGTTTATTCAAAACTTTAACTCCTTATGGGGGAGGTATCAGAAGGAATGGTCCGATCTGTACCATTTTTATAACAGATCTTGTGTTGATAGAAATATTGAGATGTGCCAAGTCTGAATGGAATCGGATGTTAATTTTGAGTTTTATGATCTTCATGGATATTCAAAACTTTGGCCATTAGTGGGGGAGGTTCCAGAAGGAATAAACCCATGTATTTCATCTTCACACCAGGCCTTGCGTTAATAAAAGTATTGAGATGTGTATAATTTGAAAACAATCAGACTCTTGTTTCGCATTTTATAAGAGTTCTAATTATTTCATTTTTTTTTTCAGATAAACGTTTGAAAATTGTGACCCTTTGTGTGGGAGGTACTCGATGTAGTGCAACGATATTGTCCATTTTGCACCTGACGTAGCACTTGTACAAACATTAGGATTTGCAAAAGTATCCATTTTCTTTCGGTGCAGTAAAATATTTTTTTTTGAACATTTTTACATTTTGTGGGCGGAAGTACCGGAAGGAGTGGAAAGATTTTGTCCATCTCCGAACTCGATCTAAGTTTGATAATAATATTGGGATGGACAAAGTTTGGACAAAATCGAATACTGCCTTTGAGAGTTATCGTGCGCACCATCCTAGTTCTGAAACTGATTTTGTACAAAGGGACCAAGGGTCTAAGACCGTTATTTTGATGAGGCACGTTTAAACCGTATCAAATGATAGATATCTCTGTAGCCATATGGCTATACTTGAAATCGGGGTACACCCATTTAAATTTCCTATTCGCTTTACTATTTTGTTTAGACCGCATATTGTATTTCCCCTTTTATATTTGCATTTTGAGTTCTCATTACACGGATTATTACCATATGACAGAAGTAGGTCTACGACTTAGTATGAGCCCCATACAGCTTTGTCAGTCATTTTTGTTTGTTTGGCTACACGAAGATGTAGGCCTAAAATTTTCTGTCATAGGATTTAGTACCCAGTAGGAACTCCGAATTACAAATTTGAAACATTTCCGGTTAAAAGTGCGAAACAACTTATCAAAATGCCGAATATCTTGAGGTACAGTTATATGGGGACTGTATCAAAACTTGAATTACATTGGATAGTTCTAGGCAAAGATATTTTTACATAGTGCGCAAATATGCTGCCAATTTTCGGCAAATTTGGTTTAAAATTGTGACCAAAACCTTATACAGGCGTACAGATGGACGAACATCGCTATATGGACATAGATTTTTATACTGATTTAGAATATATACATTTGTGGGGTGTAAAATGTATATTTCGAGGTGTCGTAAACGGAATGACAAACTCAATATACCCTCTATACTATAGTGGGGGGTATAAAAAATCTCATGCGATATAAAAAAAATAGAAAAATAAATATATTTCTATTCACACATTTATTGACTTATTTTTTGGATTTAATCCTCTTCTGCCTGACAATGGTGCGAAATCAGACCATCCGTTCTCGACTTATAAGCGTAGTAATTAATATAACTTTTTATATACATAGATGTTGACCCTTTGTGGGAGAGGTGCATGATAAAGTGGGTCGATACTGTCCATTTTTGCACTTGACATAGCTCTGATCCAAATATTAAGATTTGATTATATTCTGTGAAAATTGTGGAGGTACCAGAAGAAGTGAGTGAGGGTCCAGAAGGAGTAGACCGATATTGTCCACCTCCGAGTTATAATAATTTGGGAGTCAAATTGGGAATAAATGTGGGTTGGAGAGCATGTTTAAATTAGAGCAAGAGAAAGGCAGAGCGAATGTAACTGGAGTCGGACTATAAAAGAGATGTTTAGGAATCAGTGACAATTTCCCTTTAGTCAAGATTTCCAAAAAAGGTAAGCTATGGATCCCCAACAGGTCGACGTTTTTGTACTTTTCCTGGAACTGGTCAAAATTTACACGACCCTTTTGGGTCCACCTCCTCGTACCTCCACGGGAACCAAAAGTGGCATATGACAATTTCGGGGAAGTACGAAAACGTACGTACTATCTATGTGATCTTTCTGAAAATTTCGATCAGTTCTGGTGAAACTTATAATCAGTTTCGAGACTGGTAATAAAACGAGAACCTAGGCGATGTTTTTGTGTTTGTTTCCTACTAGCAAGTGCCCGCTACTACGTCAGCGAAAAGTCCACCTTAAAATTTTCGATTCGTTCCTACAGTTGGTGTTAGGCTTTTTATAATGATGCTAATATAGATTTTGAAGTATTATGTGACATATTTTTATTTTTTGTGAATATTTTGCAATATTTTTTCAACTTACAATACAGGTTGGGGTTATTATATACAGATTGCAATTATCGTCCGATCCTCACGAAAATTTTCGCACGTTTTAGGCTCAGAAGGGCTAGATCTATTGTTTTCATAGATGTTTGGGTGTTGAAATGGACCAACAACTAAAAATGTTCCTGATTTTGTTCCGTTATAAAGGTCACAAATAGTAACCAAAAGACACGAAAACTCGAATGAAGTTAGAGTTAGGACAGCGGAAGAATGGACTACCACTTTTGTGTGAAAAAATTCCAACATTACTTACATGATCGCAAAATATTGAGGGGTTTAAATGAACCAAAAACAGAAAAAATTTCCTGATCACACAATAGAAGCCAATCGACACGCCTGAGAAGAGAGATAAGGACAGGGAAGAATTCTAGCATTTTGGATGACCAGTGGATTATATATATAGCTGTAAAATGGACCACAACAACTAACAGCACGATGGAGTGCGTATATATTGGGCAAATGTCCCTGGTCACAAAGCTAAGGATAATATCTGGGCAGTGTTCCGTAACATAATTTCAAAAGCGAAATCTTCCAAAATAGTTTTGGACATAAAGGGGCTTCTAACATGTTGTAGTGTTGTAGGGTATCACATGGTCGGCCCCGCACGGCTATAGAATTTGCTTACTTTTTTGGTAATAAAATGTACAATTTGTTCGTCTCCATATGTAAACCCTACAAACCGACAGTGACCTAAATATCAACTTTCAAGGGCAAAGTTAGTACCATTTGGTACTTTTCGAACAATCATAGTACGCATTACAAAATCCATCTCTTTCTCTCAAAATTG
Organism: Musca domestica; assembly: GCF_030504385.1. NCBI lineage: Eukaryota > Metazoa > Arthropoda > Insecta > Diptera > Muscidae > Musca > Musca domestica. Next base: position 2,780,456 of record NW_026712400.1, read on the forward strand.
TATACCAACACTGACTTCCATATCAAGATTCAGATTTTAAGCTATATCCCATCACGCAATACGAAATTTAGTAACATTTAGTTCTCTTCTCCATATATCTACCACAGATACCAACAGTGACCTTAATTTCAAATTACAGGATCACAGCTCTTTAATATCCCCTGTTACCAAATTTAGTACCATATAGTACAAATATAGTACGCATATCCAAAGCCAGCTACTTCCCTCAATAATCGAGAACAAAAGTGGCATTCATATCAAATTTTAAGATGTAAGCTCTTTTACTTCACCCTATACCAAATTTAATACCATTTAGTACCATTCGTATAATTTTTGTATTCTTTTGCAATGGCGTTCCATATCACCAATGTCTACATCAAAGTTCTGTATGTTGAATCCATTCCTTCACCCAATATTAAATTTAGTACTTTTCGTACAGTTACAGTACACCTTTCCAAAAACAACTCCATATCTCAATTCCAGATGCGAACACAGACCCCACTTTTACATTTAAGGATTCCAGCCCGATCACGTCGCCCGATAACAAATTCAGTACTATTTAGTACTCTTCGTACAATGATGCTACACATTTTCAAAACCATCTCCAACAGAGACTTCAATATGAACTTTCGAGATTAGAGATATTTCTCTTCACTCAATACCCAAGTACCATTCAGTACTTTTCGTAACATTATATCACACCCCTTCCAAAACCATCTCCATACCTCAATTCCAAATACCAACAGAGACCTTAATATCAAATTTGTGGATTCCAACTAAATTTCAAACACAGGTGCCATCAGCAATCTAAATATTAAATTTCAGAATTTTATTTTAATTCCTTAATCCAGTACCAAATATAGTACCATCACAACCATCCATTTCAAAACCATCTCCATATGTCCAGGCTACACATGAACAGCGACCCTAATACCAAATTTCAGATTTCAAGCACCATATGTTCACCGAACACCAAATTGTACCAAATTTAGTACTCATAAGTACTAATGCGATAGTTCAAATCGAATCGTCGAAAACTACCTCTATATCCGAGACCTACACTCCGCCAATAGGATTCCAGCTCCATCCGCTCTTCTAAATTCAAATTGTTCCATATTTAGTCCCGGTTATTAATTTTCGTATACAATCTCTCATCGACTCTACTCCTCAACCGTGATTCCCATTCCAAATTTCAAGTTCTAAGCTCTAACCGTTCACATGATACGAAATGGTACCAAATGTAGCACATTTTAGTACTTTTCGTACACATATAGAGAGAATTTCCAAATTAAAGAGTTTTACCCCTACTGCTTCCACAAATACAAAGGGTAGAATGTTTGTTACCTCTTATTTTTCGTACGAATTTCCAAAAACCCAGCCTTATCTGACCCATTTGGAACAAGAGTGACCCTTACCCAAAATTTCAAGATTTTAGCTTCAGTTGTTTCGTCTGGATGTTGCTGTAACGTTAAGTCAGTCAGTTAGTCAGTCAATTACTTTACGCTTTTATTAATATAGATTTATTCTGTGCCGCCGTTATTTGTGTCTTGATATGATGACGGTAAATTAATGTGTCCTGTTAATTTTATAGAAATGATTTTTTTTTTTGCCTACTGGTAATGCCGAAGGGAGGGCTTTGAAAAAAGTACGAGAACACACGGTGCAATTAATTATAATGCTTGTGCGATTATTTCACAGGCTATCTCGAATTATTAATTTATATTATCGGTTTTCTCTCATTACTTTTAATCTGACATTTCATTAAATATTGAATATTATTCCTTTTGTGTTCGTTGCATTGTACTCTTCAATTGTTCCTTCATTGGCTGGTGACCGAATGCATCGAATCCATTGTGTTCGAGATTTTCATTCGTATGCATTACAATCGTTGGCTTAATTATATATGCCAGTTTGCTGTGCTATTATGAGCGAATGCATGACACAACGAAGGAAAAAAAAACCAAAGGAAATAAATAGAATAGAGGCGAAATGATTGCATTACATATTCACAGGCAACGGCATTCCTCCGACAATGGCTAAATGAAGGCCTGCAACAGCAAATAGACCCAAACAAATGCCATTATTGGCAGCGAGAGAGTGAATGTATCGACGCTAGAATCGTGGCCTGGCAAATGTTTGCGGTACACTTAGAGAGTTCAATGACGAAATTATCGTCGTCGCAGCCATTGCAATTCGTCAATGGCCTCCCGCTTTTATTGCCTCCTGCTCATTATCGAATCCACACGGCTCTTTTCAATTTGGTATCTATGTTTTTTTTTTCGTTTCAGTTTGGCTTTAGCCTGCCCGTCCATGACTACGCTACACATAAGCACAAAACATTGCCATTAGGCAGGACATGGCAACATTATCATTGAAAATTTGATTAAAACCAGATGATGCCTTAGTTACAAATGTACACTAAGAGGTTTTCATTATCACGGTGCGTGGGTACATATTTGTTTGGTTTGCTGTTTGGCATCATTATTTATTGGTTATATGGCTGATGCCACGTGAGATATCCTTTTTGAGATTCCTTAAATGAAGACAGAATTTTTGGTGAATGCGCTCTTAGAAAGATGACCATAGATCCACTTTTTTGATCGAAAAATTGTGTTCAACGACGAAGCTCATTTTTGGCTCAATGTGCGCTGGAAGTGAAGCGATGAACCTCATTTTGTAACCATTTTTGGGTGGTGGGTGCTAGTGCGATTTGAAACCATTCTTGGGTTACGGCTGCTAGTGCGATGGTGCTGAGTCCTGTTGGAATGTCCAAGGTCTGCTGGCAATATGTTTGCGTGTCCAAGGCTTTAATACAACCTCCAGAATATTTTCGCGATAATATTCGGCATTTATTCTGATGCCACGGTCGATTAATACGGGCGGAGAGCGTCCATTGGCTGTTATGGCGGACCACACCATCACCTCGGCCGGCGCTTGAGTTCTGGTGGCCAACCGAAGGTGCACATTTTCAGCTGACATGTTTGGCAAGTAAACACGATCATTTTGTTTGTTTACAAACTGCTGGACAACGAATGTTTTCTCATTCGGCAGTTACCACTTTCGGCCAAGCGACGCAACTCTTTAGCTCTTTTGAGTCTATTTTCTTTCTGTTGCAGTGTAAATTCTGGCACTTTTTGGAATTTCAATGATTTCACCCCGAGTTCATTTTTCAATATTTGCCGAATGGAATATTGCAATATGTTCAGCTCACGAGCCATTTTTCGGGCACTGCGACGCGGGTTTCGATCAAGTCGCTTCTTTACTTTTCGAACCATTTCTGCTGATGTTGCTGTTTTCTTCCGTCCACTCCCTTGACGTCGGGCTACGCTACCAGTATCACGGTAACGAGCGATGGTACGAGACACAAAAGATTTATTCACATTTATATGCTGGAGAGCTCCAACGGGGGTTTCCAGCCAAATATAAAGAAATCACACTATCACGCTTGAATTCCATCACGAATAACTTTTTCTCTGGAAAATTCTCATCAAAATGCTTTTTTTGGTTGTAGTTTTTATACCCTTCACCATACTATAGAGGGTTTATTAACTTTGTCATTCCGTTTGTAACTCCTCGAAATACTCATGTCAGACCCAACAAAGTATACATATTCTTGATCAGCGTAAAATTCTAAGTCGATTTAGCAGTATCCGTCTGTCTGTCTGTCCGTCTGTCTGTCCGTCTGTCTGTTGTAATCACGCTATCTTTCGAACGAATTTAGATAGAAGGCACACATGTTTATTTTTCCAGTAGACAGGTAAAGTTCGTAAATGGGCCATGTAGGTCCACGTTTTCATATAGCCTCCATATTTGAAGTTAGAAATGGATACTACAGCCTAAGACAGAAAATTATCTGTGTAGGTTTACGTCTTCGTATAACCACCATACAACGGTACCTCCCGATATTCGGTATTTTGATGGTTTTAGCGACATTATTCACCGGAATTGTTTCAAATTTGGTATTTGAAGTTCGTAATGGGAACTACAGTCTGTGACAGAAAATTGTCTACGCAGGTCCAGGTCTTCGTATAGGCCCCATATATCAGTACCTCCCTATATTCGGTATTTTGACAAGTTTAGGTACAAAACCCACCGAAATTATTTGAGATGTCGTATTTGAAGTTTGTAATGGATGCTACAGCCTGTGACAGAAAATTGTCTATGCACAGCTACGATATAACGGTACCTACAATAACGGTTTCGAATTTGAATATGGTAATGGCTTATGACAAACAATGCCTATGTAGGTCCACGTCGTATAGACCCCAATATAACGGCTATATTCGGCTATATTTTTAAAATGTTAACAGAATTTTTAAGGATTTTATTGTTAGAAAATTTTCAAATTCGTTCCAAATGGTGGAGGGTATTCAATGTTCGGCCCGGCCGAACTTACTGCTTTTTAACTTGTTTCATCTCACACTGTGTGTGGCGTATGATGAATATAGATGCTACTATACGTAACAATTATACTATGCTATATACTACCAAATAAATCTTGTTTTACCCTGAAGGGTATTATGTCATTGTGCATTTGTTTGTAACATTGAGAAGGAAGCGAGATATATCAATAGCTACTTTTGAGAATCTTTATAGAATCACCTTCTGAGTCGATTTATGCATGTCAGTCCGTGCGTCTGTCCAAGTTTTTTTTTTTTTTTTTTTTTTTTTTTTTTTTTTTTTTTTGTGAAAAATATGCAGGTCGCATTTATTATCCGATTTGGTTGAAATTTTCCAAACAATCATTGTTTGGTCCAAGGACAACCCCTATTGAAATCGGTTCAAATTTAGATATAGCAGCCATACATATCTTTAACCGATTTCGTGTTAATTGTGTAGAAAATGACCAATATCAGTCCAAATGTCCTTAATTTTGGTACATCCGATCGAATTCAGTCAAGAAACACGTGCATCAAATTTGGTGAAAATCGGTTCAGATATAGCTATAGCTCCTATATATATATATATATGTTCCATCCACATGCCTAATATGCACTTCACAAAAATGATATTTGATACCGGGCACCAGATACTTTTCGAAAATACCTCTGCCAAATTTTATCGGGATCGGTTCAGATTTTTATATGGCTTCGTTATACATTTTCATCCGATTTTATGGTCATTGCTTATCCGGATGGTTATTGTTCATGCAATATCAGCCTAAGTTGAATAGGTATATTAAGTTCAGCATTGCGTCATCGAAATAATAGTTTCAAACCCAACAAAGTATATATATTCTTGATCAGAGTAAAATTCTAAACCGATTTAGCCCTTTCCGTCCGTCTGTTTTAATCACACAAGAAGTTCCTTGTGAGTATTTTAACCCCGGGAGAGAATTGTCTATATAGGTCCACGATATCATATAGCCCCCATACAATGGTACCCCCGATATTCGGTATTTTGATGATTTTAACCATATTTTTCAACGGAATTGTCTGATATGACCACTTTTTTCAATGGAGTTGGTTTAAAATCCTCACAAGGAGTTCCTTCCCCCCAAGAGAGAATTGTCTATATAGGTCCACGATATCGTATATTACCAATATAAATGTACCTCCCGACATTCGATATTTTTGGCGAAATCTCTCATATATACGGTGTAAACACACTCACACCCACACACACATGCATATACATATGTATTTGTTTTATCCATGTTATTATTATGCCTTTTTATTGAGTCTATTTGCTTAAAACCGCTAATTAGCATTTGTAATAATTACTGGTTTCAGCGTGAATATGCATTTTATGTGTATTTTTCGGTTGAATAAATATTTATAATTGCCACAATATGTTTGCCGTTATCGTTATTGGCAAACACCAAAAAGGGAGAGTCAACCAACCTAACCAAACCAAAAATATACATATATTTAATATCTATTTATGCGTAATTAAACCAAATATTTTTTTAACAGTGGCGGACAGATTTATGAAGCCATTCAGTGCTAAATGTAATTTTTATTTTTTGAAGGAATTATTATACCCTACACCACATAGTGGTAAGGGTATTATGTCTTTGTGCATTTGTTTGTAACATGGAGAAGGAAACGAGATAGACCCATAGTTACTTTTGAGAACCTTCATAGAATCACTTTCTGAGTCGATTTATGCATGTCCGTCCGTCTGTCCGTCCGTCCGTCCGTCTGTCCGTCCGTCCGTCCGTCCGTCTGTCCATGTATTCTTGTGAACAAAATGCAGGTCGCATTTATTATCCGATTGAGATGAAATTTTCCAAACAATATTTTTTTGGCCCAAGGACGAACCCTATTGAAATTGGTGAGAATCGGATCAAATTTAGATATAGCTCCCATATATATCTTCATCCGATTTCGGGTTAAATGTGCACCAAATGTCCACTATCAGTCCAAATTACCTGAATTTTGGCACACCCAACCGAGTTCGGCCTAGAAGCAAGTATATCAAATTTGGAGAAAATCGGTTAAGATATAGCTATAGCTCCCATATATATCTTTCATCCGATTTGGTGTTTAAGCCTCTCACATTCGTAATATGCACTCCACAAGAATGATATTTGGTACCAGATATAAGATGCAGCCCAGAAATAGATGTTTGTAATTTTATCGAAATCGGTTCAGATTTGGATATAGCTCCCATATATATCTTCATCCGATTTCGGGTTAATTATGCACCAAATGGCCGATATAAGTCCAAATGGACTGAATTTTAGTACATCGGACCAAATTCAGCCTAGAAGCAAGTATATCAAATTTAGTGAAAATCGGTTCAGATATAAATATAGCAACCATATATATGTTTCATCCGATTTAGAGTTTTAGTCCCATACATTCGTAATATTCACTCCACAACCGTGATATTTGGTACCAAGTATTAGATGGAGCACAGGAATAGCTCTTTTAAATTTTATCGAAATCGGTTCAGATTTGGATATAGCTCCCATATATATATTCATCCGATTTCGGGTGATTGACCACCAAATGGCCGTAATAGCATCAATTTTGGCAAATCCGACCGAAACCAGCTTAGAAGCAAGTACACCAATTTTAGTAAAATTCGGTTCAGATATAGCTATAGCTCCCATATATATCTTCATCCGATTTCGTGTTAATTGTGCATCAAATGGCCAATATCAGCCCAAATGGCATGAATTTTCGTACATAAGACCGAATTCAGTCTAGAAGCTAATACGTCAAATTTGGAGAAACCCGGTTCAGAGATAGCTATAGTTCGTAAAATGCACGATAGAATTGGATAGATTTTGATTTTGTACCAAATATCTCATAGAGCTCTGAAATGCCCTGTATAAGCCTTTTTACGAGAGCTCTACTAAATATGCATAGTGGTGTAGGGTATCATATAGTCGGCCCCGCCCGACTTTTGAGCTTTCCTTACTGGTTTGCTTGAATTATGAATTATTGTATGGTAGGAAGTCACTATAGCCTTTACTTAAAATGTACAGGGTGAGATAAAAAAACTGCAACAAAGTGAAACGCCATAATTTTTACATTTATTTTTTTTTAAATTTTATTGACTGAAAGCAAAAAATGTCGGAAATAGCATCAAATTTAAGAATAAGCTTAGATTTGTTGGAATTGGTCATAATTGGCACGAATTTTGGCCTTTAAACGGCCAATGAAACCGTCACACCCTGACCGAATGTCACTCTGCGGTATTAACACGATCATTTTGTTTGTTTACAAACTGTTGGACAACGAATGTTTTCTCATGGGAGAAAACCATATTCGGCAGATCAACACTTTCGGCCAAGCGAAACAACTCTTTAGCTCTTTTGAGTCTATTTTTTTTTTCGTTGCGGCGTAAGTTTTGCACTTTTTGGAATTACAATGGCTCATTTTTCAATATTTGCCGAATGGAATACTGCGACGCGGGTTTCGATCAAGTCGCTTCTTTACTTTTCGAACCAATTCTGCTGGTGTTGCTGTTTTCTTCCATCCACTTCCTTGACGTCGGGCTACGCTACCAGTATCACGGTAACGAGCGATGGTACGAGACACAAAAGATTTATTCACATTTAAATGGTGAGGCTCAATTCTTGTTCTTTGAAAATATGAAATGAAAAATTTTTTCTTTATATTTTTTTTTCATTTGACATTTTTCTCCTTTATACAAGTTTTAATGTCAAATTTTCATAGAACAAGAATTGAGCCTCTGGAGTGCTCTAACGATAGCCACTTGTGGCTTTCCAGTCAAATATAAAGAAATCACAGTATCACGCTTGAATTCCATCACGATTAACTTTTTTTCTGGTAAATTCTCACCAAAATGCTTTTGTACGCTTGTAAAAAATATAGTGAGCTGTTACTGGAATAATTTTAACAGCTGTCGGACGAGTGGCTTTGAAATGACAGCAGTCTAAAGTTGGTTGCAGTTCTTTCAGCTCACCCTGTATTTATACAAATATTCAAATGCTAATAGGCCATTGACTCAATACAAATTGCCGTTATTTATTTATTTATTGACCATCACTGTATAGTCAGTCGTTCGTTTTGGATTACAAATCGTAATCAGCGACTAAGTGTCAACAAATAATCAAATAAAATTATAAAATATTATTTTCATAATTAAAATCCATTTTTATTCAATGAAACAAATACATTATCTTATTACATTTAAATACGAAGCCGCAGGGAGTAAATCACAATAATATGACAACCTTTTGAGACTACTTTAAACAGTAAAATGTCCATTTTGGATAGACAATTTTAAACAAAAAAAAAAAAAAAATAATAATAATAACAATAATAAATAAATAAAATAAAAAATAAATAAATAAAAATAATTTAACAAATAGTATTACAAAAGCAACCTGTTTGAGTTTATAGAAGTTCACTTAAACAGAAGTAAGGAAAGTAATATGCTAAAAACTCTGTGTAACTCTATCCCCATGCACAATTTCTTGATAATCGGACGATAATTGAGACTTGAGTATAATACTCCCAAAACATAGTGTTGTAAAGTGGAGAAATATTTTCAAACGTAAAATTCAATATTGTTAGTCAAATATGGAAAAATCGCATGCGATAAAATATATATACCAAAAATTTGAAAAAAAAAGTAAGAAAAAATATTCACTTTTTATACCCTCCACCATACTATGGAGGGTATATTAACTTTGTCAGTCCGTTTGTAACTCCTCGAAATACTCATATTAGACCCAACAAAGTATATATATTCTTGATCAGCGTAAAATTCTAAGTCGATTTAGCGATGTCCGTCTGTCTGTCTGTTGTAATCACGCTATCTTTCGAATGAATTGAGATAGGTGGCTAAAATTTTGCACATATGTTTATTTTTCCAGTAGGCATGTTAAGTTCGTAAATGGGTCATGTAGGTCCACGTTTTCATATAGCCCCTATATTTGAATTTCAAAATGGATACTACACCCTAAGACAGAAAATTGTCTGTGCAGGTCCACGTCTACGTATAGCCCCCATATAACGATACCTCCATATATTCGGTATTTTGATGATTTTAGCGACGTTATTCACTGGAATTGTTTCAAATTTGGTATTTGAAGTTCCAAATGGATACTACACCCTAAGACTGAAAATTGTCTGTGCAGGTCCACGTCTTCGTATAGCCCCCATATAACGGCACCTCGCTATGTTCGGTATTTTGATGATTTTAGCGACATTATTAACCGGAATTGTTTAAAATTTGGTATTGTCAGTGCGGGTCCAGTTTCGATTTTGATTATGGCAATGGCTTATGACAAACAATGCATATGTATGTCCACGTCGTATAGACCCCAATATAACGGCTATATTCGGTATTTTTAAAATTTTAACAGAATTTTTTAAGGATTTTATTTTTTGAAAATTTCCAAATTCGTTGCAAATGGTGGAGGGTATTAAAAGTTCGACCCGACCGAACTTACTGCTTTTTAATTTGTTTACATTAAAGTAATGGGATATTGTCCCATGACTAAACAAACCGTTAGGCTTCTGACCAGCCCTACACTCTAGTCCTATGCCAAATTCCGTTTTCTGTTTTTTTTGTAGATTTCAACCCCTAAATATTATGCAATAATCTTCAAAAACAATAGGCTTCTATTCTGACCCTAGCCCCACCTTCATTTTCAATTTCGTGAAAATAGGACCATAATTGCGCCTTGTAGAATGATTACAACTTAACATGAACAGACGAACGGACATATATAGCTAGATCGACTCAGCTGGGCGAGATACGAAGATCCATATATAATTTCCTATGTCGTGGACCAATATTTCGAGGTGTTACATAATTTATGGCCCAATCAAACTTATATATATGTATATATATATACAACACATTGTCTTCAACATATATATATATATATATATATATATATATATATATATATATATATATATATATATATATATATATATATATATATATATATATATCTGAATATCGTTTTTACGGAGTGCATATTACGGCTGTTTGTAACAAAAATAACAAATCGGATGAACAATATATATGGGAGCTATAGCTATATCTGAACCGATATTCACCAAATTTGACATACTAGCTTCTAGACTCAATTCTGTCGTAAGTGCCAAATTCCATCCAGTCGGGCAGATATTAGACGTTTGGTGCACAATAAAATGTAAATCGGACGAAGTTATATATGGGAGATATATCCAAATCCGAACCGATCTCGATAAATTTTAGCAAAGGTTTTCTGAGCTGTATTTGATATATTTCCCAAAAAATTGTTGTTACAGAGGCCTAATGTTATTTTGTTATTTTCAGGCCTAATTTGGTTGCATGTGCCACCATACTATTCAGGCTGATATTATACGTTTGGTGCACAATAAAAGGAAAATCGGACGAAGATATATATGGGCGCTATATCTAAATTTTTACCGATTATCTCGAATTTCAATAGGGTTCGTCCTTGGGCTAAACAATTGATTTGTGCAAAATTTCATCTGGATCGGGTAATAAATGCGAACTGTATTTTCTGCACAAAAATACATGGACAGACGGACGGACGGACATGCATAAATCGACTCAGAATGTGATTCTATGCAAATCATCAAAAGGAACCATGGATCTATCTCGTTTCCTTTTGCCAGTTCCAAACAAGTGCACAAAGACATAATACCCTGAGCACCTTGTGGTGTCTGTTATAAAAAAGGAGTTTCAGCAAATTTCGTATTTGCCGAGAATGGACCAAAATACCGCAGAGCAACATTCGGCCAGCGTGTGATGGTTTCATTGGTCGTCCGAAGGCCATAATTCGTGCCAAAGGTGACCAATTCGAACAAATTTAAACTTATTATGAAATTTGATGCGCTTGCTTGAGGTGATCGACTCTTTGGTATGTTTAGTGCCAACCTTGGTTTCCACAATTTTCCAGACACAATAGTCCGACATATTGGTATTCGGAGATTTTGGTGGCCATTGTGCGAAGGAAATGAAGCGAGGAACTTAATTTTGTAACTATTCCTGTCCTGTTGGAATGTCCAAGGTCTAAGGCCAAAATGTTTGCGTGCCCAAGGCTTTAATACACACTCCAGAATATTTTCCCGATAATATTCGGCATTTATTCTGATGCCACGGTCGATTAATACGAGCGGAGAGCGACAATCGGCTGTAATGGCGGCCCCCAACATTACCAAGGCAGTCGCTCTTTAGCTCTTTTGAGACTTTTTTCTTTCTGTTGTGGCATAAGTTCTTGCACATTTTGGAATTTTAATGGCCTTACCCCGAGCTGATTTTTCAATATTTGCCGAATAGAATATTGCTATGTGTTCAGCTCACGAGCCATTTTTTGGCCACTGCGACGCGGGTTTCGAACAAGTCGCTTCTTTACTTTTCGAACCATTTCTGCTGATGTTGCTGTTTTCTTCCGTCCACTTCCTTGAGGTCGGGCTACGCTACAAGTATCACGGTAACGATCGATGGTACGATACACAAAAGAATTATTCACATTTAAATGCTGGAGTGCTCTAACTGTAGCCACTTGTTGTTTTCCAGTCAAATACAAAGAAATCACACTAACACGCTTGAATTCCATCACGAACAACTTTTTTTCTGCAAAATTCTCACCAAAATGCTTTTGTACGCTTGTAAACAATGCTGTCATGGTGCTGTCACTGGAATAATTTTAACAGCTGCCGGACGAGTGGCTTAGAAATGGCAGCAGTCTGAAATTGGTTGCAGTTTTTTCATCTCACCCTGTATGCAAACTGGTGTAGGGTATCAAAAAGTCAGTCCAGCCCTATTTTGGCCTTTCCTAAATTCGACGAACTTCATAACTTACATTTTTAGTCCAACGAGAGGCACTCCATAATACCATAATGACTCAAATAATTATGAAAAGTTCTTCTCAAATTCCAACAAATGCCTATTCAAGGAAAGTACTCAATTCTGCTCAACGCGTACTTGTCTATCCATGGCATTTACAAACTATCCAAACCAAATATAGAATATATGTTGATTCTTAAAGTATCTCCATTAAAATTTAGTATTAAAATCCGAAAGATAAAAGAAAAAACTGTTTATCCATTATTTCTTAAAAGCCATTTCCTGTACTAAATAATGGTGCTCAACCCCATGCCGTCTTCCCGTCCCGTCTCATTCCGTCCCAAACGATACAATACAAATCCCTTGAATAGGCATTTATTTAAAATATTAGGGTTTTGGTAAACCGACAATTTGAGTTTGCTTCTGCCCTGTTTGTCTGCCTTCGTGCGAAATATTCTCATTCCTGTGGCCATGGAAGTTTCCCTTCATTGTCTGTGCCTTTGTTGGTGCTGTTGGTCAACGCTTATACGAGAAGTTTATTTAACTTTTCTGTCTTTGCCGTCCTTCATGTTGGTGTTCGAGCAAATGGTGCAGGTTATTTCTCGTTTGGTTTTTATTTTTTAAAAATATCTGGATCTGGACGAATAAGCGCACACACACACACGTAGCAAACTTGCCCTTCGGACAATTTTATTTACATCGGTAGACTTTCCCAGGATATGTGGGAAGTTTTCATGGCTGGTTCAACTTCTTCCGATTGCTCGGGTGTTTTTTGTCTCTTTCTCTTTCTTTCTTTCTCTACGACAATTTATAAAAATGCAATTTAATTCTGTTTTTATTGGCTGGGATTTTCCTGAAATGAAAGAGCGTCCCCCAAACAGGCATATGTCAAATGCCAGGAAATAGGACCATTGATGTCTGGAAATTATGTAATTTAAATGTCAATATTTGTGAATATGTCATGCATATTTACAGACATACAGCATGTCCGGAATGCATAATGACTTGCATTGTGCATGCCTTGCCTTGTGTGTGTGTGTGTGTGTGTGGAGGATGGTATTCTTGGAACGACACAAGACACATGTCGAATTGTAAAGTATTTTTTCTTCTTTTCCATGAAATGTAAATGAAGGCTGGACGCTTACAAGTAATATGAAAATGAATTAATACGAAAGTTAAATTAAAAGAATGAGAAAGTTTGTAGTTCTTCGAAGGCGAGTTTTAAACTTAATCGGGGGACAATTTTGCAGAATTGTGTTGAATTAAAATGCCACCGCTTTGAGTTATTTAATAATTAAGTTGAGGGTTTAGCCTGGGTTACGCTGAAATACTGATGGTGGATACACAGGTTATTGGAGTTGGGTAAGAAGTTTTTTTTTTTTTTGCTCAACAAAGCAAAACAATAAAAGGTTTATTTGTGTACCATTTGCAGTCAAGAAAATCATTTTAGGAATTCGTTATGGGTAAAATGAGAAATTTAATTGGAATTTCTTCCCTCAGACGAAGACGTGATGCTGGATAAGTAATTTTTTGCCATAGGCTGTAGTAACGATTTTGAACTTTAAATACGAAATTCGAAACAATTCCGGCGAATAATGTCGTTAACATCATCAAAATACCGCATAAAGGGAGGTACCGTTGTATGGGGGGCTATACTAAGGCGTGAACCTGCATAGACAATTTTCCGTTATAGGGTGTATTACCCATTACGAACTTCAAATACGAAATAATGTCGCGAAATTTTTGGAAATACGGAATATCTCGCAAAGTAACGGGGTCTTTCGGGGTGTAAAGTATTCGCAGAGAAATCCTTTTGTAGAATTTCAGACCATAGCACCATTGTATAGACAATTCTCTTCCAGGGGGTAAAGTATTCAGAGGGAATTCCTTGTGTGGTTTTGCAGACTATTTCATTGAAAATGTGGCTGAAATCATCAAAATACAGAATAATGGAAAGTACAGGTATATGGGGGATATACGATATGGTGGACCTATATAGACAACTTTTTTTAGAGGGAAAAGTCGTCAAGAGGAACTGCTTGTGTAACATATCAGACAATTATATTGAAAAATGTGGTGAAAAATCATGAAAATATCGAATATTGGGGGCTACAATTATATGGGGTCTATACGATATTGTGAAGCGACATAGCCCATTTTCGAACAAAAGCCAGATCGGAGCAAAAATTTTGCTTCCTATCTTTATTTGTTTTGACTGAATTTTGATGCATCCCACCGAATACAGTCTAGAAGCAAGTACAACGAAAATCGGTTCAGATATAGCTATAGCTCCCATAAATATGTTTCATCCGATTTGGTGTTTAAGTCCCTCACATTCGTAATATGCATTCGACAACAATGTTATTGGGTACCAGATGTTTTATAGAGTTCGGACATACGTTTCGAGGATGGCTAAGATTTGGATATAGCTCCCATATATATCCTTAATCCGATTCCAGGATTATTGTGCAAATAATGGCTAGCATCAGCCTAAATGAAGTGCATTTCGGGACGTATGTTTCCATTTTGTGGAACACGGATCCAATGTATATATTTTTTAATATAATTCTTCTCGAAGTGATACCATGCACTCTATAGCAATGTTATTTGGTATAAAAGATAAAAATGCCTCCGTCAAATTTAGTGAAAATCGATTCAGAATTGAATATGCTTCCCACATATTAGTTACCTCTGAAACCAAATTATAACTGATCTAAAGCGAAATGTTGATAGGTGGTATGATCTACTCCAAATAAATTATTTTGATTCGAGAGCTCTACTAAATATGCATAGTGGTGTAGGGCATCGTATAGTTGGCCCCGCCCGAATTGATTACGTGGAAAAATCATTTAAACACACAACGGCGATATGCCAAATTTGATAGGATCTCTGATGAACGTTTCGAGCTGTAGGAAACGCAATGACCTTCATTTTGTGATAGCATAAGCAGAACTGTTGCTCATATGAAATGCTGTTTTTAATCTTATTACAAAGAAATCTATTAATTTCATCGCATTATTCACTCTATTCTAGATCACAGCAAAAGCAAACGGCAGTTGTTTAAATCCTCTTAAATAGTTCATTATGGTATTACTTTGTGTTCGGCCTTGATGTTTAAATTGAATTGCTATACGCTGGAGTTGTTGGTAGGATATGTTTCATTGAGCGTTTTCAGATGTTTGTGTGTGCAGACCGTTTCAATTACATATCAGGGGATGAGTGTAGAACTAAGCTGTTAAATGTTTAGTGTTTGACGTCATTCCATATCCCTACATATGTATAGTAATAGAACAGCCCAATAACCACAGTGTCACAGGAGTCACAAAGACTTATTACAGTATCTATATCTATAAAATAGGAACAGGTTTTCCTGAAAATTTCCAAGTATACTATAACATCGTCTGAAAGTAACGTAGGCTACATAAATTTTTGAAATTCCACTTGGAATTGGAGAATCGGAGGTACCTCCCAAAAATTTAGATTTTATGTGCAAATATCTATTGATCGATTACAGATACAGAGGCATTTCTGAGTTGTATTTGATATCCTTTCCGAATACCGTTGTTAAGGATTTCATCTTACTAATGTGGAGGACAAAAATTAAAGAATCGGATGAACAATATGTATGGGAGCCTGAAACGAGTTCGATCATATTTGACATACTTCTTTCTAGGCTCGAATTGCTAGCATACGCTATATCTAAATTTTGACCGATTATCTTCAATTTCAGTAGGGTTCGTCATTGAGCTAAACAAACGATTTGTGCAAATTTATTTCCCCTCGATCTGGCAATAAAATCGACCTGTATTTTTATACCCAACACCACAAGGTGGTCAGGGTATTATGTCTTTGTGCATTGTTTGTAACAGGCAAAAGGAAACGAGATAGACCCATAGTTCCTTTTGATGATCTGCATAGAATCACTTTCTGATTTGATTTATGTCTGTCCGTCCGTCTGTCCATGTATTCTTGTGAACAAAATGCATTTCGCATTTATTATCCGATTGAGATGAAATTTGTTTGGCCCAAGGACAAACCCTATTGAAATTTTAGATAATCGGTAAAAATTTAGATATAGCTCCCATATATATCTTCGCCCGATTTGCCTTTTATTGTGCACCAAACGTGTAATATCAGCCCGAATAGTATGGAATTTTGCACATACAACCAAATTAGGCCTGAAAATAAGTATGCCAAATTTTATCGAAATCGGTTCAGATATAGCTATAGCTCCCATATATTTTGTTCATCCGATTTGTTATTTTTGTCCTCCGCAGCCGTAATATGCACTCTGTAACAACAATATTTGGGGAAATATATCAAATGCAGCTCAGAAATACCTTTGCTAAATTTTATCGAGATCGGTTCAGATTTGGATATAGCTCCCATATATAACTTCGTCCGATTTACCATTTATTGTGCACCAAACGTCTAATATTTGTCCAAATGGGATGGAATTTGGCACATACAACCGAATTTAGTCTAGAAGGTAGTATGCCAAATTTGGTGAAGATCGGTTCAGATATAGTTATAGCTCCCATATATATTGTTCATCCGATTTGTTGTATTTGTTACCCACAGCCGTAATATGCACTCCGTAACAACGATATTCAGGGAAATATATCAAATACAGCTCAGAAATATCAGAAATACCAAATTTTATCGAGATCGGTTCAGATTTGGATATAGTTCCCAAATATATTTTTATCCGATTTCAAATTAATTGTGCACCAAATGGGCAATACAAGTCCGAATTTAAAAGATACAAATGCTTCGGCATATTTAGTCCTTTGAATTTTAAATTATAATCTTAGCGTGAATGATTGAATTCTCCCATAAAAACTTTTAGTTATTAAGTGGAGCTCAACTAAATTAGCAAAGTGGCGTAGGGTATCTTAAAATAGGCCCCGCCCAACTTTAGGACTTTCTTTACAAAAAAACATGGACAGTGGAACCGACGGACGGATTCTATACTAATCATCAAAAGGAACTACCATCGAATGCACCAAGGCAGAATATCTTGACCACAGTGTGGTGTAGGCTATAAATATTGGGATGTGTGAAATTTGAGAGTATCGAATGCTAGTTTCGAATTTCATCGGAGTCCTAATTATTCAAAAAGTTGACCCATTGTGGGTATCAGAAGGTGTGTTCCGGTATATTCCATCTTCACAGCTGATCTTTTTTTGGTAGAAATAATGGGATATGTGAAATATGAAGGGAACCGAATGCTTATTTCGGGTTTTACTATCGTTTTGGTTATTCAAAACTTTGACCCTTTGTGGGTGAGGGACCAGAAGAAATGGTCCGTTTTCTACCATCTTTATAAAAGATGTTGTGTTGATGGCAATATTGAGATGTGGCGAGTTTGAAAATAATCAGTTGTTTAAATCGCGTTTTATGAGCTTCATGGTTATTCAAAATGTTGACCCGCTGTGGGGGAGGTACCAGAAAGAGTGGTTCGATATGTTCCATCTTCCTACGAAATCTTGCTATGGAAAAATATTGGGTTATATGGAATTTAAATAGAAACGGATGCTTATTCTACGCATTCTATGAGAGATATAATTATTCAACATTTTGACCCTTATTTGGGCGAGGGTACCAGAAGGAGTGATTCGATATATTGCATTTACACGATGTTATCGAGAGTTATCAGAAATATCAGTTATTCTGCGCACCAGCCAAGCAGACAGATGGACGGACGGACACCCCTAGATCGACTCCAAATATCCTTAATCGGATTTGGTCGAAAGGGATCTAGGATGTATAACCGCTATTTCGATGAGGCACGTTTAGACCGTATCAAACCTTTGGTTGAGGGCCTAAATACATGATACCCTCAACATCATCATCGGTCAATATCATCAAAATCTGACTCATCGAAATAACGGTTTTAGACCTTATAGCTCTTTGGATTAAGTCCTTTTTCTAGGCACTGTCCCTCTGTTTTTCTGGCCATCTGATGCGCACCACAATTCTCTCTTTCAATAAACCTTGGTCGAGTTCGGAGATGGGCAATATCGGTCTAGTCCTTCTGGTAGTTCCCCCATAAAAAGTTTTAAATTTAAATATTTTGAAAGAGAGAAAATGTAAAAAGGCAAATGTAAGACATCAATTGTTTTGGGGCCAAAGTACTGTGGCGATACATACATACACACATCTATGTCACATACGCAAATAGCATAAGTCTTATTTTTATAAAAACTCAGGTTTTTGTTTTACCAAATGAAAGGACAATCAACAAAAAAAAAAAAAAAAATTGCAATGAAAATAGTATTGTGCGGAGATTTTGCCATATGTTACGCAGTTGTTATCAAATATGCTACATTAGAATATAGGGTATTGTTTCTCTTTCTAATTGCAAAAATGACGCTTACGTTTATTTGCGTGCTCCACAGAGCATAGGGTGTGTTTGTAATTGGGAAACGGATGTTATAATAAATTTTTATTACGACATTTATAACATTATGAATTCAACATTTTTGTCATATTATTTTTTGGTTTTTGCTTAGGGTGGCAGTGTGTTTTGTTTTCCTTGTTTATTAGCTTTTTATGTGATTCGGTTACACACAACGCATGGAAGCAGGAAAATACTCTTATAATCAGCATGCCCTCAAATAACAAACAAATGCCAAAGAGGCAAGAATTTGTGTTTTACATGTGCTTTTGTTTTGAAATAAAGTGAATAAAAAAATATGTTATTAAAATACATGCTTTTAAAAGAGATATATAAAGAATGTCCAAGACAGTAATTTAATATTGGGAAGAATTTTATTGAAGAGTAAATAAATAAAGAAATTAAACAAGTAAAAAAGTTGTAAGTTCGGCCGGGCCGAACTTTGAATACCCTCCACCATTTGGTACAAATTTAACAGTTTTCAAAAAAATAAAATCCATTAACAATTCTGTTAAAATCTTAAAAATACCGAATGTAGCCGTATATTAGGGTCTATACGACGACGTGGACCTGCATAGGCAACTTTTGTCATAAGCTATTATAATATTTAAATGCTTAACATGAAAAAGTAAATGTGTTTATAATCTAGCTAAAATAAATAAAATACCGAATATAGGGAGGTACAATACGTGGACCTGCGCAGACAATCTCCTGTCATATGCTGTAGTATCCATTACGAACTTCAAATACCAAATTTGAAACAATGCCGGTAAATAATGTCGCTAAAATCATCAAAATACCGAATATTGGGTGGTGCCGTTATTTGGGGGCTATACGAAGACGTGAACCTACATGACCGATTTTCTGTCTTAGGCTGTAGTATCCATTACGAATTTCAAATACCAAATTTGAAACAATTCCGGTAAATAATGTCGCTAAAATAATCAAAATACCGAATGTCGGGAGGTACCGTTATATGGGGCTATACGAAGACGTGAATCTGCACAGACAATCTCCTGTCATATGCTGTATTATCCATTACGAACTTCAAATACCAAATTTGAAACAATTCCGGTAAATAATGTCGCTAAAATCATCAAAATACCGAATATCGAGGGGTACAGTTATGTGGGGGCTATACGAAGACGTGGACCTACATAGCCCAACTTCAATACCAAAAGTCCTGCAGACATAATACACATTTGAGTATATTTTTATCAACTTACTTCATTTCGTTCGGAAGCTAGAGTGATTTCCACAGACGGACATTGATAAATCGACATAGAATTTTATGCTGATCAAGAATATATATACTTTGTGGGGTCTAAAATGTATATTTCGAGGTGTTACAAACGGAATGACAAACTTAATTATACCCTTCATACTATGGTGGGTATATTAACACAAGATTTTTTTTGCTGTGGAATAAATTGAAAGGTTATATCTCTCATTGATTCAAGGAGTGGTATAACCCGATAAACGCGTTTTTTAAGTTAGCAATTTTTATACCCTCCACCAAAGTATGGAGGGTATATTCAGTTTTGTCATTCCGTTTGTAACACTTTGAAATTCTGAAATTTATTCTTGATTGGCATAACATTCTATATCGATTTAGTGATGCCCCTCCGTCTGTGAAAATCACTCTAGCTTCCGAACGAAATGAAGTAGGTTGATACAATTTTACTCTAATGTATATTATGTCTGCAGGAGGTAGGTCCACGTCTTCGTATAGCCCCCATATAACGGTACCTCCCGATATTCGGTAGTTTGATGCATATTACGAATTTTAGGGACTTAAACACCAAATCGTATGTTTCATACAAGATCGATATTTGGAGCCCAGCACAGAAATACCTCTATAAAATTTATCGAGATCGGATCAGATATATATATATATATATCTGATATCAAGTTTATTGTACCACAATGAACAATATCAGCTGAAATGAACAGAATGGCTAAATTCATACTAAAAACAAGTAGTTCAAATTTTGTGAAAATCGGTTCAGATATAGCTAAAACTCCCATATATATGATTTATCCGATTTGTTGTTAAAGTCCCTCCACAAAAATAATATTTGATACTGGACATCAGACAAAGCTCGAAAAAACCTCTACCAAATTTTATCAAGATCGGTTAAGATTTGTATATACCTTTATTGGATTTTGTGGCCTTTGTCCACCATATACAGGGTGAGATGAAAAAACTGTAACCAATTTCAGACTTCTGTCATTTCTAAGCCATTCGTTCGACAGCTGTTAAAATTATTCCAGTGACAGCACCATGACAGCATTGTTTACAAGCGTACAAAAGCATTTTGGTGAGAATTTTGCAGAAAAAAAGTTATTCGTGATGGAATTCAAGTGTGATAGTGTGATTTTTTTATATTTGACTGGAAAACCACAAGTGGCTATCGTTAGGGCATGTGAATAAATCTTTTGCGTCTCGTATCATCGATCGTTACCGTATTACTTGTAGCGTAGCCCGACGTCAAGGAAGTGGACGGAAGAAGACAGCAACATCGGCAGAAAGGGTTCGAAAAGTAAAGAAGCGAGTTGATCGAAACCAGCGTCGCAGTGGCCGAAACATGGCTCGTGAGCTAAACATATCGCAATATTCCATTCGGCAAATATTGAAAAATTAGCTCGGGATATAGCCATTGAAATTCCAAAAAGTGCAAAAACTTACACCGCAACATAAAGAAAATAGACTCAAAAGAGCTAAAGAGTTGCTTCGCTTGGCCGAAAGTGGTGAACTGCCGAATTTGGTTTTCTCCGATGAGAAAAAATTCGATGTCCAGCAGTTTGTAAACAAACAAAATGATCGTGTTTACTTGCCAAAGAGGTCAGCTGAAAATGTGCATCTTCGGTTGGCCAGCAGAACTCAACCGACGGCCATGGTGATGGTGTGGGCCGCCGTAACACCTCCCAGGAATGGTTACAAAATGAGGTTTCCCGCTTCATTTCCAGCGCACAATGGCCACCAAAATCTCCGGATACCAATCCATTGGACTATTGGGTCTGGAGTATTTTGGAAAGTTAGGTTGGCACTAAAATCATCGATCACCTCAAGCAAGCGCTTCGCTGGGAATGGGCCAAAATACCGCAGAGCAACATTCGGGCAACGTGTGACGGTTTCATTGGTCGTTTAGAGGCCATAATTCGTGCCAAAGGTGACCAATTCGAACAAATCTAAACTTATTTTTTACTTTTTTTCTACAAAGCTGTGCGGTTTTTGTATATTTATACCCTACAACACGAGATGGTCAGGGTATTATGTCTTTGTGCATTTGTTTATAACAGGCAAAAGGAAACGAGTTAGACAATAGTTCCTTTTGATGATGTGCATAGGATCACATTCTGAGTCGATTTATGCATGTCCGTCCGTCCGTCTGTCCATGTATTTTTGTAAACAAAGTACAGTTCGCATTTATTGCCCGATCCAGATGATGAATTTTGCACAAATCATTTGTTTGGCCCCAGGACGAACCCTATTGAAATTGGAGGTAATCGGTAAAATTTTGATATAGCTCCCATATATATCTTCGTCCGACTTACATTTGATTGTGCACCAAACGTGTAATATCAGCCCGAAAAGTATGAAATTTTGCATGCCAAATTTGATCGAAATCTGTTCAGATAAAGCTATAGCTCCAAAATATATTGTTCATCCGATTTGTTATTTTTGTCCTCCGCAGCCGTAATATGCACTCTGTAACAACAATATTTGGGGAAATATATCAAATGCAGCTCAGAAATACCTTTGCTAAATTTCATCGAGATCGGTTCAGATTTGGATATAGCTCCCATATATAACTTCGTCCGATTTACCTTTTATTGTACACCAAACGTCTAATATGGGATGGAATTCGGCACATGTGACCGAATTGAATCTAGAAACTAGCATGCCAAATTTGGTGAAGATCGGTTCAGATATAGCTATAGCTCCCATATATATTGTTCATCCGATTTATTGTATTTGTTACCCACAGCCGTAATATGCACTTCGTAACAACGATATTCAGGGAAATATATAAAATACAGCTCAGAAACATCTTTGATAAATTTTATCGAGATCGGTTTAGATTTGTACATAGCTCCCATATATATCTTTGTCCGATTTCAAATTAATTGTGCACCAAATGGGCAATACAAGTCCGAATTTAAAAGATACAAATGCTTCGGCATATTTAGTCCTTTGAACTTTATATTATAATTATAATCATAGCGTGTATGATTGAATTCTTCCATAAAAACTTTTAATGGTTATAAAGTCGGCCCCGCCCGACTTTAGGACTTTCTTTACTGTTTTTTGTTTTGTTTTACGAGGAAAACATATTTGAAGTATATTTAATTTTAAAGGCTACCATGTTAACTTTGTATTTTGTCGCATTATTAAAATCCGATTTGACATTATTATTTAATTATTAGACTTTTAAAGTTCTCTCAAACCCCCTTTGTACCTAAAAGTGTGAGTAAAAACTTTACTATATATTGTTCTCCTTACAAAAAATATATCTGTACAAATACCATATACACACATGAATGAATGACTCAATATGCAGAGCTATGGATGTACCTCTGTAAGTAGGAGTTTTATTTCACTTTCACTCTAAAACATCGTCGTTATTTGGAATCGGGATGAGAAACAGACATGTTCTTCGAATTTGTACCATTTGTATTCGTGCACACTTTTTTCCAGTCATTTCTGCCTTTGCCTGTCAGGACATTAGCCAAGAGAGATAACAATAAATTTATGAATGGCGAATATAACATTTCAACAAAGGAACAGGTGTGTCATTTACGGTTTTGCTGCTGAAAGCCTTCTTGTTCTGCATACCGACAAGGAATAAAAATAAAAATAAAGGAACACACACAATGCCAGAACAGAAACTCAACACCTGCAAAGTGTGTTAATTTTTATGCTGAAATATTAAATTGTTCTGGACAGCTGGACCGAAAATACCAGAGATAATATTAACGGTAAAGGAATACGAGTGTGGTAAATGCCTCAACATTGTTTAATTGCCAAATTGAACATGTATACATTACTGCTGAAGACTGCGAGACATGATATGACATGAATGAATGGAAAGCTCTTAAGAAAACCAATTGCAAAGAAGTGAATGGAAATTGAATATATTTTGTAAGTATTACAATTGAAATTTTTCGCAAGATTTTGTAAACTGATATTGTAATTTTGTATTTGTTGAGGGTATAAATGTTTAGGCAGATCAATGACAAGGAAGAACAACGTTTATGTAATTATTATACCAATACAAGGGTGTATTTGTTATTATACCATGAACAAAAAGAACATGAACAAAACTGACAAATTCAAGGTAGTCTCCTGATTTTTTTTTTTTTTCAAATTTGTGCGTGTTGAAAGATTTTTATATTCCACTACACTAAAGGAGTAAAATTCCACAATTTTGTATAAGGATCCGATAATAGTTAGAAGTTGACCTTGTTAATAGTCACTTCCCTGCCAAATCAAATGTATACGAAAATGGTACTCCTGAAAAATAAAATTGGTGTCGATTTCATTGACGTTTATAGTCAGACATCGAAGAAAGGCAGATGTATAACCTCAGCCAATGTTCGATTATTTAAATGAATTTTGACTTCTGTTATCGTTATTCAAATATTTGACCCTCTATGGAGTATGTTCTAAAAGGAATAGACCAACATTGTTCAATACCTCGGACCTCAATAAATATGATATAAATGTTGTGACACGCCATGTTTAGACTATATTGGTTACTTCCTTCACCTTGTATAATAAACAGGGTGAGATGAAAAAACTCAAACCAACATCAGACTGCTGTCATATCTAAGCCACTCGTCCTATAGCTGTTAAAAATTTTCCAGTGACAGCTCATTATATTGTTTACAAGCGTACAAAAGAATTTTGGCGTACAATGGCCATGACAGACATCTCTTCTTTCTGGTATCTCCCCCACAAAGGGGTCAACATTTTGAATAACAAAACCCTTATAAAATGCGTAATGAGAATACGATTATTTTCAAACTTGGTACAACCCAATATTTCTATCAAGGAAAGACTAGATGTGACGATGGAATATATCGGTCCAGTCCTTCTGACATCTCCCCTACAAAGGGTCAAATTTTTTAATAATTATAACTTTCATAAAATGCGAAATAAGCATCATATTCTCTTAATTTTACATGTTTACACATCCAAATATTTCTACTAACACAAGAGCTGGTGTGAAAGTGGAATATTTCGGTCCGGTCAACTCCGGTCAAATGCGAATTTGTTTCAAATTTGGTTTTTGATGTTCCTAATAGATGCTACAGTCTACGACAAGAGCTTGTCCCGATATTCGATATTGTGATGATTTTATCTACATTATTACCGATTTTTTTTAAGTTTCGCATTTGAATATTGTAATGGCTTATGAAAATGTTACCTATATAGGTCCATGTCGTCGTATAGACCCTAATTTAACAGCTACATTCGGTATTTTTAAGATTTTAACAGAATTTTTAGCGGATTTTATTGTTTCTGGGAATTGCCAAATTCGTTCCGAATTGTGGAGGGTATTTAAAGTTGACTACGTAGATCGTGTGATGTAACGCTTTTAGATTATTTTCTGTGGTGCAATATTTATACAGACGAGCCCGCTTCAATTGACGCATTGGGAGAAATTATTTATTCGTGAGATACCGGCCGAAATGTTGGAAAGAGTATGCACAATTGAACTAAGCGGATGGACCATTTAAGGTGTAGTCGCGGTCAATATTTGCATGAAAGAATCTTCAAGTATTAAACTATATGGACTGTTTTATAAATTTAAATAAAAACAAATTTAGTTTTTATACCCTACAACACTATGTGTTGAGGGTATTATAAGTTTGATTCGGCCAAAAATTATGTGACACTTCGAAATATTGGAAAGTATATATGGATCTTCCTATCTCGCTGAACTGAGTCGATCTGGCTATGTATGTCCGTCCATCTGTCCATGTTAATTTGTAATCACTCTAAAGGTCGCAATTATGACCCGCTCCTCACAAAATTAAAAATGGAGGTGGGGTTATAGTCAGAATAGAAGCTAATTGCTTTTGGCATATTATTTAAGGGTTGAAATGGACCAAAAACTGAAACATTTCCTGACTTTGCAGTTGCTCTACAGGTCGCAATTATAGACAAACCGACGCCGAAGTTAGCATGTAATATATAGTGGGTAAATAGACCATAGCATTTGTGTTTAAAAAAAGTCATGCCGATAGTAAATATATCGGATATATATAGCGAAATATATACAGGGTTGCCCATATTCGACGGACCCATCTGGCAACGCCATAACTTTTGACAGAGATGTCACTTCGCTTAATGACATACCGCGTTTGAAGCGTCAGTCCAAGCAGATTTTTACCATGAACCAATACACGCCACGCGAAATAGTTGAAATACACGCTCTGAAATAGTTGAAATTTACATTCAACAGAAGAAGTCAATTGTGAAAACTCAACGTGCTTTTAAAAAATGTGAGAAGTGCGCCTTCTAAGAACACCATTAAGCTCTTTCTAATCCGAAGAGGCCATATAAAAGTCGACCAAGGCGATAACAATATCTGGGTAATTCTCTATGATATAATTTCAAAAGCGAAATCTTCCAAAATAGATTTTGACATAAGGGGGCTTCTAACATATTTTAGTGTTGTAGAGTATCACATAGTCGGCCCCGCACGACTATAGCCCTCTCCTCGAAATACCCATGTCAGACCCAACAAAGTATATAAATTCTTGATCATCGTAAAATTCTAAGACGATTTAGCCATGCCCGTCTGTGTGTTTGTCTGTCTGTTCGTCTGTCTGTCTGTTGCAATCACGCTATCTTTCGAACAAATTGAGATAGAAGGCTAAAATTTTGCACACATGTATATTTTGCCAGTAGGCAGGTTAAGTTCGTTAATGGGCCATGTAGGCCCAAGTTATCATATACCCCCCATATAACGGTACCTCCCGATATTCGGTATTTTGATGATTTTAGCGACATTATTCACCGGAATTGTTTCAAATTTGGTATTTGAAGTTCGTAATAGATACTGCAGCATAAAACAGAAAATGGGCCATGTAGGTCCACGTCTTCGTATAGCCCCCATATAACGGTACCCCCCATATAACGGTACCCCCTATATTCGGTGTTTTGATTATTTCAGCTACATTATAAACAGATTTTTCTTCAAGTTTCGCATTTAAATATTGTAATAACTTATGACAAAAGTTGCCTATGTAGGTTCACGTCGTCGTATTCGGTATTTTTAAGATTTTAACAGAATTTTTAACGGACTTTTTTTTATTTTATTTTTTTTTTTTGGAAATTGTCAAATTTATACCAAATGGTGGAGGGTATTAAAAGTTCAACCCGGCCGAACTTACAGCTTTTTTACTTGTTTTTGAAAAACTTTGCCACAGCTCTTAAGAAACAACCTGTAAAATCTTTTTGATTTTAGAATCCTTGTTGTTTTGTGTCCTTCAGAGCAGATAACAACTACTTTTAGAATTTATTATTATATTTTTTTTCAAATACAAACTACACAGATCATATAAAACATATTCTGAATTCTGTGTCTTTTAAAATATCCAATAAATTTACCGTTCGGCAACTCGTTGACATGTTATCTATAGCCTAAAAAATATTCATTAGAAATGTACAAAGTCAAAAAAAAATTATGGAATTTTAATAAATTTATATCAATTAAATTAAAGTTAATTTTAATTTTTATCAACTACCATAAAATTTTGAAAGAATCTTGTTTTGTTTTTTTTTTTTCAATTTAATTTCGACAGTCGTTTGTTGGTTTTGAATTAAACCGTTTTATTTTCAATCTGCCATACAAACGTGTGAGGCACTACAATTTTAAAACCCTTGTGAATGGGCTTCCATCGTCGTTACTGTCACTTGCAACTCGCAACAGTGGAGTGTTGCCACAGCTGCTGAGTGCTACCGCCGACTCTATTTCTTTTTTTTTTTGTTGTTGTTTTATGAAATACATATTTTGTTGTGATTTATGTCGACACGATTTTGAATAGTGAAACAAATGAAAGAGATTTATTCATATCATGCCATTCTATTTTATTTAGTCGTTTCATGTGTAGTGAAGTGTTTATTTAATAAATGTGTTCAACAATCTGAAATAGAGCGGGGTGGAGGAAAGCGGATGTGTTGAGCCTAGAATGCAACGATTAAAACTATGAACAAAGCATCGTTTTTTTGAATTTTTAAAAATAACATCATGCGACATATATAGCGGGATAATATAAAATGTTTTTTACTTGCTCAGATTGAACAAAAATCTTTATTTGATAGAATCTGTAACCTGTGAGGAGGACTTGAAATAGATAATAATTCATCCATTTGTGTTTGTTTCCAAGTGTAGAGCAAATATCCATTATGCGATACTCCACAAAACTAGAAAATCGTAGGATGTTTCTACCCTACAACACTGTGTTGGGGGTATTATAAGTTTGATTGGGCCAAAAATTATATAATATCTCGAAATATTGGTCCTGACATAGGCAACTATATCTTGCCGAGCTGAGTCGATCTAGCTATGTATGTCGGTCAGTCCTTCTGTCCATGTTAAATTGTAATCACGCCACAGATCACAATTATGGCCCGATCCTCTCGAAATTGATTTTGATGTTGCTCTTCAGGCCACAATTATAAACCATGGAGTTAGTTAGAGTTTAGGGATGGGCAGAAGCCTTCCAATTTGGATGGTCATCAAACAATATTTACCGGGTAAAATAAACCATAATTTGTATGTCAAAGTATGCGAACCGCGAATATTTGTAATCTCGGCCAAATCACAAATACAGTAAAAGGTCACTTCTGATCAAAACAACTCTCATCGATTCGGAATGGCCTCTTGTTAGAAAAGCTTAATATCTAAAAAAAAATCATAAAAATATGACAATAAAAAATTGAATATTTTTGTTACATTTTTATACCCTCCACCATAGTATGGAGGGTATATTAAGTTTGTCATTCCGTTTGTAACACATTTTAGACTCCACAAACTATGTATATTCTTGATCAGCATAAAAGTCTATGTCGAATTAGCAATGTCCGTCCGTCTGTCCGTCTGTGGAAATCACTCTAGCTTCCGAACGAAATGGAGTAGGTTGATAAAATTTTACTCAAATGTGTATTGGACTTTTGTCTGCAGGACTTTTGGTATTGAAAATGGGCCATGTAGGTCCACGTCTACGTATAGCCCCCATATAAAGGTACCTACCCATATGCGGTATTTTGATGATTTTAGCCACATTATTTACCGGAATTGTTTCAAAATTGGTATTTAAAGTTCGTAATATAAACTACATCCTGAGACAGAAAATGATCCATTCAGGTCCACGTCTTCGTATAGTCCCCATATAACGGTACCTCCCGATAATGGGTATTTTGATGATTTTAGAGACATTATTTACCGGAACCATTTCAAATTTAGTATTTGAAGATCGTAATTAATACTACAGTCTACGACAGAAAATTGTCTGTGCAGGTCCACGTCTTCGAATAGCCCCCTTATAAGGGTACCCCCCCCCCCCCCCCCCGATATTCGGTATTTTGGATGATTTTAGCGACATTATAAACAGATTTTTTTTCAAGTTTCCGTTTGAATATTGTAATAGCTTGTGACAAAATATAGACCCGAATATACGGCTACATTCGATATTTGTAAGATTTTAACAGAATTTTTAACGGATTTTATTTTTTTGAAAATTGTCAAGTTTGTACCAAATGGTGGAGGGTATTCAAAGTTCGACCCGACCGAACTTACATCTTTTTTACTTGTCTTTTTTCCAAAAACGAAATTTTCCAAAATGGATTTGGACATAAGGGGAGGGGGGGGTGGTCTTCCAACATATTGCAGTGTTGTAGGGTATAACATGGCCTTTGCTTAATTGTTTTTATATGGAAGTTGCACTTAAGAAATATCGACGTAACACCCATGTAGAGGTACCTGCAGATTTCTATATTTTGGAATAGCCCTCGTGTAACGTGAATGGACATTGCCACATTTTTGCTTAAAATCTGGCATTTTTTGGTACGTAAGACATCACGATAACAAACTCAGAATTTTTACGCAAATTTGTTTTGCCAGTCGATTTTACTCTAATTTAAGATTTCCAGGGTGGAGGTTAAAAACGTTTATCCCAGGCGAACATAAAATAGCTTTGCTCTCTTTTCTCTCCCTTTCCATTTGTGACTTTGTGCGCCAAATTGTTTGTCTTTTGTGGTGTTTACATTTTTTTGTTTTTACGACTTTTTGCCGTATTGCCAAAGTTTATCATCACCTGCCATAAAAATCCTAAACAAAAGTTCTAATTTAAGAAAAAAAAATCCCATAAAAAAAGGAAAACAAATAGGAACAATTTCTAGCATTTCTTGTGCCTTCAACTTCGTTCACCCTATTTTATTGGTAATCTCCGGGAAGCTAGGTTATCAAGTGTAGTAGACACTGGTATCTGGTGATGTTACACTTCGAAAAACAATACCTAAATCAGCTGCACACGGTAATTCCGCATGGATTTTCGTGGCCAAAATTGTATAACTTTGGAGCGAATGGAGCTGTTTATATTTTTTTTTTGTCAGATGAGACAGATGTTAGACAGAGTCGATCTTAAGAATTCCGATCATTTTGGGATAGGTACAAAATTTTACTTCTACTGATGTAGGGTATAATAAAAACTAATTGAGAAAGTCGAAATATTATATTAAAGTTTTTATACCCTACAACACTATGTGTTGGGAGTATTATAAGTTTGATTGGGCCAAAAATTATGTAACACCTCGAAATATTGATTTCCCACATAGGAAAGTGTATATGAATCTTCCTATCTCGCATGTGGAAGTTTGATTAGCAGATATTTAGTCAGTGATTTTGTGGAGAATGTGACAAATTTTATACCCTCAGCCATATGGCTACGGAGGGTATATATTATTTGATACGGCCAAAACGTGCCTTATCGAAATAACGGTTATAGACCTTAAGTCTCTTTGGACCAAATCTGTCTGTGTGTCTGGCTGGCTGTTGCGAACGATAACTTTCGAAGGATGTATCCGATTTAATCCAAACTAATATTTTTATCAAACTTAGATCTAGTTCAGATATGGACAATATCGGTCCACTCCTTCGGTTGCCTCCCCCCACAAAAGGTCGATATTCTTAAAGAAAATATTTTTCTGCACAGAAAGTGCATCAGCGCTAAGTTAGGTGCGAAAATGGCCCAAATATCTCGCCACTCCATCAAGTACCTCTACCAAACGGTCAAAGTCTTGGATAATTAGAACTCTTTTAAAATGTGATACGATAGTCCAATATTCATTAAATTTAACACATATTTTTATTAAGCCAAAATTTGGTTTGAAGATTCGTTATATAGTTCCATTCCTTCTGGTACTTCCCCCACAGAAGGTCAAAATTTTGACCATAAAACGCGAAATTAACATCCGATCCGATTGGCACATCTCAATACTTCTATTAACACAAGATCTGTTATAAAGACGGAAGAGATCGGACCATTCGATCTGGTACTTCCCGCCATAAAGGGTCAAAGTTTTGAATAACCAAAACTATCATAAAACCCAAAATAAGCATCCGGTTCTCATCATATTTCAAACATCCCATTATTTCTACTAACACTAGATCCTATGTGAAGATTGGATGTGGGATGGACAGTTCAATTCAAGGAAGTTCCCTTCAAAGTGGGTTAAAATTGTGACTAAATTAAAAGACCTTAAACCTGGAGGTTTATTATGTTATGTGGGAGCTATACCAAAACGTAGAGCTCTGTAGTCTATTTTCAATACCAAAAGTTCTGCAGACCTAACCCACCTCTTAGTAACAATTAACTTATGTTATTATACCCTCCACCTTGGAAAGGAGGGTATATTAACTTTGTCATTCCGTTTGTAACATCCCTAAATATTCGTCGTAGACCCCATAATGTATGCATATTCATAATCAGCATACAATTCTAAGACGATTTAACGATGTCCGTCTGTCTATCCGTCTGTCTGTTGAAATCACGATATAGCCCACATTATTTGACGTAGAGCGTCAAAATTTAGCAGAATAATTTGTATTGTGTCTAGGATGGTTGGTATTGATATACCGGTCCAAGTTTTGGTATAGCCTCTATATAACGGTACATCCCGATATTCGGTATTATGATGATTTTTGCCACACTTTTTCACGGATTTGTCTGAAAATTAGTATTTGTAGGGCATAATGGGTCCTAGTTCGTGCAGCGAAACATTGTATGTATAGGTCCACGCTTTGGTATAGCCTCCATATAACAGTATCTTCCAATATTCGGTATTTTGATGATTTTTGCCACATTTTTTTCACTGATTTGTCTGAAAATTGGTATTTGTAGGGCATAATGGGTCCTAGTTCGTGCAGCGAAGCATTGTATGTATAGGTCCACGCTTTGGTATTGCCTCCATATAACGGTACCTCCTGATATTCGGTATTTTGATGATTTTTGCCACACTTTTTCACGGATTTGTCTGAAAATTAGTATTTGTAGGACATAATGGGTTCTAGTTCGTGCGGCGAAACATTGTATGTATAGGTCCACGCTTTGGTATAGCCCCCATGTAACGGTACCTCCCGATATTCGGTATTTTGATGATTTTTGCCACATTTTCCCACGAATATGTCTAAAAATCGGTATTTGTGGGTCATAATTGGTTCTAGTGTTTCCATTACCCTAATGTGGAGGGTATTAAAAGTTCGGCCCGGCCGAACTTCACGTTTTTATACCCTCCACCAAAAACCCTCATCGAAATAATCCTTTTAGACCCAACAAAGTATATATATTCTTGATCAGCGTAAAATTCTAAGACGATTTAGCCCTGTCCGTCCGTCTGTTGTAATCACGCTACAGTCTAAACGAATTAAGATAGGAAGCTAAAATTTTGCAGAGATCTCTCTTTTGTCTGCAGGCAGGTCAAGTTCGAAGATGGGCTATATCGGTCCACGATATCGTATAGCCCCCATATAACGGTACTCCCCCGATATTCGGTATTTTGATAATGTTAGCCACATTTTTCAATGGAATTGTCTGAAAATCCACACAAGTAGTTCCTTGTAGGTACTTTATACCTCGGCAGAGAATTATCTATGTAGGTCCACAATATCGTATAACCTCCATATAACGGTACCCCCCGGTATTCGGCATTTTGATGATTTTAGCCACATTTTTCATTGGAATTGTCTTAAAATCCACACAAGTAGTTCCTTGCGAGTAATTTACCCCCTGAGAGAGAATTTTCTATACAGGTCCACGATATCGTACATCCCCCATATAACGGTACCCCCGATATTCGGTATTTTGATGATTTTACCCACATTTTTCAACGGAATTGTCTGAAAATCCACACAAGGAGTACCTTGTGGGTACTTTATACCTCGGCAGAGAATTATCTATATAGGTCCACAATATCGTGTAGCCCCCATATAACGGTACTCCCTGATATTCGGTATTTTTATGATTTTACCCACATTTTTCAACGGAATTGTCTGAAAATCCACACAAGGAGTTCCTTGTGGGCACTTTATACCTAGGCAGAGAATTATCTATATAGGTTCACAATATCGTATAGCCCCCATGTAACGGTACCCCCGATATTCGGTATTTTCATGATTTTACCCACATTTTTCAACGGAATTGTCTGAAAATCCACACAAGGATTTCCTTGTGGGTACTTTATACCTCGGCAGAGAATTGTCCATACAGGTCCACGATATCGTATAGCCCCCATGTAACGGTACCCCCACGGTATTCGGTATTTTGATGATTTTTGCCACATTTTTCAATGGAATTGTCTGAAATTCCACAAAAGGAGTTCCTTGTGAGTACTTAACACGCAGATATAGATTTGTCTTTATAGGTCCACAATATCGTATATCCCCCCATATATCGGCACCTTCCTATATTAGATATTTTAAAGATTTTAAAAGAATTTTTATTGGATTTAATTTTTTTGAAAATTTTCTATTTCGTTCCAAATGGTGGAGTGTATTCAAAGTTCGGCCCGGTCGAACTTACTGCTTTTTTACTAGTTTTACTTGTTTTTGATTTCCACAGATAATTTAACATTTAGCGCTGGGCCAAATATAAGTTAAAATCATATTTGGCTAATTTACGTTGAACTTACATACATCTCCTTTCCAAGCGTGCTATTGTCCAACAATTTTCATTTCACAAGATTATAGACCTTTAACATATGTATGTGTATTCTTTTCAATACACATCTTCTATCCAACCAATAAATCAACCAGATGAAAAAAAAAATCAATCACTCTTGAGTGCTTTACTACGTTTTAACATTTTGCTAAACCTAGTTTTCATGTTCAAACAACTTTCGAAATGAATGAATGAAAGAATGAATGAATAACAAGTTAGCAAAGTTTACTTAAACGTTCATCTGCCATTGTTATACACACATATACCTACATACTAAGCGATTTTCCTGACTCGACACATGGCGGTAGTAGAGCAAAGAAATAGGCTCTGTCCATAAAGATAGTTTGTTAGAACGGCACACCCAACCGAAATTGGACCAAAGTAAATGCGACACAAAAATACCAAGGACCATATTACATCCTCAACATTAGCCAAAGAAACGATCTCTGCGCAAATCAAATAAAATGATGGAAAATACCAATGGCATAAAACGAATTCTATCGAAATGATTAAGTTTTCAAGAAAAAAATGATGTTTGTAAATTTGTTGTTGTGGCAGGGTAGGAGGGAAAAAGAATTCTAACAAATGGTTTGTGAAAATTTGGGACATACACATACATTTTTCCGGCTGGAAAAAATGAAAAAAAAAAAAAAAATATATATATATATATATAAACGCAATTTCATATTGGAAACAAAGATTACCTTTAAATACTTCGTGTTTTAGCTTAGGAAAGTAATAATGAAAGCAAAGTACATTTTTTTAAAAACTATTCAATTCTTCAAAATGTACCAATTTCAAATTTTAACACTAACATTTTTGCATTTGAAGCAAGTTGGACCCATAATTTCTTCATAGGATCACATTCTGAGTCGATTTATGCATGTCAGTCCGTTTCTCCCTCCGTCTGTCCATGTACAGGGTGAGATGAAAAAACTGCAACCAACTTCAGACTGCTGTCATTTCTACGCCACTCGTCCGACAGCTGTTAAAATTATTCCAGTGACAGCTCATTATATTGTTTACAAGCGTACAAAAGCATTTTGGTGAAAATTGTCACGAAAAAAGAATTATTCGTAATGGAATTCTAGCGTGATAGTGTGATTTCTTTATATTTGGCTGGAAAACCAAATATGGCTATCGTTAGAGCATTCCAGCATTTAAATGTGAATATATCTTTTGTGTCTCATACCATCGCTCGTTTCCGTGATACTAGTAGCGTAGCCCGACATCAGGGAAGTCGGAAGAAAACAGCAACATCAGCAGAAATGGTTCGAAAAGTAAAAAAACTACTTGATCGAAACCCGCGCTGAACATATCGCAATATTTCATTCGGCAAATATTGAAGA
Organism: Musca domestica; assembly: GCF_030504385.1. NCBI lineage: Eukaryota > Metazoa > Arthropoda > Insecta > Diptera > Muscidae > Musca > Musca domestica. The sequence continues at coordinate 2,815,676 of NW_026712400.1, forward strand.
ATGAATTCGGGGTAAGTCATTGAAATTTCAACAAGTTAAAATGCAGGAATACCCTCCACCACTTGGAATGAATTTGGAAATTTTCAAAAAATAAAAATCTTAAAAAATTCTGTTAACATTTTAAAAATACCGAATATAACCGTTATATTCGGGGTCTATACGACGTGGACCCAACATACATAGGCATTGTTTGTCATAAGCCATTACCATATATTCAAATTCGAAATTTGAATTAAACGGTGAATAATATAGCTAAAATCATTAAAATATCGTTTATAGGGAGGTACCGTTATATCGGAGCTGTGCGAAGACCTGGACCAGCATAGACCATTTTCTGTCACAGGCTGTAGCATCCATTACGAACTTCTCATACGGCATCTCAAACAATTTCAGTGGGTATTGTACCTAAACTCGTTAAAATACCGAATATAGGGAGGTACTGATATATGGGGCCTAAACGAAGACCTGGACCTGCATAGACAATTTTCTGTCTTAGACTGTAGTTCCCATTACGAACTCTAAATACGTAGTTTGAAACAATTGCGGTGAATAATGTCGCTAAAATCATCAAAATACCGAATATTGGGAGGTACCGTTATATGGGGGCTATACGAAGACGTGGACCTGCACAGACAATTTTCTGGCTTGGGCTGTAGTATCCATTACGAACTTCAAATATTAAATTTGAAACAATTCCGGTGAATAATGTCGCTAAAATCGTCAAAATACCGAATATCGGGAGGTACCGTTATATGGGGGCTATATGAAAACGTGAACATACATGGCCCTTTTACGAACTTAATCTGCCTAATTGAAAAATAAACATGTGTACAAAATTTTAGCCTTCTATCTCAATTTGTTCGAAAGATAGCGTGATTGCAACATTCAGACGGACAGACAGACAGACGGACATCGCTAATTCGACTCAGAATATTACGCTGATCAAGAATATTAATATACCCTCCATAGTATGGTGGAGGATATAAAAAGTGCAAGAACTTACTCCGCAACAGAAAGAAAATAGACTCAAAAGAGCTAAAGAGTTGCTTCCCTTGGCCGAAAGTGTTGAACTATCGAATTTAGTTTTCTCCGATGAGAAAAAAATCGTTGTCCTGCAGTTTGTAAACAACCAAAATGATTGTGTTTACTTGCCAAAGAGGTCAGCTGAAAATGGTTAGCCACCAGAACTCAAGCGCCGGCCATGGTGGTGGATGTTCAGTTCGTGTCTTATGATTTATTTTGGGAAGGTACCACAAGGAATTGGCTGATATTTACCATTTTCACAACAGATCATGTATAGATAGAAATATTGAGGTATGACGAATTTCAATGAAATCGGATGCTTATTTCGCCTTTCCGAAATAGCACTGATAAAAATGTTAGGATTTACAAAAGTTGAATAAACTTGAGTGATCAATATTGCTCATCTCCGAACTCGATCTTAGTATGACAAGATTGAATCAAATCGGATACTCCCTTCGAGAGTTATTGTGCGCACCATCCAGGCAGACGGACGGAGAGACTCTCTTAGGTCGACTTCAAATGTCCTGAAACGGATTTGGTCCAAAGGAAAATAGGGTCTAAAGTAGTTTTTTCGAAGAGGAACATTTTGGCCGTATCAAATTATATGTACCCTCTGTAGTCATATGACTGAGGGTGTAAAAGGTGTACCGTTCTAAAACTAGAACGACGTTTTGATTTCGACATTTGCATTTACTGAATCATATTTAGCAACCTTTTAAAATACGAAATTTCGGTCTCGCAAATAACGAATATATTTTAGTTCCTTAAAGATAAAAACCAACTACAATCTTATCCCTTTTGCCCATATCTATAATTCTGGTATGCGGACAATATTTCATAATTTCGAATCCATCTGAAAAGCAAACGTACTAAAGCGCATTTCGTATTCAAAAGTGACATAGAGCCTAAATACCTTATTTCGAAGAGACACATTTGGCCAATATCAGCAGATATATACCTATCTTAAGATTGAGGATATCAATATTATGGCCCACGTATTTAATATTTTGAATATTTAATTACAATTTGCAGCTTGAAATTTAGTTTTAATAAGAAATCGTTGAAAACTTTTGAAGCGAAATTTAAACATTTAAAGCTGATAAATAATCAGGGATAATAATTTAGTTCATTTTTGTGTACATCAACTCAACATAACTCTAAATTAACAGAAATTTTTGTCTTCTCATGAACAGACAAATAGAAAAATACAAACGTTCGTAAAGAAGTTTACTTTTAGTGTCACTACTTCCAACGGAAGACTAAAATATTCTTTGAGTTGTTGGTAGCTCATAAGGACGACGATGACGACGTTTTCGTCGTTGTTTGGCTTGGCAAACTTTCATTTTTCAGCATCCGATAGATTGTCATAATTAAATTTATTTGAATTTTAATGCGGAGTAGTTGACAATTTTTAAGATTAAGCGCCTGTGTTGAATAAATGAATGTCAGCGTTTCAGGTCGGATGTTTACAATTAAAAGCAAAGAAAAATGACAGTCTTTTGTAAATTATTTCGGATGATGTTAATAAACTTTTGCTGATTGTAATGAAAGAGTCTATATACATTGATGAGAAAGATTAATTTGGATATTCGATATCCTAATTGGTAAGTAGTTATCACAAATCCCGTCCTCAACTCCGCCGCTGAGGACCACCAGATACCACCAGATACCTCAATATCAAAGTTCAGGATTCAAGCCCTATCCATTCAGTCAACTTCAAATTAAGTACTATTTAGCACTTTTCGAACAATTATTATGCTTATGGTACACATTTCCGGAAACACCTCCATATCTCAATCCCAGATACAAACAGAGACCTCATTATTAAATTTCGGGACTCCGGCTCCCAATGCCCCATTTAGTACCACTTAAATCATTTGCCATTGCTGTATAGAGCATGATATGACTTCGATAAGAATTACAATAAAAAATATTTATTTGAGCAATAGATATACCGGACCGACCGGCTTTACCAAATGGAACAAGTTAAAAAGCAGTAAGTTCGGCCGGGCCGAACTTTGAATACCCTCCACCATTTAGAACGAATTAGGAAATAAAATCCTTAAAAAATTCTGTTAAAATTTTAAAAATACCAAAATATCCTTATATACCAACTATCCTTGTTGTGGAGTGCATATTACGCATGTGAGGGACTTTAACACAAAATCGAATGAAACCTATATGTATGTGGGAGCTATAGCTATATCTGAATCAATTTTCCCCCAAATTTGAAGTACTGGCTTCTGAGATGAATTCAGTTGGAAGTGCCAAAATTCCGTCCATTTGTGCTGATATTAGCCATTTGGTGCATAATAAACCCGAATACGGATAAATATATGTTAGAAGCCCCATTATGTCCAAATCCATATTGGAAGATTTCGCTTTTGAAATTAGGATTTTGACTAGGGACATTTGCCCAACATTTATGCACTCCGTCGGGCTGTTAGTTGTTGTAGTCCATTTAACAGATAAATATAATCCAATGGTCATCCAAAAATGCTAGAATTCTTTGCTGTCCTTAACTCTCTTCACGGGCGTGTCGATTGGCTTCAATTTTGTGATCAGAAAAACATTTCTGTTTTTGGTTAATTTAAACCCCTAAATATTTTGTAATCATCTCCGAAAGCAAGTGGCCCCTCTGTATCTCCAAATTTAGACTCATCTATATGATTTGTTTGTCTACGATATTTGGCTATATTTTTCAACGAAATCAGCATAAAAAAGCCAGAAATTCGCCTTTTGTGTATTTCGTATATCGCCTGTAAGTAATGCTGGTATTTTTTCACACAAAATTAGTGGTCCATTGTACCCGCTGTCCTAACTCTAACTTTATGCGAGATTTCGTGTCCTTTAGTTTATATTTGTGACCTTTATAACGGCTGCAAAATCAGGAAAAATTTTAGTCAACCTCCAAATATATTGCGGACATCTTTGAAAACAACAAGCCTAGCCCTTCTGAGCATAACTCAACCCTTGTGGAAATTTTCGTGAGGATCGGACGATAATTGCAGACTGTATATAATAACCCCAACCTGTGTTGTAAGGTGAAAAAATATTACAAAATATTATAAGTCAAATTGAAAAAATCGCATGCGATAAAAAATATGAAAAAATAAAAAAAAATGTCACAAAATACTACAACATCTATATTAACATAATTTTTGACTTATTTTTATGCGATTTTTTTAGATTTTATACTTTTATGTCAAGAGGGCATTCTGAATTTACAAAATTTGTCAAAATCGGTCCAGCCATTCTTGAGATATAAGCATTCCATCTAACATTCCTTTCCTTTGTATATACACATTGTATATATTTCGCTATATATATCCGATATATTTACTATCGGCATCTACGTAACAGTCAGAATTGTCCTGTTCGTCTATTTATGATTTCGCCGGGACTAAAAATATTCGCGGTTTAATGGAAATTTGACTTTTATTTAACACAAATGTTATAGTCTTTTTCACCCACTAAATATTACCCGATGACCATCAAAATCGGAAGGGCTTCTGCCCAGCCCTAAGCTTTTGCCCAATGCTAATTTCCGCGTCGATTGGTCCATAATTGCGACCTGTAGAGCAACTGCAAAATCAGGATTTTTTTTCAGTTTTTGGTCCATTTCGACCCCTAAATATTGTGCGATCATCTCCAAATGAAATAGGGTTCTATTTTGGCCTTAACCCCACCTCCATTCAAAATTTCGTGAAGATCGGGCCATAATTGCGACCTATAGAGTGATTACAAATTAACATGGACAGACGGTCAGACGGACGGACGGACATAGCTAGATCGACACAGCTCGGCGATATAGGAAGATCCATATATACTTTCCTATGTGGGAAACCAATATTTCGAGGTGTTACAAAATTTTTGGCCCAATCAAATTTATAATACCCCCAACACATAGTGTTGTAGGGTATAAATATTTAGTTGAGCAATAGATATACCGGACCGACCGGCTTTGCCAAATGGAGAAATGTATCCAATTTGGGCTGATATTACATATATGGTGGACAATAACCGTAAAATCGGATGAAGATGTATATGGAAGCTATATAAAAATCTGAATCGATCTCGATAAAATTCAGTCAGAGGTATTTTCGAACACTACAAGATACATGGTATCAACTATCCTTGTTGTGGAGTGCATATTATGCATGTGATGGACTTTAACTCAAAATCGGATGAAACACATATGTATGTGGGAGCTATAGCTATACCTGAATCAATTTTGCCCCAAATTTGAAGTACTGAGTTCTGAGATGAATTCAGTTGGTAGTGCCAAAATTCCGTCCATTTGTGCTGATATTGGCCATTTGGTGCATAATAAACCCGAATTCGGATAAAGATATATATGGGAACTATATCCAAATCTGAGCCGATCTCCATGAAATTTGGCGAAGATGTTTCCGAGCTCTATACGATATCTGGTGCAAAATATTATTGTTGCAACTTAATGTGAGGGACTTAAATACCAAATCGGATGAAACATATATATGGGAGCTATAGCTATATCTGAACCGATTTTCTATTTGATGTATTGCTTCTAGACTGGATTCGATCGGATGTGCCAAAATTGAGAGTATTTGGAACAATTTTGGACATTTGGTGCACAATTAACCCGAAATCGGTTGAAGATATATATGAGAGTTATATCCAAATATGAACCGATTTTGATCAAATTTTGGGATTTATCTGGTATCTGATACCAAATACGTGGCGTGCATATTACAAATGTGAGGAACTTAAATACCAAATCGGATGCTTGTAGCATGAAATCTGTCGGATGTGCCAGAATTCAGGTCATTTGGACTGATAGTGGCCATTTGATGCACAATTAACGAGAAATCGATTGAAGATACATATAGGAGCTATATTTAAATTTGAACCGATTCTTACCAATTTCAATAGGGTTTATCTTTGGGCCAAACAAATATTGTTTGGAAAATGTCATCTCAATAGGATAATAAATTCGATCTGCATTTTACTCACGAAAATGCATGGTCTGACGGGCGGACGGAGAGACGGAAGGACAAGCATAAATCGAATCAGAAAGTGTTTACATGAATATCCTCAAAAGTAACTATGGGCCTATCTCGCTTCTTTCTCCATGTTGCAAAGACATAATACCCTTACCACTTTGTGGTGTAGGGTATAAAAAATAAATAAAATAGGTCTCTAGGTTGTTGATACTTTCAAATTTGCTTGGGAATTAGTGGTTTTGCTTGTTACTATGTTAGGGGACATAAAACTGATATAAAAATGTGTTTGAAATTTACATAAAACCTCTACTGTAATTCAAAGTTCTTGATAATAATTATTGAAAAAAAAAATTAAAAATTCAAGTTTCACAAAAAAATGCATATTTTCATTGGGCCATGTCAATAAGGGATCAATACATTTTCATGCAAAGAATAACTCACATTTTTCAACACTTTTTTCCCCCAGCTCCACAAGATGTATGGACAAAGGTATGCATTGTTCTTTTTTTTAACAGATTCAACTTCCTTCTGTCCACAAACTCCTTGGCTTTTCTTTTGTTGTTTATACTTCTTTGTACTTTTTTTTCTCAAAATAAATTGTTGCCACAGCAATATTTAAAGTCAATTTTATTGTTGTTTTTTGGTTCTTCTTCTTCAGGAACCTCGTTTAGAAAACAAAATTGTTTTGGTAAACTTTGAGTTGATGTTCTGTTTGTTGTTTTTTTTTGTCGGTGGTAATGCTCATTGGAAAAGAGACTGCCTGTGGCTTGATAGCATTTTGTGTGGCTCTGTGTGTGGCACGTAAAAAAATAACTTTTCTTTCTTCAAGCTGATTTTCTAATTTCAAACGTGTTCTGATATGGAGACCATTAAAGATGTTAAAGTTTCAGCGTAAACTACGAATTCGCTGCACAAATGGCATTACAGAATATGGTCGTGTTTCGAACTCTTGCACTTGGTAACAGGTGGTGAATGTTTTAAATGTTAAAACGAAATGATTGCAAAAATTGTACATTTGAATGTGAAAACACTGTGAAAACATTGGAAAAAATTTTAGAATACACTATTTTGTAATTTGTCAAGAAATTTGGTATCACAGAGAGCAAGCGTGTACAGACAAGAACCTTACTAAACTCGAAGTCATTAAACATCCGCTGTAAGAAAAATGCGACGATCTCCACCTCCCCATATTGGATAAATTAATGATTTTAGCCACAATATTCGATATTTCAATATATTTCGCACATTTTAAAATTTCAAATTTCAAAATTTTATTCGGAGTTCACAATGAGACTCTTTTTCTACAAAAAAAAATTGATCAATATATCTTGTCCAAGTATTGATTTATCCTCCTCTAGGACAGTATTACACGATATTTGTTACTTGGATTTCTGCACATTTTTTGAACAAATTGTCTGAAAAAAAAGTTAGAAAGCTTCAGTCGTTGTTCCGACTGATTGGACATATATATCAAATCTTTATCCTAGTCCGAATGTTAGTATGCAAGAGGGGGGAATCTTTCATACTTTTTGAAATGTTCGGATTAAGATTTCTTGGAATACGTTGATTGATTAGGAATTTATATTTAACAAGTTAAAAAGCAGTAAGTTCGGCCGGGCCGAACTTTGAATACTCTTCACCATTTGGAACGAATTTGGAAATTTTCAAAAAATAAAATCCTTAAAAAATTCTGTTTAAATTTTAAAAATACCGAATATAGCCGTTTTATTGGAGTCTATAGAACGTGGACCTACATGGCATTGTTTGTCATAAGCCATAACCATATTCAAATTCGAAAACTTTAAATAAACGGTGAATAATGTAGCTAAAATCATCAAAATATCGTATATAGGGAGGTACCGTTATATCGGAGCTGTGCGAAGACATGGACCAGCATAGAGACAATTTTCTGTCATAGGCTGTAGCATCCATTACGAAGTTCAAATACCACATCTCAAACAATTTCGGTGGGTATTGTACCTAAACCCGTCAAAATACCGAATATAGGGAGGTACTGATATATGGGGCCTATACGAAAACCTGGATCTGCATAGACAATCAGACTGTAGATCCCATTACGAATTCTAAATACGTAATTTGAAGCAATTCCGATGAAGAACGACGATAAAATCATCAAAATACCGAATATTGGGAGGTACCGTTATATAGGGGCTATACGAAGACGTGTACCTGCACAGACAATTTTCTGTCATAGGCTGTAGTATCCATTACGAATTTCAAATACCCAATTTGAAACAATTTCGGTGAATAATGTCGCTAAAATCATCAAAATACCGAATATCGGGAGGTACCTTTATATGGGGGTTATACGAAGACGTAAACCTGCACAGATAAATTTCTGTCATAGGCTGTAGTATCATTTACGAACTTCAAATACCAAATTTGAAACAATTACGATGAATAATGTCGAATATCGAGAGGTACCGTTATATGGGGGCTATACGAAGACGTGGACCTACCTGGCCCATTTACGAACTTAACCTGCCTACTGGAAAAATAAACATGTATACAAAATGTTAGCCTTCTATTGTAATTCGTTCGAAAGAATTGCAATTCGTTCGTTCTCCAAAAATTGTTATCTGTACTTCATAATGGGTTCTATCTCCGGCGGCAGAACATTGAAAATTAAGGTCCACGTGTTCCTATAGCGCACACATATCGATACCTTTCGATACTCCATATATTGATAATCCTACTCACATTTACCCACGAAACTGTTTCAAATTTGACAATCCTTAAAGTATACAATTGTCTATAGAGGTTCCCGTTTTAATGTGCCCCCCATATAACGGACTCACTTTATGTTTTTTTTTTTGAAAAGTTAAACAACATTATCCAGATGGTCTTATTGGTATTTGTAGTTTAAAGTGGAACACCTTTGAATTCAGATTATTATTTGTGGGTCGTAGTGGGTTCTAGCTCCCGTGGTGAAACTTAGTATGTATAGGTCCACGTTTTCGTATAGCCCCTACATAATGGTAACTCCGAATATTCAGTATTTTTATAATTGTTTCCACATTTTTCCTTGAATTCCGGAATTGTTTCAAATTTAGTATTTGAAGTTCGTAATGGATACTACAGCCCAAGCCAGAAAATTGTCTGTGCAGGTCTACGTCTTCGTATAGCCCCCACATAACGGTACCTCCCAATATTCGGTATTTTGAGGATTTTAGCGATATTATTCACCGCAATTGTTTCAAACTACGTATTTAGAGTTCGTAATGGGAACTACAGTCTAAGACAGAAAATTGTCTATGCAGGTCCAGGTCTTCGTATAGGCCCCATATATCAGTACCTCCCTATATTCGGTATTTTGATGATTTTAGGTGCAAAACCCACCGAAATTGTTTGAGATGTCGTATTTGAAGTTCGTAATGGATGCTACAGCCTGTGACAGAAAATTGTCTATGCTGGTCCAGGTCTTCGCACAGCTCCGATATACCGTTACCTCCCTATATACGATATTTTGATGATTTTAGCTACATTATTCACCGTTTATTTCAAGCTTAAAGATTTTTAAAATTTTAACAGAATTTTTTAGGGATTTTATTTTTTGAAAATTTTCAAATTCGTTCCAAATGGTGGAGGGAATACAAAATTCGGCCCGGTCGAACTTACTGCTTTTAAACTTGTTTATGCTGATTTCGTTGCCGCATTTGGTCAAATATCGCAGATAAGCAAATCATATGAATGAGTCTAAATTTGGAGATACAGAGGGGTATGTTGCTTGTGGAGATGATCGGATATTATTTAGGGGTTCAAATGGACTAAAAACAAAAAATTTTTTCTGATCACACAATTGAAACCAATCGACACGAAATTTTGCATGAGAAGAGAGCTAAGAACTGGGGAGAAGTCTAGCATTTCGGATGACCATTAGATTATATATAGCTGTAAAATGGACCACAACAACTAACAGCATGACGGAGTGCGAATATTGGGCAAATGTCCCTGGTCAAATAGCTAGGGGTGATATCTGGGCAGTACTCCATGACATAATTTCAAAAGCGAAATCTTCCAAAATAGATTTGGACATAAGGATGCTTCTAACATATTGTAGTGTTGTGGGGTATCACATGGTCGGCCACGCACGTCTATAGCCCTTGCTTACTTGGTATTTTAACATTTGCGATTTTCTTTCAATTTGTGGAGGGTATTCAAAGTTTGGCCCGTCCAAGCTCAATTGCTTCTTTACTAGTTTTAATTTTTAGTATTTAAAAGTAAGCAAATATGCAAAGTCTGATGTCTAGTCATTATCCATACCGAAGTATAACATAAAGTACAGGGATATTTGTCAAAGTTTGAAGAACCAAACACTCTTTGTTATTAGTTACTTTGCATGACTATTGTAAAAAAAGTTTTTTATTTTTCTCACATAAAAATGTGAGGTGATACCAAAACCCATGTTCACCACTACGGAATATGAAACAAAAAAATCCGTTATATCTGTTACTTAAGGAAAACACAATTTCCTTGAAATGAGCTTGGCAATTGTTAAATAAGTTTGACAGCTTGTTACGTGCAAGGAAATGAAATGGGAAGATGACAGCCTTCAAATGGGCAAAAAAAAAAAAAATTCTATACCCAGAGGCCTCTTTCACAGTCTGTTGCCCAATTTCTTGTATATGCCCACATTCAGCTTAGACATTTGCTTTATTGCAGGGCGAGAGAACAACAGTGCGAGATAGAAGAAAAAGTTGTTCTTGTTGTTCCGCTATCATATCACAACGACATGAACACGGCATAGGTATATACCTTCATGCAAAGAACAACTTCCAGAATTTATTCTTTGTTCGAATTTCTTTGTTGTTGAAAAAATTCTCGCTTTCTTATGAAAATATTAAATTACTAATGAAATTAAATTGTTGCGAACATTCTGAGCATTGAATGGCTTTGTGAATTTCATGAAGGGAGAACTGATTCTCATTCTTTCCCCCATTGAAATCAATAACAATAATTTCCATTTATTTATTAAGAAGTGGTTTTTTGTATACGTACAATTGTTTCTAGGAATTACCACAAAGATTGTGACAAGGGAATAGCCGGCAGGATTGAACATATGATACCTTACAGAGAACTGTTTGAAAATTGTGATTTTATTACGACTGCCAAGGGGCTGTAAAGCCATTTAGCTTGAGTAGCAATTGAACGTAAATTTAAATTTCTCGAATTTCATTAGATTTATGAGTATTCAAAGTCTTTAAAATTAGTTTAGCTGGTTTCAAAGGGACCTTTTAAATCCTCTAGCTTCCAAAAGGTAACCAAAATTTTACTCAAATGAATTTCGAGTTTGTAGGTTTTCTTTTTTTCATAATGTTTAAAAAAACTTGATGATTTGTGCCATATTTTTCAAGGGATTTGATGAAAATTTGATTTTGATGAAAATTTCGGCAAATCATTTATTTGGCCCAAGGACAATCACTATGAAATTGCTGAGATTTGATGTTTTAGTCTCTCACATTCGTAATATGCACTTCGTAACAATGATATATGAAACCATATTTCATGTATACTTGAGAAATACCTTTGCCAAATTTCATCGAGATCAGTTCAGATGTGGATATCTTCCATATACAGGGTGAGATGAAAAAACTGCAACCAACTTTAAACTGCTGTCATTTGTAAGCCACTCGTCTGAAAGCTGTTAAAATTATTCTAGTAACAGTTCATTATATTGTTTACAAGCGTACAAAACAGTCTGGTGAGAATTTTCCAGAAAAAAGTTATTCGTAATGGGATTCAAGCGTGATAGTGTGATTTCTTTATATTTGGCTGGAAAACCACATATGGATATTGTTAGAGCACTCCAGCATTTAAATGTGAATAAATCTTTTGTGTCTCGTCGCTACTGTGATACTGGTAGCGTAGCCCAACGTCAAGGAAGTTTACCGAAGAAAACAGCAACATCAGGAGAAATGGTTCGAAAAGTAAAGAAACGACTTGATCGAAACCCGCGTCGCAGTGGCCGAAAAATGGCTCTTGAGCTGAACATATCGCAACATTCCATTCGACAAATATTGAAAAATGAGCTCGGGGTAAGGCCATTGAAATTCCAAAAAGTGCAAGAACTTACACCGCAATAGAAAGAAAATAGACTCAAAAGAGCTAAGGAGTTGATTCGCTTGGCAGAAAGTGGTGAACCGCCGAATTTGGTTTTCTCCGATGAGAAAACATTCGTTGTCCAGCAGTGGCAGTTTGTAAACAAACAAAATGATCGTGCTTACTTGCCAAAGAGGTCAGCAGAAAATGTGCACCATCGGTTGGCCACCAGAAATCAAGCCCCGGCAATGATGATGGAGTGGGCCGCGATAACAGCGGATGGTTGCTCTCAGCTCGTATTAATCGACCGTGGCATCAAAATGAATGCCGAATATTATCGCGAATATATTTTCGAGGGTGTATTAAAGCCATGGATACGCAAACATTTTGGCGGCAGACCTTGGACATTCCAACAGAACTGAGCACCACCGCACTCAGCACGCGCCACCCAAGAAAGTTTTTAAAATGAGGTTCCTCGTTTCATTTCCAGCGCACAATGGCCACCAAAATCTCTGGATACCAATTCGTTGGACTATTGTGTTTGGAGTATTTTAGAAACCAAGGTTGGCACTAAAAAATACCAAAGTGTCGATCACCTAAAGCAAGCGCTTCGCCAGGAATGGGCCAAAATACCGCAAAGCAACATTCGGCGCGTGTGACGGTTCCATTGGCCGTTTGAAAGTCATAATTCGTGCCAAAGGTGACAAATTTGAACAAATCTAAACTTATTTCAAAATTTGATGCTGTTTCCGACATTTTTTGCTTTCATTCAATAAAATTTAAAAAAAATATGGCGTTTGACTTTGTTGCGGTTTTTTTATCTCACCCTGTATGTACAATAAAAAATGTCATCAATTTTATTTTTCTTTTTTTAAAAACCTTTTTTATTTTCGACAAATTTAGCGTTTTTCGGAGTCGCTGCAAAATTTTCTCTAATTTCACGCTCTTTAGCTAGTTTGGTTTATAGAAAATTCCATTTAGGTTTGAGAGTACACGGTCTTTAGATCAAACCATCGAAAGGTTGTCCCAGAAATTTATTTTTTAAATGTGGAAACTGTATTAAAAATTATTGGGAAGAAGTGTCTCAGAAATTTTGTGGTTTTGAGCGTAATAATTTTCGATCAAAACTGAGATTGTTGTGTCATCAGTTAAGGATTTCAAGGCGTCTTAGTTAGAAAATTTCAGAAAATATGGGAGACGGAGAAGGTTGCTCGTCTATACACGTTTTATATTTTTGATACTGGTTATTTCCTATAATTATTTTTCAAGTTTTTTAGAATTTCGTTCTTTGTGGTGGTTCTACGAGAAGCGGTAGCCTGACATATTCCTTCGTCACATAGGATATTGTTTTGGAAGAAATATTGCAATGTTCGAAATTTCGAAAATGCGTCAGAATCATTAAGCATGTTGGAAGTGGATACTATATTAAAATTTTAACCATTTGGGGAGGTACTACTGGTCGGAAGATGTCTATTTTGGCATTTTACCTAAGTCTGTAAGAAAAATTGCGAATTCTTCTAAAAAGTATTCCATCTAAGGAGGGATACTTGAATTCTAATTACCTTATGGTAGTGATGCGTCTGAGGATATTCATCCATTGTATATTTTTACATGATGGACATCTCTAAATAAAGAATTTAAAATCTCAAATTTCATGTTCTAAATAGCTTTCGATCGAACAAATATACCTAGAATATCCTCTCCACCAATGTGTTTTCTTGGTCATAACCAATTTAGGAAACGGTGTTAATAATATTACATTTAAAGGTACACATGTATGTATGTATGTACGTAGGTGAGAACAATGCCGTTAACGTATCAATAAATATGTAAATTATTTGCCAAGCTGACACGTCAAATACAAGCAGCTCTTCCAGCAGGATGGATGTTGATGCCAGGAACAAACCTACACATATCAGAGTAACTGAAATAAAGGAATCTCAATAGCACACAAACAACCACAATATGGCAATGATTTGTAGTGAGTGAGTGTGTGTGTGTGTTGCTGCTTGTATGTGTTTGTGTAGATGTGCGTGAAATGTTCATTGCGTTGGTAATTTCATTACATATTTTTCCTATTAAAGCAATCAAGTCGATTATATTAGCATATCATTATCATATTATGCGGGAGCATTGGATTTAAAAATGGAAAATTTTCCCGGTTGTTTTTATCGAATTCAGTAAATTTCCGTTAAAAAACAAAAGCAAACATTTCGTTTGGTTAAAAAAGTGTTGAGTTTTTGTGTGACAACGCCTAGGACATTGGTAGAAAATTGGTTTTTTGCGAATGTCCATTAACCATAAAAAAATGGGTTTACTTTGATTTTCCCATGAAATGGAGAGTGTTTTAGCTGTGCCATGCGATGCAGTGGATCGAGTATATGGCCAACTGCAAATTCATTTTTTATTCTAGTAAAGAAAGTCTTAAAGTCGGGCGGGGCCGACTTTATGATACCCTACACCACTTTGCAAATTTAGTAGAGGTCCACATAACAATTAAAAGTTTTTATGGGAGAATTCAATTATATACGCTATGATTATAATTATACTTTAAAGTTCAAAGGAATAAATATGCCGAAACATTTGTATCTTTTAAATTCGGAATTGTATTGAATTGAATCAGATAAAGATATATATGGGAGCTATATCCAAATCTGAACCGATCTCGATAAAACTTGGCAAAGATATTTCTGAGCTGTATTTGTTATATTTCCCTGAATATCGTTGTTACGGAGTGCATATAACGGCTGCGGAGGACAAAAATAACAAATCGGATGAATAATATATATGGAAGCTACAGCTATATCTGAACCGATCTTCGCCAAATTTGACATACTAGATTCTAGACTCAATTCGGTCGTAAGTGCCAAATTCCATTCCATTTGGACAAATATTAGACGTTTGGTGCACAATAAATGGTAAATCGGACGAAGTTATATATGGGAGCTATATCCAAATCTGAACCGATCTCGATAAAATTAAGCAAATGTATTTCTAAGCTGTATATTATATATATTGTTGTTGCAGAGTGCATATTACGGCGGCGGTGGACAAAAATATCAAATCGGATGAACAATATATATGGGAGCTATAGCTGAACCGATTTTAATCGAATTTGGCATACATACTCTCAGGCCTAATTTGGGTGTATATGCAAAATTCCATAAAATTCGGGCTGATATTACACGTTTGGTGCACAATAAAAGGCAAATCGGACGAAGATATATATGGGAGCTATATCTAAATTTTGACCGATTATCTCCAATTTCAATAGGATTCGTCCTTGGGCTAAACAAATGATATGTGCAAAATATAATCTGGATCGGGCAATAAATGCGACCTGTACTTTGTTTACAAAAATACATGGACAGACGGACAGACGGACGGACGGACATGCATAAATCGACTCAGAATGTGATTCTATGCAGATCAACAAAAGGAACTATGGGTCTATCTCGTTTCCTTCTGCCTGTTACAAACAAATGCACAAAGACATAATACCCTGACCACCTTGTGGTGTAGGGTATAAAAATTATTGCCTTTCTAAAAGCTTAGGGTATTAAAAGTTCGATTTGACTGAAATTAACAGTTTATTTACATTTTTTCTTATGGACTCCCATGAAGGCATTATAGGGAGAGACTTGATGGCAAATAACAATGTCGACAAAACAATGAACAACTTTTCTGTATTAATTTGTCT
This sequence comes from Musca domestica, assembly GCF_030504385.1. Lineage (NCBI taxonomy): Eukaryota > Metazoa > Arthropoda > Insecta > Diptera > Muscidae > Musca > Musca domestica. The sequence goes on from NW_026712400.1 coordinate 2,831,444, forward strand.
ACAATTTTCTAATAAAGATAAATTTTCTAATAAAAATAAATAATAAATAAATAACATAATCTGTTGGTATCGACTAGATTTGGGCAAATCTAGTTCAGTGGAACGAACTAGTTCCTTATCTAGTTCCGTGTACACTAGTTGTTTGCAGAAAACTCTGCGTATGAGTGATATAAAATATATGACATTTATAAAATAACTCATACTTTTAGGAACTGGGGTTTACTATGTAACTCGATTCGAAAGTTCGAACAAGTCGAAAGTTGAATGCGATCCGAATTTAAACTCTTACTATGTAACAGTTTCGGATCGAGTAAAAAGTATATTATTTAGAATTGGCAGCATTTACTTCGTAAGATATCGAAAATATAAAAAAAGAAAACAAGGCAAAACTCAAAAATTAAAAAGAATTAGGTTTTACGCGCCTCAAAAATGGATTAGTTTGTTGCCTTTAGCCAACTGTGGATGTGTCGTCATAGAATTGAGTATTATCTGAAATTGGCTTTGCTTTGTATTGATCCTCTATTATGGAAAGCAGGATATATTCAATTTTTCATTCCGTTTGTAACACCTTTTAGTATTTGTCGTATAACTCATAAAAAAGTAAATCGATCCAAATATATCTGCCTGTTTGGTGATATCACGAGACAGTCCACATTATTTGATGTACAGAAATTTGGCACAATAATTTGTACTGTGTCGGTATCTGTCCACGTTTTTGTTTATCCCTCATATAACGGTTGATCTCTATATATAACACTTTTCCAAGGAATTGCTCAACATATGGTATTAAGAGTTTGCAAAGGGTTCTACCTACTATAGCAGAACAATGTCTGTATAGGTCCCCGTTTATATATAGCGCCCATATAACGGTACCAACTTATATTCCTCATTTTTTGCGATTTAGGCCACATTTTCTATCGGATTTATTTAAAACTAGGTATTTGAAAGTTCGGTATTCGAACATTGTCCATATTGGGCCACGGTTTCTATATAACGATACAGACCGATGACGCGTTTTTGTAAGGTATTTACATTTCGGTGTAGCTCCTATATAACGGTATCTTTGGATTTACAATTTTTATTGTTTGAATTCTCGAAGATAATGTGGTGTCCATTAGAATTGCAAGTTTCGAATTTCGAAAAAAGTTGAAAAGTTGTGCTACCAGGTTTGTACTCAATTGTGCCAAATTTTCTTAATTCGAAAAACTGGCAGAGATATTCGAAAAAAATTGCTTTTGAAAAAGTTTTTGACAAAAATAAAGTTGTGCTGAATTGTACTCAGTTTGTGCCGTTAATTTTTTTTTCATATCTCATACCCTTTCCAAAAAAATGTGATTTGTTTGAAAGTATGCCACCATTGTAATTTACGAATTTCGAAAAAAGGAAATTTGTGCTGCTATGTGTGTGCTCAATTATGTCGATTTTTTTCATAATTCGAAAAACTGGCAGAGATATTCGAAAAAGATTTTTTTTCGAAAAATCTGCGAGAATTGCAACTTTGCAACTATGATATTTGATATCAGACATCAAATACAGCTCGAAAATACCTCTGCCCAATTTTATTGAGATCGGCGTAAATTTGTATAAAACTTCGATATACACCTTCATCCGATTTGACGGTTATTATCCACCATATATGTAATATCAACCCTAATTGGATAGATTTTTTCGTACTCAAGCGAATGTTTCCATCTGATGTAACTCGGTCCGGTATATCTATTGCTCTAATAAATATTTTTTTACCCTCCACCATAGTATGGAGGGTATATTAAGTTTGTCATTCCGTTTGCAACACCTCGAAATATACATTTTAGACCCCACAAAGTGTATATATTCTTGATCAGCATAAAATTCTATATCGATTTAGTCTGTCCGTCTATACGTGTGTCCGTCTGTGGAAATCACTCAAATGCATGTTATGTCTGCAGCACTTTTGGTATTGAAAATGTAGGTCCACGTTTTAGTATAGCCCCCATATAACGGTACCTCCCGATATGCGGTATTTTGATGATTTTAACGACATTATTCACCGGAATTGTTTTAAATTGGTATTTGAAGTTTGAAATGAATGGATGGAATGCTCGCCTACCTCATATTTTTTCCATGCTTTTGAAATTTGTATCAATATTCTTTACTCGTTGAAGTCAGTATCGCATATTTTGAAACTAAATATCGAAAAACAAAAAGTTTTGCTGCTTTGTCTGGCCTATCACCATTTTGTGTTTCCACTCCTTTCAAATTTCTTTTCATTGTTCAAGTCTTTTCCTATTAATGCTACAGTAAATTTGTATTTCAGTTTCCATTATGGTGTCTAATTAAAAAAAGTATTTATTTGTTTTCCGAAAATCAGTGGAAATCCGTTACATTATTTATTTTACATTTCGCGTTATATGCGACCTTGAGACCTCTCTAGTGCTTCACGATGACGATGACTGGTAATAGTTATATCCAGATTTCACCAACCTCATCATATATTTCATTTTTTACATTCCCATATCCCATATCTACGCTACATTATTTCAATGGCACATTTTCGTGGAAAAGAAAACTGTTAACTTTTATGATGTTCTCTTTCTCAATTTGAAATGTGATGTGAGGGCGATGATGACGATAATGATGAAAAATAACACTTTGCGGTGGCGTTAACATTGTGGCATCACATTCGACTGACATCCATGCGCAGGGCAAACGAAGCAAAGCAAGCCAAAGAAATATCATCTGGCTGGAAATATATGTCAGAATTCATAAATTATGCTACCTTCCTGTTTACACAAAAGGGAAATATGCGAGGGCGACATGTACATATACCGAAACAAGCAACATACATGTGTATGTACAAAGGTATCGTACTCACATCTGCACACATTTAAATACACTTTGAAGGAGCAAGTAATTTGCTATTACCTATACATATACAAAAATGAAAAATGTTTGTATGTTAGTCTTTTCTTGTTGGTGTTTCAGTCACTTAAATCACTGAACGAATTCTCCCGAATTTTAATTAACGATTTTGGATATAGTTAAAGCTATGGATTTGAATGAAACTATGAGGGAGTGTGAAATCATCAGAAAAATATTTACTGGAAAAACCCAGTAGATTATGAAAGTAGATCTAAAAATAGAGGACCGCGTATCGGCGTTTTGGAAAATTACGTTGCAAAGTTACCTATGTAGAAGGAGAAATTCCGCAATACCGGATGTGTGAACATTTTTGGATATGAACATATTCAAATTCTTACATTTACTATTATAACAATAGAAGGACAAACAAGATATTTGGTCCTTTTTTTCAAAATATGTTTAAAAATTTCTTTTGGACCGTATCGTCGCAAGTCAATATATTCCAAACAATTATTTGTCACAAAATTCTGCTTTAGGCCCTTGAAGATGCCAAAGTCTAAATCTGTAATTTCTAAAATTATTCCAGTGACAGCCGATTATATTGTTTACAAGCGTATAAAAGCATTTTGGTGAGAATTTTCCAGAAAAAAAGTTATTCGTGATGGAATTCAAGCGTGATAGTGTGATTTCTTTATATTTGGCTGGAAAATCGCAAGTGGCAATCGTTAGAGTACTTCAGCATTTAAATGTGAATAAATCGTTTGTGTCTCGTACCATCGCTAATTACGGTGTTACTGGTGGCGTAGCCCGACGTCAAGGAAGTGGACGGAAGAAAACAGCAACATCAGCAGAAATGGTTCGAAAAGTAAAGTAGCGTCTTGATCGAAACCCGCGTCGCAGTGGCCGAAAAAAGTCTTGTGAGCTGAACTTATCGCAATATTCCATTCGGCAAATCTGGAAAAATGAGTTCGGAGTAAAGCCATTAAAATTCTTAAAAGTGCAAGAACTTACACTGCAATAGAAAGAAAATAGACTCAAAAGAGCTAAGGAGTTGCTTCACTTTGCCGAACTGCTAAATTTGGTTTTCTCCGATGAGAAAACATTCGTTGTACAGCAGCAGCAGTTTGTAAACAAACAAAATGATCGTTTTTACGGGCCAGGCAATGGTGATGGCGTAGGCCGCCATAACAGCCGATGGTCGCTCTCCGCTCATATTAGTCTACCGTGGCATTCGAATAAATGCCGAATATTATCGCGAAACTATTCTGGAGGGTGTATTAAAGCCAGGTTGGCACTAAAAAATACTATAGTGTCGATCACCTCAAGCAAGCGCTTCGCCGGGAATTGACCAAAATACAGAGCAACATTCGGGCAGCGTGTGACGGTTTAATTGACCGTGCCAAAGGTGACCAATTCGAACAAATCTAAACTTATTCTAAAATTTGATGCTTTTTGCCTTCAACAAAAATTAAAAAAAATATGTAAAAATTATTGCGTTTGACTTCGTTGCAATTTTTTTTATCTCACTACTTTGGGTGAGTTTGTGCAAAATTTCCAACAAAGTATCATTTAAGAAGGAAAAAGTCAGTGACAAAAATATTTTCTTGAAATTTTACTATAAGTTACCAAAGAAAATATAAACAATAGAGATTTGTAATATTTCAAAAGTATCTCAAATTGCGGAATTATTCCCCAGTTTTCTTCAAAGTTATGACCAGGACTTACACGGAAATGTATTTCTACCCACAAGTATAGTGGTGTCAATCTAGTTCAATTTAGTCCATCACGTCAGAACGTATGAGTGATTTTTAATAATTTATATAACTTATACGCAAAAGTTTAATAAAAACGACAGGAGTTTACCGGGCTAGGTAAGGAACTAGTTCGTTCGATCGATCGAATTCTACATGCAATATATACAGATATATTTTCTTTTATATTCATGTTTCTTGACGTATCCGAACAGACGCTATCTAAAACTAATATCAAAAAATTATTCAAAACTTTTGACCATAGTAAAAGAATAGGGGTAGATGCATCAACGTTTGCGAACATTGATAGGTCAACATTTTTTAAATGTTTTGTCAAAAATAAGTCGATTTTTATACGTTTTCTTGTACGAAGCAAATCGGAAGTTGTTATAATTTGCATTTTTCAAGTTTTTTTTTCAAAATTTAAATAACTTTTCAATTCCAAAGTCGGTTTGACAGTTCATTGTCTCAGCAGCTGTGTCGATGGGACTACCTGTGTTCCTCTACCATGCTATTGACTTTTAAATGCAATATGCGAACATTGGAAACGTATTTAAAAATTGATGTTATACCCATGGTACAATAAGGAGGTAGAACAGCTTCGTAAAACTACAGAAATGCAGCCCTGAGGCTATGCCCGCTTTCTGTCAAACTCATTCAAAATTTTATATTTTCATTTTTTCATACTTTCCCCCATATTTTAATGAGTCAAATATCGCGAACAATGAATAAAATGGCCGGATTTTCTCTCAAAAACATGATCCAAACTGTTCAATCTTTCAATTTCATGGCTAAGCCGGTTAATAACTTTAATACGCGAGCCGCATTGTACATGTCTTCCATTCATTGGTCTTGAAAATATTATTTTTCATTTTTAAAACAATAAATACGTACACAAAATTGGCAGAAGGCGGGCACACTTAAAAAAAAAACGGCTGATAGCTCTACCTTACCTTTTTATTGTACCATGGTTATACTATATACCACAAGGTGGTCAGGATACCCTGATAATAGGGTATCAGGGTATTATACCCACAGGGTATTATACCCACAGGGTATTATACCTACACCACAAGGTGGTCAGGGTATTATGTGCATTTGTTTGTAACAGGCAAAAGGAAACGAGGTACACCCATAGTTCTTTTTGATGATCTTCATAGAATCACATTCTGAGTCGATTTATGCATGTCCGTCCGTCTGTCCATGTATTTTTGTATCCAAATGAAATTTTGCACAAATCCTTTGTTTGGCCCAATGACAAACCCTATTGAAATTGGAGATAATCGGTAAAAATTTAGATATAGCTCCCATATATATCTTCGTCCGATTTGCCTTTTATTGTGCACCAAACGTCTAATATTTGCCCAAATGTGATGAAATTTGGCACTTACGACAGAATTGATTCTAGAAGCTAGTATGTCAAATTTGGTGAAGATCGGTTCAGATATAGCAATAGCTCCCATATATACTGTTCATCCGATTTGTTATATTTGTTACCCACAGCCGTAATATGCACTCCGTAACAACGATATTCAGGGAAATATATCAAATACAGCTCAGAAATATCTTTGTCAAATTTTATCGAGATCGGTTCCGATTTGGATATAGCTCCCATATATATCTTTATCCGATTTCAAATTAATTGTGCACCAAATGGGCAATACAAGTCCGAATTTAAAAGATACAAATGCTTCGGCATATTTAGTCCTTTGAACTCTAAATTATAATTATAATCATAGCGTGTTTGATCAAATTCTACCATAAAAACTTTTAATTATTATGCGGAGCTCTACTAAATTAGCAAAGTGGTGTTGGGTATCATAAAGTCGGCCCGTCCGACTTTAAGACTTTTTTACTGGTTTTTATTTAAAGTTGACTGAAGCACATATGCAAAGACATAGATTTAAAAATTTAAATTCAATGCCCTGAAATAATGCTGCTGTGAGCTACAACAATAATAACCAGTAAGGAAAGCTCAAAAGTCGGGCGGGGCCGACTATATGATACCCTACACCACTATGCATATTTAGTAGAGCTCTCGTAAAAAGGTTTATACAGGGCATTTCAGAGCTCTATGAGATATTTGGTACAAAATCAAAATCTATCTAATTCTATCGTGCATTTTATGAACTATAGCTATATCTGAACCGATTTTCACCAAGTTTTATGTATTTGATTCTAGGCTGAATTCGGTCAGATTTGCCAAAACCCAGGACATTTGGGCTGATATTGGACATTTGGTGCGCAATCAACACGAAATTGGATGAATATATAGGAGGTATATCCAAATCTGAACCGATATTTGTAAAACTGAAAAAGAAGATATTTCTTGGCTGCATCTGATACCAAATATTATTCTTGTATCGTACATTTTTCGAATTTGAGGGACTTAAAGTACAAATCGGATGAAAGGTATATATAGGAGCTATAGCTGTATCCGACCGATTTTCACTAAATTTGATGTACCAATATTAGCCATTTGCTGCACATTTAATCCGAAATCGGATGAAGATATATTTGGGAGCTATAGCTATATCTGAAACGACTTTTACTAAAATTGGTGTCCTTGCTTCTAGGCTGAATTTGGCCAGATATGCCAAAATTCATGCCATTTCGGTTGATATTGGCCATTTGTTGCACAATTAACTCGAAATAGAATGAAGATACATATGGGTGCTATATCCAAATCTGAACAGATTTTGAGAAAATTAAAAGCGACTACTTTTGGGCTTTATCTGATATCTGGTACCAAATATCATTCCTGTGAAGAGTATATTACGAATGTAAGGGACTTAAAGAGCAAATCGGATGAAACATATATATGGAGCTAGAGCTATATCTGAACCGATTTTTACTAAAATGTGTGTACTTGCTTACCGAAACCAGCCGGTCGGATTTGCCAAAATTCATGCCATTTGATGCACAATTAACACGAAATCGGATGAAGATATATATGGGAGGCATATCCAAATCGGAACAGATTTTAATAAAATTAAAATCAACTATTTTTGGGCTTTATCTGATAACTGGTACCAAATATCATTTCTGTGGAGTGCATATTACGAATGTGAGGGATTTAAAGACGAAATCGGATGAAACATATATATGGGAGCTATAGCTATATCTGAACCGATTTTTACTAAAATTGGTGTACTTGCTTCTAAGCTAGTTTCGGTCGGATTTGCCAAAATTGATGCTATTACGGCCATTTGGTGGTCAATAACCTGAAATCGGATGAAGATATATATGGGAGCTATATCCAAATCTGAACCGATTTCGATAAAATTTAAAACAGCTATTCCTGTGCTCCATCTAATACCTGGTACCAAATATCACGGTTGTGGAGTGAACATTACGAATGTAAGGGCCTAAAACACTAAATCGGATGAAACATATATATGGTTGCTATATCTGTATCTGAACCGATTTTCACTAAATTTGATATACTTGCTTCTAGACTGAATTTGGTCCGATGTACTAAAATTCAGTCCATTTGGACTTATATCGGCCATTTGGAGCACAATTAACCCGAAATCGGTTGAAGATATATATGGGAGCTATATCCAAATCTGAACCGATTTCGATACAATTACAAACAGCTATTTCTGGGCTGTACCTTATATCTGGTACCAAATATCACGGTTGTGGAGTGAACATTACGAATGTAAGGGACTAAAACACTAAATCGGATGAAACATATATATGCTTGCTATATCTATATCTGAACCGATTTTCACTAAATTTGATATACTTGCTTCTAGGCTGAATTTGGTCCGATGTACTAAAATTCAGTCCATTTGGGCTTATATCGGCCATTTGGAGCACAATTAACCCAAAATCGGATGAAGATATATATGGGAGCTATATCCAAATCTGAACCGATTTTCTCCAAATTTGTTGTATTTACTTTAAGGCTAATCTCGGTCACATGTGCCAAAATTCGGGCCATTTGGGCTGATATTGGCCATTTGGTGGTCAATTAACCCGAAATCGGATGAAGATATATATGGGAGCTATATCCAAATCTGAACCGTTTTCGATAAAATTTAAAACAGCTATTTCTGTGCTCCATCTAATACCTGGTACCAAATATCACGGTTGTGGAGTACATAGTAGGAATGTGAGGGACTTAAAGATCAAATCGGATGAAAGATATATATGGGAGCTATAGCTATATCTGAACCTTGATATACTTGCTTCTAGGCCGAACCCGGTTGGGTGTGCCAAAATTCAGGTAATTTGGACTGATAGTGGACATTTGGTGCTCATTTAACCCGAAATCGGATGAAGATATATATGGGAGCTATATCTAAATTTGATCCGATTCTCACCAATTTCAATAGGGTTCGTCCTTGGGCCAAAAAAATATTGTTTGGAAAATTTCATCTCAATCGGATAATAAATGCGACCTGCATTTTGTTCACAAGAATACATGGACAGACGGACGGACGGACAGACGGACGGACGGACAGACGGACGGACATGCATAAATCGACTCAGAAAGTGATTCTATGAAGGTTCTCAAAAGTAACTATGGGTCTATCTCGTTTCCTTCTCCATGTTACAAACAAATGCACAAAGACATAATACCCTTACCACTATGTGGTGTAGGGTATAAAAAGCTAATCAATTTTAAATAATTATAAATGAAATAAGAGAAAACTTTTATTAAACCATGGCCATGTGATAACAATTCCTGTTTAATCGGGTCAAGGAAACATAATGTCCTTGTTTTGTTATTGAAGCGAAAACATTCCCACCCCCCGGGGCAAGTAAAACTCTAATTGAAATATTTACTCATGAATATTTTATTAAATGGCTGTCATCGACAAAGAAATTGTCCATTTCTTTGTTGCGTTAACCGCAAAACTCATTAAATATTGAAGTACTCTTAAAACGTTTAAGTAAATATTCAAAAGTCATTGGCCAGTTTAAGAGTGAATTTCGCTGCTCCAATCACTTTTCGTGGCGTGAGGCAAAACCAAAAGTAAAGTGAGTAAACAAAAACACAAACAACAACAACACAAATGTGTTATATCTAAAGCGAGTGGACCATTTCGTGAAAACCACCAAACTGTATTACGCAGACAGCAGGGGATTTGTTAGTCTTTAATGACATGTCGAACTGGGGGCCATTAAATCCCATAGAATTTTAGCACTTTCCAAGTGTTGCAAACTATTGACCTGTTTCTAAGAATTCCGTTGTACATTGATGTCCCACCGCCACACTCACAATTCGGTTGCCTTTGTTTATTTGTCATTTCCCGTTTTTCTACCCTTCACTTTTCGGTGCCTCTATTTTCCATCCTTTTTATACCCTACACCACATAGTGGTAAGGGTATTATGTCTTTGTGCATTTGTTTGTAACATGGAGAAGGAAACGAGATAGACCCATAGTTACTTTTGAGAACCTTCATAGAATCACTTTCTGAGTCGATTTATGCATGTCCGTCCGTCTGTCCGTCCGTCCGTCCGTCCGTCCGTCTGTCCATGTATTCTTGTGAACAAAATGCAGGTCGCATTTATTATCCGATTGAGATGAAATTTTCCAAACAATATTTTTTTGGCCCAAGGACGAACCCTATTGAAATTGGTGAGCATCGGATCAAATTTAGATATAGCTCCCATATATATCTTCATCCGATTTCGGGTTAAATGAGCACCAAATGTCCACTATCAGTCCAAATTACCTGAATTTTGGCACACCCAACCGGGTTCGGCCTAGAAGCAAGTATATAAAATTTGGAGAAAATCGGTTCAGATATAGCTATAGCTCCCATATATATCTTTCATCCGATTTGGTGTTTAAGCTTCTCACATTCGTAATATGCACTCCACAACCGTGATATTTGGTACCAGGTATTAGATGGAGCACAGAAATAGCTGTTTTAAATTTTATCGAAATCGGTTCAGATTTGGATATAGCTCCCATATATATCTTCATCCGATTTCGGGTTAATTGACCACCAAATGGCCAATATCAGCCCAAATGGCCCGAATTTTGGCACATGTGACCGAGATTAGCCTTAAAGTAAATACAACAAATTTGGAGAAAATCGGTTCAGATTTGGATATAGCTCCCATATATATCTTCATCCGATTTCGGGTTAATTGTGCTTCAAATGGCCGATATAAGCCCAAATGGACTGAATTTTAGTACATCGCACCAAATTCAGCCTAGAAGCAAGTATATCAAATTTAGTGAAAATCGGTTCAGATATAGATATAGCAAGCATATATATGTTTCTTCCGATTTAGTGTTTTAGTCCCTTACATTCGTAATGTTCACTCCACAACCGTGATATTTGGTACCAGATATAAGGTACAGCCCAGAAATTGCTGTTTGTAATTGTATCGAAATCGGTTCAGATTTGGATATAGCTCCCATATATATCTTCATCCGATTTCGGGTTAATTGTGCACCAAATGGCCGATGTAAGTCCAAATGGACTGAATTTTAGTACATCGGACCAAATTCAGCCTAGAAGCAAGTATATCAAATTTAGTGAAAATCGGTTCAGATATAGATATAGCAACCATATATATGTTTCATTCGATTTAGTGTTTTAGTCCCTTACATTCGTAATGTTCACTCCACAACCGTGATATTTGGTACCAGGTATTAGATGGAGCACAGGAATAGCTGTTTTAAATTTTATCGAAATCGGTTCAGATTTGGATATAGCTCCCATATATATCTTCATCCGATTTCGGGTTATTGACCACCAAATGGCCGTAAAAGCATCAATTTTGGCAAATCCGACCGAAACCAGCTTAGAAGCAAGTACACCAATTTTAGTAAAAATCGGTTCAGATATAGCTATAGCTCCCATATATATGTTTCATCCGATTTCGTCTTTAAAACCCTCACATTCGTAATATGCACTCCACAGAAATGATATTTGGTACCAGTTATCAGATAAAGCCCAAAAATAGTTGATTTTAATTTTATTAATTTTATTAAAATCTGTTCCGATTTGGATATGCCTCCCATATATATCTTCATCCGATTTCGTGTTAATTGTGCATCAAATGGCCAATATCAGCCCAAATGGCATGAATTTTGGCAAATCCGACCGAAACCAGCCTATAAGCAAGTACACACATTTTAGTAAAAATCGGTTCAGATATAGCTCTAGCTTCATACATATGTTTCATCCGATTTGCTCTTTAAGTCCCTTACATTCGTAATATACTCTTCACAGGAATGATATTTGGTACCAGATATCAGATAAAGCCCAAAAATAGTCGATTTTGATTTTATAAAAATCTGTTCAGATTTGGATATAGTATAGCATAGCATACTCTTCACAGGAATGATATTTGGTACCAGATATCAGATAAAGCCCAAAAGTAGTCGCTTTTAATTTTCTTAAAATCTGTTCAGATTTGGATATAGCACCCATATGTATCTTCATTCGATTTCGAGTTAATTGTGCAACAAATGGCCAATATCAACCGAAATGGCATGAATTTTGGCATATCTGGCCAAATTCAGCCTAGAAGCAAGGACACCAATTTTAGTAAAAGTCGTTTCAGATATAGCTATAGCTCCCAAATATATCTTCATCCGATTTCGGATTAAATGTGCAGCAAATGGCTAATATTGGTACATCAAATTTAGTGAAAATCGGTCGGATACAGCTATAGCTCCTATATATACCTTTCATCCGATTTGTACTTTAAGTCCCTCAAATTCGAAAAATGTACGATACAAGAATAATATTTGGTATCAGATGCAGCCAAGAAATATCTTCTTTTTCAGTTTTACAAATATCGGTTCAGATTTGGATATACCTCCTATATATATCTTCATCCAATTTCGTGTTGATTGCGCACCAAATGTCCAATATCAGCCCAAATGTCCTGGGTTTTGGCAAATCTGACCGGATTCAGCCTAGAATCAAATACATCAAACTTGGTGAAAATCGGTTCAGATATAGCTATAGTTCGTAAAATGCACGATAGAATTAGATAGATTTTGAATTTGTACCAAATATCTCATAGAGCTCTGAAATGCTCTGTACACCCAGAGAAAAAATGACAACATCCGTGTATGAAATGACCACATCCGTGTATGATAGTGTATCAACCACGTTTGGTGTCAAAATGAGCACGCTGTTGTCATTTTGACACCGAGATTTTGGCAACGATTTCAACAACAGATGTGCATGAAATGAGCACATACGTGGTCATTTCGAGCACGCCCCGTTGTCAGATTGTCAACGCTTCGTTGTCAGATCGTCAACGCTTCGTTGTCAGATTGTCAACGCTCCGTTGTCGGATTGTCAACGCCCGTTGTCAGATTGAAATCAATGGTGGTCATTTTTTGATATCCGTTCCTTTTCCATTTTATACCCTTAGTAGAAGAAACGACATTTTTTGAAAAGTATTTTATTGAACGAAACCAATTACATAAATTCAATATAAATACATATTTGATTTAACAAAACAATTCGAATTACATATATTCAATGTATAGAAACAAATTAAATTAACTTAAATCTGAAATAAACTTTTCCATTATTCATAGGATATAAGTGAAATGGGTAAGTAATAAAATCTAAAATTGGTATTAAAAAAATTGTATCCTCATTCAGAGAACCAACTTCATACGATTGTAAATGGTAATCAAAGTTTTTAACTTTTACTTGGTTACATAAAATGTAAACATTTTCATTTTCAATTATTAAATGTTTAATTTTGAAAAGTTCAATTGCGGCATTATTTGTTGCTAAATAATAGTTTTTTTTATACCTAGTTCCCTTAAAAAAAATGTCATCAGACACTTTGCAATTTTGGTAATTTAAAACTGGCTTACTTTTTTTGTAACAATATTCCTCTTTTGCCAAATCTTCGATGGTATGCGTATTAATGATAACATTTGGTTCTAAGTTATCTTCGTGTTTTAATAAAAAATTGGAAAATTTCAATCCAGACTTAATAGATAATGAACGACAGGGATTTACTCTTGATGTAGTATTTCCTAAATAGGCTTTTGCTTCCTTGTGTTTAGCTTCGAATCTCATGCTCCAGAGATATTTAAGGGGACCACATTTTCGGATAGCTGTGGGATAGTGGACAAGAAAGTGGTGTTTCGGTTTTAACGAACCGTATAATGTTATATAAAGTGAATGGTGATCTCTAATTAATTCTTCCAATTTTATTAAATCGTCTTCTATATAACTTGGTCTTAAAAGTAAATCGATTATTTGTAATAATATTATAAAAACTTTCCAGTGATCGTTGGAGAAAGGAATTAAATCGCCTACCATTAAAGGTAAAAAATTAGTAAAACACATAGTTTCACTAGCTGTCATTTTTAAGTTATAGTTTTTCAATCTACATAAATCTAGTGGTCCAGATTTATTTCCCACTTCAATTTCTCCAAATTGGAATAAAGATTTTCTGCTGTTAATACAATCTAACGTAACAATATTTTCTTGAATCAGCCCGAGAATTACATTAGACATATCGTAGACACATATGCCCTCGAAAATGTCATGCATAATATCAAAACAAAAATTTTCAGTGACGTTAAAATTTGGTAAAGATTCGAAGATACACTTGTTTTTAATACCTGTTTCTTGAAAATTATTTTCCAATACATTTGAGTTGTAATTCTCTTGGTTTCTTAAACTATCTAAATGCTGAATTGCGTCGAATTGCATTTGGGACTTTTTTCTTCTACATACCCGGCAAAATCTTTTAGAGTTAAATGATTGCACGTAGCCTAAAATACTATTAACTGCTAAATTATCTCCAATAATTACACCTAAAATAAAATGCACCTTCTGAACACTTTGTTGAACACAAATTTCAACCCCTTCTTCTAGAATTTTTAACTCTTCTACAAGATTGTGAAATGAAACTTCATTTCCACGTTCTTTTAAATCCTTTGATGGTATAAACGCAGCAGTTAATATATAATCAAGTTTTGACAACAAGTGCTGTGGCATTGAAGGAAAGCTAATATAACAACCACATATGGAAAATGTATGGGTTCCAAGAGGATTATTAATTTGAAAATCATCCATGTAAAGGACATAGGGAATAACTAAATTGTACTGATATTTTAATAATTTAGTTTTATATAACTCACCGTTTGTAAAATTTTGTAAAACAGGTGAATTTAGGAATTTTTTGGAGTTTTCTAATGTCAAATCTAAGAGATTTGGAATTTTAAAAAGGGCACTTATCATGAATTTCAGTGGCATTATATAAATATTGGATAACTTTGGACCTAAACTGGGATTTCCGCTGATAACAATTTCCGAGACTTGATTGCTAATTACATAAACCTTTGGATCATCATAAAAGTTTAGTTCTTTTAAAATTTTTAAAAGTCTATATTCCGTTCTAGTTTCTTCGAAAGGATTTTTACAAAAGTTTAGTAAGTACCTTAAGTCTTCATAATTTGGATGATCAGTTATATATTTTTCAATTGTACATGAAATGGATGAAAGCAGAATTGAAACAGAATGTTGTATTTCTATAACATGATTTCTAGGCATATAGCTTTGACCATGTAATTGTAAAGACAGATATAAGGTTTTCTTTTTCAAAACATTTAAATCCTTTTCTATTGTATTGTTGTTAATAACAGTTTCACTGTTTGTATAATCATTTTCTTTTGATGATGACATTTCAACTGGCACATTAATGGCTTTAACCATTGGTGGAGCTTTTGTGTGATTCTTGTGAAGTTTTTCTAAATGAATTCTGAATGACGTAAATTTTGTAAATGTTTGCTTACAGTTGTCCTGAACGCATTGTACTTTTAAAAATTTAGTGGACATTAAATGGTCTGTTTTCAAATGAGCTATTAAAAGATTTGCCTTATCAAAATGCTTACGGCAACGAAAGCAAATATACATTTTGAATTGTACTTTAATTATTGTTGCAGAAATTAATAAGTGAAGTCAAATTAACTGATTTTATATCATATACAGTATTAATTTCATAAAAATATTTTTGGATAAAAATCCATGGAATTTGGCAGGCATTTGGATATTTTAAAGAAAGTGCATGAAAAATTTTAAAACATGTATCTAAACATTCGAGGAACGATTGAAATTTTAACAAATTGTGGTTAAAAAAAACATAAAAACCTTTTATATTGAAATCGGACAAACCCTCCACAATTATAAATGGCTGTATAGTTAATCCAGCATTGTAATACTTTTCAGTGACTGTATCAATTTGCCTTTTATAATCGTTAATTGTCGGTAGTCGCAGTACGAAACTTTCCTGCGAATCAGCTATTGTTACTTTTTTTCGTAATTTACCGTTTCCACATTTAAACCTAGCAGGTGATGGTAAAACTGAATTCAACAGTATTGCGTATATATAATCTTGAGCATCTGCAACCGAAATATAAAATAAATATTACTTTTAATGTTTATGATAAATCAGGAATTAAAATTTACCTATGCTGCTTGCCGTCAAAACATTTGCGAAGAGTTGTTTGCAATGTTCGTTATGAATATTTTTCCCATAATAATTGTAAATTTTTTTCTTAAATTGGTCCCATTTAGAAAGTAGAAGATTGCCTTTCTGTGGATACATAATATCGAAATCAATGTTGACCTAAAACGAAACATTAGTATCCATATACAAATAAATAGCTCATGGCTACTTACCAATTCTGAAGCTCTTGCATCGGACAACTTCGTCCATTCAAGGAGAAATGTATGGCTACTTAAATTTTTTATATCTCTTTGCCGTATGTTAAAAGATCTTTTCCATTTTTCGCAGATCGATCCCCAATCATTACATTCTCTTAGTAAGGAAGCTTTCAATGAATTTTCAACTGATTCATCAATTTCGGGAACATCTTTGTTACAAAAATTAGGAGATGTGTGAGTTGCTGCTTTGCTTGTGCTAGGCTCGGAAATCAAAAGCTTTATTCTTTTGGACTTCTTGTTTCTATACTTGGCATAAAGTTTTCCGCTTGCGTTGTTCTTTCCTTTTCTTGAAATGTAATAATAATCCTAAAAATAAAGACATATTATAAGTTAAGAAACTACATAATCAGATACGTTGTTTATATTGTTAATCTTACCCTCATTTCGTTTTCAAGAGGAAAAACGGAACAAATTTCATCCAATATGCGCATATAGTCTTGAGTGTAAAGAGTAACATTGTTGGTTAAAATATCTTCAATAATTATATTAATTATATCATCTCTTTGCTCGTCACTTAATTTCTTATTAACGCTACTACATTCAAGCGCTAGTTTCCCCTTCGAGGTATGTGTTAACAATTCCGTTAGATCCTATATTAAATAAAAAAACTACATTAACTATGCTTACACAAATATTACTCTTACCTTACCTCTGACAAAATTCCTTTGGCTTTTGAGCAGTTCGAACCTGTAGTGTCGGGAGTACCAGGAGTACTTGCAGGTGTCTCGTTGCGTTTCCACCATTCACCTATTTTAGATGGAACTGACATAGTTTCGTCATCAATCCCGAGCTATTGTTATGACAATATTAATACTGAGTTCAACTCTGTAAAACAAATAATACGTACCTTTCGTTTTTTCCAAGCAAAGAGCTTTTCTCTGAATTCAACACGCAGTCCCAATGGTGGCACTGCTTCCTTTAAATCTTCTTTTTTCAAGTACTGCAAGCTGCGAAATGTTACATGTGATGCTAAAAGAACAAAAAAGAAAATTCTTTGTTAATTACACTGATTAACTGAAAAATTCATTTTTATTTACTTACCTTTTAATTGTTCAAAAAGCGACTCCATATTTATTCCTTTTAAGAACTCCCTTAACATATAATCGTCCTCATTGTTTTCCGCATCTTGACTGCTGCAATGGTTTGTATCGCGAACCACAACAATATTGCCATCGATTTCTAACAACTCACCAATGATATTTTGAGGATCTTGCGAATTATTATTCATTTTCAATAAATTTTTTGCACAATGCGTCCTTTCTCTTTCAATAACACGGAAAAAATGGTAAATATGCAGCCGATTGCACACGAGTAAAAAAAATGACAACGGTGGTGCATGATTCATACACGGTAGTTGCTAAAATGGCAACGATCGTGTACGATTCATGCACGTCGGTGTACAAAGTAACAACGGTGGTGCATCATTATGCAGGTGGTGGTGCATAATTCATACACGACCGGTGTCATATTGACAACGACCGTGTGTGAATCATGCACCACCGTTGTCATTTTTTACTCGTGTGTAATCGGCTGCAATTACCAATATTACAAATGGACAAATTAAGCACGGCTGTTGTTGGTACCGAAAGTTGACCACGTCTCGGTGTCAATTTGAGCACGTTCGTGCACAATTCACCAACAGCCGTTGTTGAAAAATATAACAACGGGTCGTTGCGAAAATGACAACATACGTGCTTGATTTCGCAACGGGATTTTTCCCTCAGTGTATAAACCTTTTTACGAGAGCTCTACTAAATATGCATAGTGGTGTAGGGTATCATATAGTCGGCCCCGCCCGACTTTTGAGCTTTCCTTACTGGTTTTTATTGGATATGGGATATTACGTAAAAAAGTTACAATATTTTTATAGGCCCTTTGCAATGTGGGAGGACTTTGTTGGTGCAGAAATTTCTTATACCCCACAACACTTTTTGTTGGGGGTTCTAGGTTCACTTTTGTTACACCAGTCGTCTTCCAATTTCTGCAATCCTAGTTATTTATGCCTTCAAAACTTTTTATCCTGTCTTTATATCTCTACCCGACGGTTTGCCAACTTGAAATGCATTTCATTCTTGGCCAGTTGAAAATATTGTTTAAAAGCACTATGATTCTTCCATTTTATGGGGCTATACAAATGCGTGGACCTGAAAAAAAAAATGTTTGGTCATAGGCTGTATTACCGAATCCAAACTTCAAATACAAAATTGGAAACCTTTGTGAGGGAGGTACCAGAAGCGATGAGCCGTTGTATTCCATCTTCACACCAGGCCTTGGGTTAATAAAAAATATTGTGATGTGTGTAATTTGAAAACAATCTGTAATTATTCAAAATTTTTGCCCTTTGATGAAGCGGAACGATATTATCCACTTTCGCATCTGACCCAGCACTAATGTAAATATTAGGATTTGCAAAATGCAGTAAAATATTTATTTATTTTTATACCCTACACCACAAGGTGGTCAGGGTATTATATCTTTGTGTATTTCTTTGTAACAGGCAAAAGGAAACGATATAGACCCATTGTTCCTTTTGATGATGTGCATACAATCACATTCTGAGTCGATTTATGCATGTCCGTCCGTCCGTCCGTTGGTCGAAATCGGTTCAGATATAGCTATAGCTCCCATATATATTGTTCATCCGATTTGTTACTTTTGTCCTCCGCAGCCGTAATATGCACTCCGTAACAACGATATTCAGGGAAATATATCAAATACAGCTCAGAAATACCTTTGCTAAATTTTATAGAGATCGGTTCAGATTTGGTTATAGCTCCCATATATAACTTCGTCCGATTCACATTTTATTGTGCACCAAACGTCTAATATTTGCCCAAATTTGGCACATACGACCACAGTCTAGAAGGTAGTATGCCAAATTTGGTGAAGATCCGTTCAGATATAGTTATAGCTCTCATATATATTGTTCATCCGATTTGTTGTATTTGTTACCCACAGCCGTAATATGCACTCCGTAACAACGATATTCAGGGAAATATATCAAATACAGCTCAGAAATATATTTGCCAAATTTTATCGAGATGGGTTCAGATTTGGATATAGCTCCCATATATATATTTTTATCTGATTTCAAATTAATTTTGCACCAAATGGACAAAACAAGTCCGCATTTAAAATATACGAATGCTTCGGCATATTTATTACTTTGAATTTTAAATTATAATTATAATCATAGCTTGTATGATTGAATTCTCCCATAAAAACTTTTAATTGTTATGTGGAGCTCAACTAAATTAGCAAAGTGGTGTGGGGTATCATAAAATCGGCCACGCCCGACTTTAGGACTTTCTTTACTGTTTTTTTTTTTTTTTTTTTTTTGAAAAATTCGGACTGTTGTAGGGGCATATCAGAAGGAGTGGATCGATATTGCCCCTCTCTGAACTCGATTCAAGTTTAATAATAATATTCTGATGTACTAAGTTTGGACCAAATTGGATACTCCACCAGCCAGACATTTTGGCATATCAATTTGCTCGCTTATTCCAAACAAGAATGGTAAAAAAAAATCTAATGAAAATATACGGTGAAAATTCTTTAAAAAAGTATAATCGGCGTAAGGGTTCTATGGGAATTATATCAAATTGTAGATCCATATTAACATTATATTGCGAGAACATCAGGTATCCATTAAGAAAACCAGATGCCAAATATCAGTTAATTTCAATTAAAAATGTACCTAAACCCTTCAAATTTCTTTAAATCGGAGTGTACTGTTATATGGGGACTATGCCTAAACGGACCAATTTCACAACTTACTCCTTCCCATAAATGTGGGACAACTGTGCGATCATTTCGTTCCTGTGCTAATATCAATTGATTGTTTAAACAAGTAAGCAAAGGCTACAGTCGAGCGGGGCCGACCGTTGAATACCCTACAACTCTATAATAAACCATACAGTTTATATAGGCGAAGTACTCGACACAAGATATTAAGAAAAATATTTAAAGAAAACTATCAGGTTTCGTTCTCTAATTTTCGAAAAAATAACAACTTAAACTAATTTGCTCATTTCCAATTTATTGGAAGATGTTGCACGTAAATGGTCTTCCTAGATCTGGAACCAATATTTCCCAAAGACCTATAATCTCTCAGAAGTAGCAAAAGATTAACATTTATTATTGGTTTTTGACTGAAACGCATCTATATGAGATACAGACATTTGACTATATTCTTCAAAGAAATAGTCAGAAGTGCGGCTTTCTTGTATATGTGAATTCTCCAAAGAGTCTCTGGAATGGACATTTTCGTATTTTGTCAAAAAAGTTGGCAAACAATTTCACACATTGAATATTTTTGGATGGCCATTAGAAATGGCTTGGTTTTTGCAATGTGCGGTAACCCCCATTCAAATGTGCGTAAGGATCGGGCGATAATTACGACCTGCTGACAATTTTGCAGTTTTTTTGGTCCATTTCAACCCCTAAATATATGGCAATCATCTCCAAAAAGAGTAGGGCCATAAATGCGATCTGTATATGATATCCTGGTATCCTAACTACTTAGTTTTGTTAGCTGTAGAAATATTACCAAATGTTTAATTCAAAATGAAAATATGCCAAAAATATGACAAAATTGAAAAATATGAGAAAATTTTACAAAATCAATATTTTCATCTTTAGAGAGATATTTTTATGCGATTTTTTTAGACGCTTTTTCTTTCCTACCAAGAGGCCATTCTGAATTTATGACAACTGTCGAAATCAGTTCAGCCGTTCTCGACATATAAGATTTCTTTCAAGCATATCTTCTTTGATAGACATATATATCGCACATATTTTGCTATATATCTGATTTCTTGGATGTTAACATCAATGTAACGATCAGAAGTAACCTCGTCATGGCTTTATGATTTCGCCGGGATTTAAACACATAGTGTTGTAGGGTATAAAAATCGAATATATCTTACATACATTCTTACTGAACAAATAAAATTTTCAAAAACTAAACAAAAACTTTTTAAAGAAACTCTGAGTACAAATTTTGAAAATTTGCATTGAAAATTTACTGGGCCTTTGGGTTATCGAAACAATGTTTTTAATATTTTTTAAGAAATATTGAGTTTTCAAACACACCAATTGTAGTTGCGCCTATGGCCATAAGAAAATTTGATTTATTTTACATGGCATTACTTTTGTGATAAATCTAACCTGGAATTTAGTTAATGAAATACTTCAATATTTCTGGAGATTATTATGTATCTAAATGAAGACGTTTGAATTCATGGGTAGTGCCCCATAAAACATTATATATTGATAATGTGCGTAGTATTGAAAGGGCAACAGAAGGTTCTTTCAAGTGTCCGCCATAATATTCAATAAAAATCCCCCAAAAAAGGAGTCAAAAGGAACGAAAAGGAAACAGGTCCATTAAATGTTGCCGCTAAGGCACGGTAAAGTTGTGTTTCGGTTGTGTGTCTACACAAAGCCATCCGAAGTGTTTTTATCTTTTCAACCGTTAACGTATTTATGTAGCGTTTATAGCAATGACTCAAATATCTCTATGAAGTGTTTTTAGAAATATGCTTCAGCGATTTCTAAATGACTTTGTATTTTCTATTTGCATTGAAGTGTTGAATGGTATTTAATGGAAATGAAAGTTTGTGGAAATATTTGTCAAACTTTAAAGCTTTATTGAGTGACTTTATTCAAAAGATTCTGTTATCTGCATGACTGTACTTTAATATTTAAAATGTGTGCTACCTGTACTAAATGGTACCAAATTTGGAACAGTTTGGTTTAGGGTGAACGAATGAAGCTGGAATTTTACTTTTTATACCCTCCAACTTAACTTTGTCATTCCGTTTGTAACTCCTTGAAATACTCATGTCAGATCCAACAAAGTATATATATTCTTGATCAGCGTAAAATTCTAAGTCGATTTAGCCATGTCCGTCCGTCTGTCTGTCTCTCCGTCTGTCCGTTGTAATCACGCTATCTTTCGAACGAATTGAGACAGAAGGCTAAAATTTTGCACACATGTTTATTTTTCCAGTAGGCAGGTTAATGGGCCATGTAGTTCCACGTTTTCATATAGTCCCCATATAACGGTACCTACCTATATTCGGTATTTTGATGATTTTAGCGACATTATTAACGGGGATTGTTTCAAATTTGGTATTTGAAGTTTGAAATGGATAGCCTAAGACAGAAAATTGTCTGTGCAGGTCCACGTTTTCATATAGCCCCCATACAACGGTACCTCCCTATATTCGATATTTTTATGATTTCAGCGGCATTTTTCATCGGAATTGTTTCAAATTACGTACTTAGAGTTCATAATGGGAACTACAGTCTCTGACAGAAAATTGTGTATGCAGGTCCATGTCTTCGTGTAAGCCCCACATACCAGTACCTCCCTATATTCGGTATTTTGACGAGTTTAGGTACAATACCCACCGAAATTGTTTGAGACGCGTATTTCAATTTCGTAATGAATGCTACAGCCTATAGCAGAATCATTATGATGATTTTTGCTACGTTATTCACAGTTTATTTCAAGTTTCGAATTTGAATATGGTAATGACTTATGACAAACAATGTCCATGTAGGTCCACGTTGTATAGACACCAATATAACGGCTATATTCGGTATTTGTACCCTACACCACAAGGTGGTCAGGGTATTATGTCTTTGTGTATTTGTTTGTAACAGGCAAAATTAAACGAGATAGACCCATAGTTCCTTTTGATGATCTGCATAGAATCACATTCTGAGTCGATTTATGCATATCCGTCCGTCCGTCTGTCCATGTATTTTTGTAAACAAAGTACAGTTCGCATTTATTGCCCTATCCAGATGAAATTTGGCACAAATCCTTTGTTTGGCCCAAGGACAAACCTTATTGAAATTGGAGATAATCGGTCAAAATTTAGACATAGGTCCCATATATATCTTCGTCCGATTTGCCTTTTATTGTGCACCAAACGTGTAATATAAGCCCGAATAGTATGGAATTTTGCACATACAACCAAATTAGGCCTGAAAATAAGTATGCCATATTTGATCGCAATCGGAGCAGATATAGCTATAGCTCCCATATATATTGTTCATCCGATTTGTTATTTTTGTCCTCCGCAGTCGTAATATGCACTCTGTAACAACAATATTTGGGGAAATATATCAAATACAGCTCAGAAATACATTTGCTAAATTTTAGCGAGATCGGTTCAGATTTGGATATAGCTCCCATATATAACTTCGTCCCATTTACCTTTGATTGTGCACCAAACGTCTAATATTTGCCCAAATTGGAAGAAATTTGGCACTTACGACTGAATTGACTCTAGAAGTTAGTATGTCACATTTGGTGAAAATCGGTTCAGATATAGCTGTAGCTCCCATATATACTGTTCATCCGATTTGTCATATTTGTTACCCACAGCCGTAATATGCACTCCGTAACAACGATATTCAGGGAAATATATCAAATACAGCTCAGAAATATCTTTGCCAAATTTTATAGAGATCTGTTCCGATTTGGATATATCTCCCATATATATTTTTATCCGATTTCAAATTAATTATGCACCAAATGGGCAATACAAGTCCGAATTTAAAATTGAGGAGTTTTGGAAATGTGTGCTATCAACGTTCTAAAAGTAATAAGTGGTACTAAATTGGGCATTGGGTGAAGGGATAGAGCTGAAATCCCGAGATTTGATATTGAGGTCTCTGCAGTTATCTGGGATTGAGATATTGCAGTGTTTTCGGAAATAGGTACTACGATTGTTCGAAAAGTACTGGATGGTATTATACTGGATATTGGGTGAAAGGATAGAGATACAGTTCTGAAATGTGATATTTAGATTATTGATGGTATCTTTGTTTGAGATTTGGAAGGTAGTTTGGAAATATTTACTAGTTTGTATGAAAAGTACTAAATTGTACTTAAATTGGCAATGGACTAAGGAATGGGCTGCAATTCTCAAATTTGGTCCGAGTTCTCTGTTGGTAACTGGAATTGAGATATGGTGGTGGTTTTGGAAGTGTGTAATATAATTGTACGAAAAGTAATAAGTGGTATTGGGAGAAGGGACAGAGCTGGAATTCCGAAATTTGATATTAAGATGTCGTTTGGTATCTGCGATTGAGATATGGAGGTGGTTCTGAAAATGTGTGCTATAATTGTACAAAAAGTAGTAAGTGGTACTAAATTGTGTATTGGGTGAAGGGACAGAGCTGGAATCCCAATATTTGATATTGAGGTATCTGTTGGTATCTGAGATTGAGATATGGAGGTGGTTCTGAAAACGTGTGCTATAACTGTACAAAAAGTACTAAGTGGTACTAAATTGTGTATTGGGTGAAGGGATAGAGCTGAAAACCCGAAATTTAATATTGAGTTCGGTGTTGGTTTCTAGGGTTTACTTATGGAGACGTTGAAATAGTTTTAGAGAGAAATATTGGACATGAATCCATTGTACAATGGATAATTTTCAAAATGAAAGATTTTGAGGACTTTTTATTACAAAAGATAAATATTTTCCTATTATTCGTTTCGAAAAAGGAAAAACTTGAATAATATACATATAAAACCTTAAAAGTCTGAAAATTCAGTGCGTTGTATGGAGCTTTCATCAAAAAAATTGGTCAAACTGAAAAAAAATGTGAATTTTGAGTACTTGAAAGGCCTAACACCAAGTGATCTAAAATTGTATGGTGGACTTTTCGCTGATGTAGTAGCAGGCACTTGCTAGTCATACATCATTCTCTAAAATATGGGTATTTTAAGACAAGTGATTAGTGTGTTGAAACATAGAAAGGATGAAAATAAAGGATCTTAATAAGAATGTGGAATAAAGCTTTGGAAAGAGGAAATATTACCTTTTTCATAAACAGTTATGTTTTCCTGCTATTTTACATTTAGAAGTATTTAGGTCATATAGACTTCCAAAGTTCTAGATTCGCCCACTGCTCGAATAGTAAAATTATATTATTTATTTTGAGCTAATCTTCAAAAACTTTTTTCTAACTCCCCTTCACTCAATCATCTTTTTACAATTTCGTAAATAATGTTATTTTAATACCATTTTGTTCATCTTCAAAACCCATTAGATTTATCCAGAAACTAGCATTGTTCTCGAGAACGAATTGAGAGGGTTTCGGCAGAATTAATTTGCCAACTTATGATAAATTTGACCATGTCCATTTTAAGTTTTTTTTGAAGCATCCAAGCATCTTCTGGTTGGCCACTAAAAGGATGTCATTGATGCAATCTATTGCATTTCAATTGGTACTTAAAACTTATATATATTTTAATAGATAAATAATAACTTTGCAGCATTCGAAGCTGTTGTTGATGCTGCTGCTTGTGGAAGTAAGACAAATAAATGGCAACCAATGAAAAGAGAGTTGGTTGGGATTTTGAAAAAGATACATCGTTATTGTTGTTGTTGGTGGTGTTTGATTAGAAAAATATAAATGATTTTGGAAGCATTGAAAAGCACTTAAATATTTTTCCTTGTGGGATTTTGTTCTAAAATCGAGTAAATCTAACTTTCGTGAAGCTGAAAGGGGTGAAACGTCGAAGTTCTATTTTTCCATTTGTTTCTCTAAAATTGCATTGAGTATTGGGTTTTTATTATTGGGGATTTGCTATTTTAAATTGTTTTCAATGACCAAGGAGTACTTGAATTGCAAGGGCAAAGTTTGTGAAGTTAAGTAAAATCCTCGGAAATACACAAAATTATGGGGAGCCTGCAAGTAAAGATTTTAATTTGTTTTCGATAGCCATGAGTAATGTTCCAAAGTCTGGTTGATTGAATTTGCTTAGCTTATAAGAGATAAATAGTATATTTTATGGCGTTCTTCTCTGACTGAAGTGACGTGAACATGCAGTGGGGATCAAGGATCCATCTAAACGATATCATTAGAGTCTGGACTTCTGTTCTACGAAAAAACTCTGCAAATTAAATCTTTGTTGCTACCTTTATGTACGAATTCCTCAAGATACTGTTAAAATTATTCCAGTGACAGCTCATTGTTGTTTACAAGCGTACAAGAGCATTTTGGTGAGAATTTTCCAGGAAAAAATTATTCGTGATTGAATTCAAGCGTGATAGTGTGATTTCTTTATATTTGGCTGGAAAACCACAAGTGGCTATAGTTAGAGCACTCCAGCATTTAAATGTGAATAAATCGTTTGTGTCTCGTACCAATGCTCGTTACCGTGATACTGGTAGCTTAGCCCGAAGTAAAGGAAGTGGACGGAAGAAAACAGCAACAGCAGCAGAAATGGTGCGAAAAGTAAAGAAGCGACTTGATCGAAACACGCGTCGCAGTGGCCGAAAAAATGGTTCGTGAGCTGAACATATCGTAATATTCCATCCGGCAAATATTGAATAATGAGCTCGGGGTAAAGCCATTGAAGTTCCAAAAAGTGCAAGAACATACACCGCAACAGAAATGAAATAGACTCAAAAGAGCTGCTTCGCTTGGGCGAAAGTTGTGAACTGCCGAATTTGGTTTTCTCTGATGAGAAAACATTATTTGTCCAGTAGTTTGTAAACAAACTGAATGATCGCGTTTACTTGCTAAAGAGGTCAGCTGAAAATGTGCACATTCGATTGGCCACCAGAACTCAAGCGCCGGCCATGGTGGGGTGGGCCGCCATAACAGACTATGGTCTCTCTCCGCTCGTATTAATCGACCGTGGCATCTGAATTAATCCCGAATATTATCGCCTTTTGCACAAACATTTTGTCCGCAGACCTTGGACATTCCAACAGAACTCAGCACGGGCCACCCAAAAATGGATACAGAATGATTTTTCTCGCTTCATTTCCGGCGCTCAATGGCCACCAAAATCTCCAGATATAAATCCGTTGGACTGTTGTGTCTGGATTATTTTGAAGGGCAAGGTTAGTACTAAAAAATACCAAAATGTCGGTCACCTCAAGCAAGCGCTTCGCCGGGAGTGGGCCAAAATACCGCAGAGCAACACTCGGGCAGCTTGTAAAGATTTCATTGACCGGTTGAAGGTCATAATTCGTGCCAAAGGTGACCAATTCGAACAAATCTAAACTTATTTTAAAATTTGATGCTTTTCGACATTATTTGCTTTCATTCAATAAAATTAAAAAAAAAGCAAGTAAGCAAATTCTATAGTCGAGCGGGGCCGACCATGTGATACCCTACAACAATTTATTCGAAGTCCCTTTATGTTCAAATCCATTTGGGAAGATTTCGTTTTTGAAATAATGTCAACAAATGACCCTGTCCCAAACTCTCTTCTGATGCGAAATTCCGTGTCGATTAGTTTCCAATTGCTGTCTATAGAGGCACTACAAAATTAGAAAAATTTAATTTTTTAGTCCATTTGAACCCCTAAATGTAAATCCTAAGAACAATGGTCTTTAATTCTGACCCTAACCCTACCCCCCATGCAAAGTTTCGTGAGGATCGGACGATAATTGCGACATGCATATAATACCCCCAAAACGTAGTGTTGCAGGGTGTAAAAATTAAAAAAATTACAATTCAAAATTGTAAGTCGAATTGAAAAAATCGCATGCGATAAAAAAATATGACAAAAATTGAAAAAAAGGAACAAAAAATATTAACTTTTTTCTTGCTGTATTTTTCTGCGATTTTCTTAGATTTTATCCCAGTCTGGCAAAAGACATTTACGAATTGATAGGAATTGTGAAAATTGTGAAAATCTGGCAAAAGACATTTACGAATTGATAGGAATTGTGAAAATTGGCCCAGCGGTTCTTGTCTTATAAACAGAATAAATAAGATCTATTTCTTTTACATATATATGGTTCCTATTTTGCTATGTATCCAATTTATTGGCTATCAGCATCACGTAAATGATCAGAAGTGACCTTGTAATGTATTTTTGATTTGGCTGGGATTAAAAATATTCGCGGTTTATTGGAAATCTTCTCAGTTCCTTATATAAAAGTTAAGGTCGTTTTTACCCGCTAAATATTGTCCGATGACCGCTTAAATTGGTAGGCTTCTGCCCAGTCCTAAACTCTAACTCCATGTAAATTTCCGTAAATTTTCAACCCCTAAATGTCGTGCGATCATCTCCAAAAACAATAGGGTTCTATTCTGACCCTAACCCCACCTCCATTTTCAATTACATGAGGATTGATTACAAATTAACATGACAGACGGACGGACATACATAGCTAGATTGACTCAGCTCGGCGAGACAGGAAGATCCATATATACTTTCCTATGTGGGAAACCAATATTTCGAGGTGTTACATAATTTTTGGCCCAATCAAACTTATATATAAAGTATAAAAACGAAATTTCTCTAATGAAATTTAAACAAGTGTATATTAAAAGCAATGCATAACAATTTTATTTCAACAAATATTAGTCAAACAAAAATCTTATGATCTATCAGAAACCATCACAAATATATGTATTCAAAATTGTATCTCATAATTACATCTAACTACCTTGAAATCCCATTTGAAAACCATTGTAGCCATGGTGTTATTAATTTTCCCTATTCTGACAAGGGCGAGCGCACTTTGGTCACGTCAAAAATAACGTGTCCAACATTTCAATGACCACAATGGACGCGTGTGTGTGACTAGTTTGCCAGGAATTAATTCCCAAAAAAGCATACAGCCATTATTTAGGATGATTTAGCGGACATGAAATTTTCTCATTTCCCATACATGATTTGTTCCAATTAGACATTTATTTTTTGACTTTTATAGACAGCACGTATAAGTAGATTTATTTATTGCATCGCTACGTTTTCCCCAATATTGAGGTTATAATATGCCATTAATTTTGTGTGGTAAGTTTGTGGGTGAGAATGGAGGGTCAGAATCATAATTTATTATACAGTCGTCAAAGTGCAACCTTCTACTGGAACAGGAATATTTGGGCAAAATGTGTATCTAAAATTAAATTATATAAAGTGCTCAACTTTATAACTAAAATCAGTAAATAAAGGGAAAAATGGTCGAGGATGAGTATATGATAACCTACGATAATCTGCATAATTTCCTGAGCTACCCGTTCAAAAAAATTTTATATTTGATTATATAATATAATATGTTTATATTTGAATTTTGTGAAAAATTAATCATACCAACTAGTTATGCAAATTATAGCTGTAGAAAGGTTCACATTTTTCTTGCCAGAAATAATGTATGGAAAATATGAGGCATATTTATATAAGAGCTCTACCAAAAGGTGATAATTTTTTGTAAAAAGTGTTTTTACATAATAAGAACTTAAAATGCCAAAATTTGACAAAATTTAATGGAAAACATGGCCAAATCGTCAAAAAAAAAAAAAAAAAAAAAAAAAATATTTGAAATCGGAGTTATCCTTACAAGGCGACTATTACAAAAAGTGGATCGATAAGACCCATTTTCTTTACCAATAATTCTGAATGCAATTAAAAAACCCTATAAAATTCAAATCTCTATTCTAAATATTAAGAAATATATCTCAATCCATAGGGGTTCCTTTGTATGTATACAACAAAAAAAATATAAGAACCTTATCAACATTGCCGAAAAACCAAGAACTCTTGGGATTGACAAGTGAGTACTAGAACAGTGTTGGCTTTGTTTGTTCGGGATAAGATAGTATTTTGTTGTTGAAAATGGTCAGGCTAAATCCTTTTATTGTTGTTTTTATAAAGGTTTGTTTATTAGTGGAGAACGATGGCAATGTTTACCAGGGGGGAAGGCAGGGAATACCTAGGTTTCGGAAAGAGCCACCAATCCTCATCAGTTCCCTTTTTATACCCTACACCACATAGTGGTAAGGGTATTATGTCTTTGTGCATTTGTTTGTAACATGGAGAAGGAAACGAGATAGACCCATAGTTACTTTTGAGAACCTTCATAGAATCACTTTCTGAGTCGATTTATGCATGTCAGTCCGTCTGTCCGTCCGTCCGTCTGTCCATGTATTCTTGTGAACAAAATGCAGGTCGCATTTATTATCCGATTGAGATGAAATTTTGCAAACAACATTTGTTTGGCCCAAGGACGAACCCTATTGAAATTGGAGATAATCGGTAAACATTTAAATATAGCTCCCATATATATATTGTTCATCCGATTTGTTATTCTTGTCCTCCGCAGCCGTAATATGCACTCTGTAACAACAATATTTGGGGAAATATATCAAATACAGCTCAGAAATATCTTTGCCAAATTTTATAGAGATCGGTTCAGATTTGGATATAGCTCCCATATATAACTTCGTCCGATTTACCATTTATTGTGCACCAAACGTCTAATATTTGTCCAAATGGGATGGATGGCACATACGACCGAATTTAGTCTAGAAGCTAGTATGCCAAATTTGGTGAAGATCGGTTCAGATATAGTTATAGTTATATACAAGGCGACTATTACAAAAAGTGGATCGATAAGACCCATTTTCTTTACCAATAATTCTGAATGCAATTAAAAAACCCTATAAAATTCAAATCTCTATTCTAAATATTAAGAAATATATCTCAATCCATAGGGGTTCCTTTGTATGTATACAACAAAAAAAATATAAGAACCTTATCAACATTGCCGAAAAACCAAGAACTCTTGGGATTGACAAGTGAGTACTAGAACAGTGTTGGCTTTGTTTGTTCGGGATAAGATAGTATTTTGTTGTTGAAAATGGTCAGGCTAAATCCTTTTATTGTTGTTTTTATAAAGGTTTGTTTATTAGTGGAGAACGATGGCAATGTTTACCAGGGGGGAAGGCAGGGAATACCTAGGTTTCGGAAAGAGCCACCAATCCTCATCAGTTCCCTTTTTATACCCTACACCACATAGTGGTAAGGGTATTATGTCTTTGTGCATTTGTTTGTAACATGGAGAAGGAAACGAGATAGACCCATAGTTACTTTTGAGAACCTTCATAGAATCACTTTCTGAGTCGATTTATGCATGTCAGTCCGTCTGTCCGTCCGTCCGTCTGTCCATGTATTCTTGTGAACAAAATGCAGGTCGCATTTATTATCCGATTGAGATGAAATTTTGCAAACAACATTTGTTTGGCCCAAGGACGAACCCTATTGAAATTGGAGATAATCGGTAAACATTTAAATATAGCTCCCATATATATATTGTTCATCCGATTTGTTATTCTTGTCCTCCGCAGCCGTAATATGCACTCTGTAACAACAATATTTGGGGAAATATATCAAATACAGCTCAGAAATATCTTTGCCAAATTTTATAGAGATCGGTTCAGATTTGGATATAGCTCCCATATATAACTTCGTCCGATTTACCATTTATTGTGCACCAAACGTCTAATATTTGTCCAAATGGGATGGATGGCACATACGACCGAATTTAGTCTAGAAGCTAGTATGCCAAATTTGGTGAAGATCGGTTCAGATATAGTTATAGCTCCCATATATATTGTTCATCCGATTTATTGTATTTGTTACCCACAGCCGTAATATGCACTCCGTAACAACGATATTCAGGGAAATATATCAAATACAGCTCAGAAATATCTTTGCCAAATTTTATAGAGATCGGTTCAGATTTGGATATAGTTCCCATATATATTTTTATCCGATTTCAAATTAATTTCGCACCAAATAGGCAATACAAGTCCGAATTTAAAAGCTTCGGCATATTTAGTCCTTTGAATTTTAAATTATAATTATAATCATAGCGTGTATGATTGAATTCTCCCATAAACACTTTTAATTATTAAGTGGAGCTCAACTAAATTAGCAAAGTGGTGTAGGGTATCATAAAATCGGCCCCGCCCGACTTTAGGACTTTCTTTACTGGTTTTGTCTGGGATATTCTCCCCAGAAGTTATTTTAAAAATAAGTATATTTAAAAATAACAAGTAACAAAGTCTATAGTCGTGCGGGGCCGACCATGAGACACTCTACAACACTACAATATGGTGGAAGCTCCCTCCAAATACATTTTGGAAGATTTCCTTTTGAAATTATGTCATAGAGCACTGCCCAGATACTACCTTTAGCTTTTTGACCAGGGCCATTGGCCCAATATTTTCGCACTCCGTCGTGCTGTCAGTTACACCTAAATATTATCCAATGGTCGTCCAAAATGCTAGAATTTTTCCCTGTCCTTAGCTCTATTCTCAGGCGAGTCGATTGGCTTCATTAGTGTGTACAGGCAATTTTTTCTGTTTTTGGTTCATTTGCACCCCTAAATATTTTGCAATCACCTCCAAAAGTAAGAGGTCCCTCTGTATCTTCAAATTTAGACTCATCTATATGATTTGCTTGTCTAGGATATTTAGCTATGTTCGTCAATGAAATCAGCACAAAAAAGCCAGAAGTTCGCCTTTTGTGTATTTCGGATATCGCCTGTTAGTGATGTTGGTATTTTTTCACACAAATGTTGTAGCTCATTTTACCCGCTATCCTAAATTCTAACTTCATGCGAGATTTCGTGTCTTTTGGTTTCTATTTGTGACCTTTATAACGGCTGCAAAATCAGGAACATTTTAGGTGTTGGTCCATTTCAACCCCTAAATATATGCGGACATGTTTGAAAACAATAGGACTAGCCCTTCTTAGCCTAACCCTACCTTTTTCATGAGGATCGGACGATAATTGCAATCTGTATATAATAACCCCAACCTGTGTTGTAAGGTGAAAAAATATTACAAAATGTACACTTCAATATTTATAAGTCAAATTGGAAAAAAATCGTATGCGATAAAAAATAAAAAAATGTCACAAAATACTACAAAATCTATATAAACATCATTATTGCCATCATTTATGCGATTTTTTTAGAGGACATTCTGAATTACAAAATTTTTCAAAATCGGCCCAGACATTCTTGAGATATAAGCATTCTAGCTAACATCCCCTTCCTTTGTATATACACATGGTATATATCCGATATATTTACTATCGGCATCTAACGGTCAGATCCGAACGGTCAGAATTGACCTGTTCGTCTATTTGTGTTTTCGATGGGATTAAAAATATTCGCAGTTTAATTGAAAATTTGACTTTTTTAACACAAATGTTATGGTATATTTCACCAGTCAACTATTACCCGATGACCATCAAAATTGGAAGGCTTCTGCCCAGCCCATCTAATTCGATTGGTCTATAATTGCGACCGAAATCAGGAAATTTTTCAATTTTTGGTCCATTTCAACCCCTAAATATTATGTGATCATCTCCAGAAGCAATAGGCTTCTATTGTGCAACAAACCCCACCTCCATTCTAAATTTGAAGATCGGGCCATAATTGCGACCTGTAAAGTGATTACAAATTAACATGGACATACTGAGGGACGGACATACATAGCTAGATTGATTCAGCTCGGCGATATAGGAAGATCCATATATACTTTTCTATGTGGAAAAATAATATTTCGAGGTATTTCATAATGTTTGGGTCAATCAAACTTATAAAACCCCTAACGCATAGTGTTGTAGGGTATACAAATCTATCCAATATGGGCTGATATTACGTATATGGTGGACAATAACCGTAAAATCTGATGAAAATGTATATAGAAGGTATATAAAAATCTGACCAGATCTCGATACAATTTGGCAGAGGTATTTTCGAGGTGTATCTGATGTCCGATATCAAATATCCATGTTGTGGCGTTTATATTACGAATGTAAGGGACTTAAACGCCAAATCGGATGAAACATATAAATTTGATGTACTTGCTTCTAGACTAAGTTCGGACTGATGTGCCAGGTCATTTTGGGCTGATGTTGGCCATTTAGTAACCTTTTTTGTGGCAATACAAATACCTGCAAAAACAATTTTCCGGTCAAAAATCTCGCTAAAAAATCAGAATACCGAACATCGGCTGGTATGATAGATGGGAGCAATACGATATCGTGGACCTATTTAGACAATTCTTTTACAGGAGTTAAAATACTCAGAAGGAACTCCATGTTTGCATTTTGAGATAATTTAATTGAAAAATTTGGTTCAAATCGTGAAAATTCGGAATATTGGGAGTTACTGTTATATGGGGGATATACGATATCGAGAAGGAGGGTTGAAATCACAATAGAAACCACATAATTTGGCATAACAATTTGTATTGTGTCTAGGACGGTTGGTATTGAAAATGAGATATATCGGTTCACGTTTTGGTATAGCTCCCATATAACGGTACCACCGGATATTCGGTATTTTGATGATTTTTGCCACATTTTCCCACGAATTTGTCTAAAAATTGGTATTTGTAGTTCTTAATGAGTTCTCGCTCCGGAGTATCTAGGTCAATGTTTACTTATAGCGCACATATGATGGTACCCACCGATATTCCGTATTTTGATAATCCAAGTCACATTTATCCTCGAAATTTTTTAAATTTGGAATTTAACGGCTCACTCACTTTATTGTTTTTTGAAAAGTTTAACTTCATTATCCCAACGGTTTTACTTGTATATGTAGTTTAAAGCGGAATTCAGATACTTTTATAAAAAAAATGTTTTATTTAGCCAATGGTGGAGTGTATGTTGAGTTCAGCCCGGCAGAACTTAATGTTAATGTGTTTCAACTTGTTTTTTTATACCCTCCACCAAAAAAAGTATGGAGGGTATATTAAGTTCGTCATTCCGTTTGTAACTCATCGAAATAATCATTTCAGACCCAACAAAGTATATATATTCTTAATCAGCGTAAAATTCTAAGACGATTTAGCCATGTCCGTCCGTCTGTTGTAATCACGCTACAGTCTAAACGAATTAAGATAGGAAGCTAAAATTTTGCACAGATCTCTCTTTTGTCTGCAGGCAGGTCAAGTTCGAAGATGGGCTATATCGGTCCACGATATCGTATAGCCCCCATATAACGGTATCCCCGATATTCGGTATTTTGATGATGTTAGCCACATTTTTCAATGGAATTGTCTTAAAATTTACACAAGTAGTTCCTTGTGAGTACTTTACCCCCTGAGAGAGAATTGTCTATACAGGTCCACGATATCGTATATCCCCCATATAACGGTTCCCCCCGATATTCGGTATTTTGGTGATTTTACTCACATTTTTCAATGGAATTGTCTTAAAATCCACACAAGTAGTTCCTTGTGGGTACTTTATACCTCGGCAGAGAATTATCTATATAGATCCACGATATCGTATAGCTCCCATATAACGGTACCCCGCGATATTCGGTATTTTGATGATTTTAGCCACATTTACCAATCGTATTGTCTGAAAATCCACACAAGGAGTTCTTTGTGAGCACTTTACCCCTGAAACGGAATTGTCTATATAGGTCCACAATATCGTATATCCCCCCATATATCGGCACCTTCCTATATTAGATATTTTAAAGATTTTAAAGAATTTTTAATGGATTTTATTTTTTGAAAATTTTCTAATTCGTTCCAAATGGTGGAGGGTATTCAAAGTTCGGCCCGGCCGATCTTACTGCTTTTTTACTTGTTAATATCCAAATTTCTTTCAAATTGTGGAGGGTAGTTAAAGTTCTACTCGTTCTAAGTTCTAATAAGCAATAAGTTCTTATTTAATTGATTAGCTCTACTTTCATAATCTGCTGGATTTTCCACGTAATTACTTTTTGTGTCACTCAGCGTTCTAAGCAAAGAGGTCAACAAATGTCAGTGCTGAATTTCTGTAAAAGCATTATTTAGAGTTTTTAAGTAATTCATAAACTAACCGTTTAGTTGATTTATGTCACACTTCAAGTCAAATAACTGTAACTCTTCAAGTTCTACAGATGACAATTAGATAGAGATTTAAAAACAGATCTGCAGAAGAAATTGTTAACGCAAAGAGAAGTAAATGAGCGGTAAGCCATCACTTCATTAAATGCATTTGTTTGTAACAGGGAGAAGGTAGCGAGATAGACCTATAGTTACTTTTGACGATATTCATAGAATCACCGTGTCCGTCTGGTCCGTCCGTTCATGTATTCTTGGGAACAAAATGCATGTCGCATTTATTATCCGATTGAGATGACATTTTCCAAAAAATATTTGTTTGGCCCAAGGACGAACCCTATTGAAATTGGTGATAATCGGATCAGATTTAAATAAAGCTCCAGATTTAAAGATGTGCACCAAATGACCAACATAAGTCTTAATGTCCTCAATTTTGGTGCATCTGACCGAATGCAGTCTAGGAGCAAGTGCATTAAATTTGGAGAAAATCGGTTCAGATATAGCTATAGCTTCCATATATATGTTTCATACGATTTGGAGTTTTAAGTCCCTCACTTGCGTAATATGCACAGCACAACAATGATATTTGTTACCAAATGTCAGATACATCCTAGAATTACCTCTGCCAAATTGTATCAAGATCGGTTCAGATTTGGATATAGCTTCTATATATATATATTCAACCGATTTCGGGTTAACTGTGCGCCAAATGGCCAATATCAGTCCTAATTACCTTCCTATATCCGATTACCTTTTGGTATATCCGACCGAATTTAGCCTAGAAGCAAGTACATCAAATTAAGAGAAAATCTTTTCAAATATAGCTATAGCTTTGGATATAGCTCTCATATATAACCTTAATACGATTTCAGGTTTAATGTGAAAATAATGGCTAATATCAGTTAGTTTTGGGATGTACGTTTCCATTTTGTGGAACTCGTCTCCGATATATATTTTTTATATAATCCTTCTCGAAGTGATAACATGCGCTCTATAGCAATGCTATTTGGTATAAAAGGTTAAAATGTCTCCGTCAAATTTAGTGAAAATCGATTTAGAATTGGATATGTCTATATATATATATATATATGTATATTAATTCCCTCTGAAACCAAACTATAACTGCTTTAATGCCAAATATTGATAGGTGGTATGATCTACTTCAAATAAATTATTTTGTTACGGGAGCTCTACTAAATATGCTCTACTAAATATATATAGTCGGTCCCGCCCGATTTTTGACTTTTCCTTACTAGATTTGTTTTGTGAAATTCGTTTGAGCTGCTACCCGTTGCTTTGCATCTAACACCAATTTGAGAAATCAAAATAAATTGAAATACATTCTTTAAATATTTGAAATATTTTTTATGAAATCCCTGTGCTCTTTAGCATTTCGGAAGACGATAAATAAATGACAAGCACATTTTGCTTCCCATTCAGCTCATTATGTAAATATGAACAAATTCCGTATACACGCATGACCGCAAACAATGACACTTTAAACGGAACACGTCCTGTTCATTCATACTCAAAATTGGCTTTAGGCTGACATTAACATTCCCGTTTCTGTTGCCTGGCAGGATCATTAAAATTCTTTTGTATCAGACAGTGTGTGTGGTGGGTGTATGTGTGTGTGAAGAAATTATCACAATTGAAATCTAACATGTAAATTATCACACGTACATCGATATCCATATTCACGTACACATTTACATCTCTATATCAGTTCGGGGAGATTCGAAGGAATCTCAAGCACGAACACACCCACACTTTTTTTTTGTATTCGCAATGTTTATAATAATTCCAGATTATAATTTATAAAGAGAATAGTTAACCAACCACAAGGGACGTTGTCAAATGGAACAAATTACACCTTGTTATGGTGTTCCTTCCTGGTATAGCGACTCAATAGAGACCTCAATATCATAGAAGCTAATGCCGTTTGATAATAATTCGGTCCAAAATTTTAAGTGGAAAAGTTTGTCTCTTGGAATTTATGTGGGGTATAACTAAAACTTAGAAGTTCTCGAAATATAGGTCCTTCCGAGCTGAGTTGATAATCCGTCCGTCTATGTTAATTTGAAATCACGCTACAGGTCGAATTTATGGCCCAATACTTACGAATTCGGATGGAGGTATAGGAGGCCTATAATCGCAATATTGTCCAATTGCTGATTGTTATGTAAGGACTACAATCATTAACCAATTTTCATGGGGCCAGAGTTTAAGGCTGGGCAGAAGCCTATCAATTTGCATGGTCATCGGATAATATTTTGAGGATGAAATGTGTATAAAAATACGAAGATTTCCATTAAAGCGCAAACATTTTTATTCCGGACGAAATCACAAATACACGTTAAGGTATCTTCTGACCATTACATTGAGAATTATAGCCATGATATCGATATATAGCAAAATATGTACAACTATAGAACGCTTTGACCGATTTTTACTATTATCACCAATTCAGAATGTTTTCTTGACAGATATCTAATAAAAATACATAAAACAAACAAAGTAATTGATTGACTGACTTAAAAACTCATCGACGGCCAGACGAAACGGCTGAAGCTAGAACCTTGAAATTTTGGGTGCGGGTCAATATGGTACGCTTTGTCTTCGAGGTAGCAGTAGAGCTAGAACTCTTAAATTTGAGATGAGGGTCACTGATGAAGTGTCTGATGCATGTACCCAAGGTTTTTTGGAAATTCGCACTAGAAGTGTACGAAAAGTACTAAAATGTACTACATTTGGTACTATATCGTTTTATATGAATGGTTAAATTTAAAAACTCGAAATTTGAAATGAGATTCAAGGTTGAGGAGTAAAGTCGATGTAAGGAGGTAGTTTTGGAAGTGTGTTCTCATGTATACGAAAAGTACTAAACGGTGATAAATTTTGTACAATTTGAATTTAAAGCAACAGATAAAGCTGGAAGCCGGCGGAGTGTAGGATTGGAATATGGAGGAATGCGAAATTTGTACTTATGTGCATGAAATGAAATTTAAAATTTGGTACAGTTTTGACATTTCTATGGGATTGTATGATTGAGGTAGTTTTGGAAATTTGGAGTATAGGATTGGGGTATGTAGGAACTTTTGGAAATTCGTACTTATGTGTACTAAACGGTACTAAATTTGGTACAATTTTATGTTGGGTAAACAGATGGTGCTTGGAATTAGGGTAGCTGTTCATTATTGTACGAAAGGTGGTGCTATATTTGTTATCAGGTGAAGGGATATAGATAACATTTTGAAAATTGATATATAGATTACTGATGGTATCTGTGTTTTAGATTTGGCGGTGGTTTGTAAATGTGTCCTATATTTGTGCGAAAAGTCTTGAATTGTACTATATTTGGTATTGGGTTTAGTGATAGGGCTGAAATACCGAAATTTGATATGGATGTAGTTATTAGTGTCTGTAGATGAGAGAGGAGGTGTTTTGGAAATGCGTCCTATATTAGTAGGAATATTACTAAACTGTACTAAATTTGGTATTGAGTGTTGAATTAATCAAATTTGACAATGAAGTCTCAGTTATTATCTGGAATTGGGTATGGAGGTGGTTTTAGAAATGTGTACCATAAATGTTCAAAGAGTACTAAGAGGTACTAAATTTGGCATTGGGCGAAGGAATAGAACCGGAATCCTCAAATTTGATATTGAGGTATCTGTTGGTATCGAGAATTGAGATATGGAGATGGTTTTGGAAATGTGTGCTATAATTGTACGAAAAATACTAAGCAGTACACATTTTGGAATAGGTTGAAGGGATTAAGTTCTTAAATATGACATGTATTTAACTGTTGGTATCTGAGGCTGAGATTTAGAGGTGGGTTTGGAAATGCTTACGTTATTTGTTCGAAAAGTACTAAATTGAAATAAATTTGAAGGAATAGCTAAAACCATGAATTTTTATGTTACCGTAACTATTAGTGTCAAGGATTGAGATAGCCATAAGTGAGATTTGCCATAAGTACTAAAAATTTACAAAAAAATATATATATATCAAAATGGTACTAATTTTCGATCACTATTGAAGTTTAGATTGGAGAGATGTGGATTGTTTTGGTTATGCGTACTAAATGTTATTAAATTTGGTATTGTGTGAAGGAGAGAGCTGAAATTTGATACTGAGTTCACTATTGGTTTCCAGGGTTTATATATGGGGACATTGAAACAGTTTTGAACAGAAAATTTGGATATGAGTCTTTTGGTTTCCATTGTCCCGAGAAAGGAAAATCTGGAATAATATGAAATCTTGAAAGTCTGAAAATTTAGTACGATGATAATAAAACATTTCAGTAGAACTGAACAAAGTCCTTACAGGAACTGTTGAAACGAACCTAAAATTTTAAGGTGGACTTTTCGCAGACGAAGTAGCGCTACCAATAAAAAAGTGAATATTTTTGATATATTTTGTGCTAAATTTTTTTCTAATTTTTTTATATCACATGAGATATTTCCAATTTGATTTACAATATTGAATTGCACATTTTGCATTATTTTTTATACCTGTTGAGGTATTATCTACAGGTCGCAATTATTCTCCGATCGTCACGAAATTTAGCATGGAAATATGATTAGGTCAGAATAGAATCCTGT
Organism: Musca domestica; assembly: GCF_030504385.1. Classification (NCBI taxonomy): domain Eukaryota; kingdom Metazoa; phylum Arthropoda; class Insecta; order Diptera; family Muscidae; genus Musca; species Musca domestica. Next base: position 2,871,966 of record NW_026712400.1, read on the forward strand.
TGTTTTGGAAATGATAGCAAATTAATTAGGGGTTGAAATGAGCCAAAAATTCTAGAGGGAATAATTTGAGAACAATCGACACGGAATTTCGCGGAGGAATGTAATAATGAAAAATCCTGTTCATTAAATCGAAAATGACAATGTTTTTTCTTTGCGTAAGTCTAATAATATATCCTATATATTATAGTGTTGAACATCGAATGTAGTTGTTATATTAGGGTCCATACGTCGACATGGACTTGTATAGGTAACTTTTGTCATAAGCCATTACAATATTCAAATGCGAAACTTAAAAAAAATCGGTGAATAATGTAGCTAAAACCATCAAAATACCGAATATCGAGAGGTGCCGTTATATGGGATATCAACCTGCACAGACAATTTTCTGTCTTAGGCTGTAGTATCCATTACGAACTTCAAATACCAAATTTGACTAAACGACTTGGAATATTGCATGGCACTAGAGTTTAGGACGGGGCAGAAGCCTGCCAATTGGGATGGTCTTTGGGTTAAATAGTTCATTACTTTCATGTAAAGAAGTTAAAATTTATATTAAGCATGAATAAGAGTTATATGCTCTGTTTCATAACCAGCAAGATTCGATATCATAAAAGGAAAATCGTTTATAGTAGTAAAACCTTTACATTCATCCAGTTCTGGCACATACCAGAAAGAGTGGGCCGATGTCTGAAATCTTTACAAGAGATCTTGTGTTACATAAATATGGGGATGTCCTGATTCTGAAATGAATATAATGTTTACATCGCACTTTATGAGCTTTTCGGTTATTCAAAAATTTGACCCGTTGTGGGGAAGGTAGCAGAAGGAGTGGTCCGATATATCCCACTTTCATACCGGATCTTGTATTTATAAAAATATTGGAATTTGTAAAATATAAAGACAATTGAATGCGTATTTCACATTTTGCAAGAGTTTTATATATTCCAAATTTGGACCCTTTGTGGGGAATTACGTGATTAAGAGAGCTGGTATTTTTCATTTTCACACCTATCCTAGCACTGACAAGAATATTGGGGTTCGAATGATCTTTTCTTTTAATATGAGGTAAACTATTTTCTTTGGAAATTTTGATGTTTTGTGGGGGAGGCACCAGAATAAATGGACCGAAGTCGATCTAAGTTTGACAATAATATTACGATATACCAAGTTTGAACCAAATCGGGAGTTAATGTGGGTACCAACAAGTCAGCTAGACAGACGGACGGGCGGGCGAATATCCCTATATCGACTTTAAATGTCCTGAAACGGATTTAGTCCAAAGGGATCTAGTGTATAAATCCGTTATTTCGACCAACTTCAGACTGCTGTCATTTCCAAACCACTGGTCCGACAGCTGTTAAAATTATTCCAGCGAAAGCTCATTGTACCGTTTACAAGCGTACAAAAGCATTTTGGTGAGAATTTTCCAGAAAAAAAGTTATTCGTGATGGAATTCAAGCGTGATAGTGTGATTGCTTTATATTTGACTGGAAAACCACAAGTGGCTATGGTCAGAGCACTCCAGCATTTAAATGTGAATAAATCTTTTGTGTCTCGTACCATTGCTCGTTACCGTGATACTGGTAGCGTAGCCCGACGTCAAGGAAGTTGACGGATGAAAACAGCAACATCAGCAGAAATGTTTTGAAAAGTAAAGAAGCGACTTGATCGAAACCCGGGTCGCAGTGGCCGAAAAATTGCTCGTGAGCTGAACATATCGCAATATTCCATTTGCAATATTCCATTCGCAATATTCCATATTGAAAAATGGGCTCGGGGTAAAGCCATCGAAATTCCAAAAAGTACAAGAACTTACACCGTAACAGGAAGAAAATAGACTCAAAATAGCTAAAGAGTTGTTTCGCTTAGCCGAAACTGGTGAACTGCCGAATTTGGTTTTCTCCGATGAGAAAACATTCAATCAGTTTGTAAATAAACAAAATGATCGTGTTTACTTGTCAAAGAGGTCAGCTGGAAATGTGCACCTTCTGTTGGCCACCAGAACTCAAGCACCGGTCATGGTGATGGTGTGGGCCGCCACAACAGCCGATGGTCGCTTTCCGTTCGTATTAATCGATCGTGACATCAGAATAAATGCCGAATATTATGGCAAAGATATTCTGGAGGAGGAGCCTTGGGCACGCAAACATTTTGGCCGCAGACCTTGGACATTCCAGTAGGACTCAGCACCATCGCACTCAGCACGCGCCACCTAAGAATGGTTACAAAATGAGGTTCATCGTTTCATTTCCAGCGCACAATGGCCACCTAAAATCTCCGGATACCCATCCTTAGGATATTATGTCTGGAGTATTTTGGAAAGCAAGGTTGGAACTAAAAAATACCAAAGTGTAGATCACCTCGCCGGGAAGAGGCCAAAATACCGCAGAGCAACATTCGGGTAGCGTGTGACGTTTTCATTGGCCGTTTGAAGGTCATAATTCGTGCCAAAAGGTGACCAATCCGAAAAAATCTAAACTTATTCTAAAATTTGATGCTATTTGCGACATGTTTTGCTGTCATTCAATAAAATTTAAAAAAATGTAAAAATTATGGCGTTTGACTTTGTTGCAGTTTTTTTATCTCACTATGTTTACTCTCTGTAGCCATACGGTTAAGGGTATTCAGTCTCTTATTGAGTTATCGGTAGTACTAACATCACTTTTTGTGGATTTTTAATTTTTTTTGTTTTGGAATTTCGGATTTCCCCCTTTCTATCAGTACGAAAACTCCTTTTCACGTTGCGCAAACATCTTAACGGTTTTGTCAGATTTATAACATTTTAAATGCTGAAGCCACATTCAATGGAAAATGTTAGCAATGTGTTTCCATTGTTTGAAAAGCTATTGGTTATGTAAATATTTCGCACTCTGTCACATAATGGAACGGCTTCCGATATTAAAAACATTTTATGTGAACACAAATTTTAAAGGAATAATAATTGACATGTACTTGAGAATTAAGACTCATAATTAACATCAAACAAACAAAGGTGAACACTTCACGTCTTGGCAATACACGTGGAATTGTCATCCGCATAATTCGATAGAATTCTTGAAGGTTTGTGGTTGCATAACTTGAATGAGACACATCAATACACATGATTATACATACATACCTAGGCTTGTTCAGGCATAATCTTAGAAAAGCATTCTATTTCAAGAGAAGATGATTTCAATTACATAAAAACACTGATTCAAACGTGGAGTGAATTTTTCATAGAAATGCTTTTAAAAGCAACGCAATAAAATAAATTAAAATTGAGTAGGCTTCTGGGAATTTTACACCAAATTGATTTTGGCCCTGAGATATTTTCAATTAAGAGTTTGGAAACACCTAAATTTTAAATTTATTTCTTGCAAAATAGATAATTCTGCACAATAGGGAAAATAAAAATTACTTAAAAAAAATTAAATTCCGGGTAACTTTTTCATAAGAGGAAAATATGTTTTTTTCCATTACACAGTGCAACAATTCAGGTGGCATAACAACGCGTCCCAAGAACATTTTACCCATGTGTTAAACTATATGTGGTCATTTGTTAATTGCTTGATATCTTAAGCATTCTTAAAACGTCTCCAAGTTTTACCCATTTTTAAAGAAAAACCAGTAAAGAAAGTCTTAAAGTCGGGCAGGGCCGACTTTATGATACCCTACACCACTATATTAAATTAAAAGTTTTTATGGGAGAATTCAATCATACACGCTATGATTATAATTATAATTTAAAGTTCAATATTTCCCTGAATATCGTTGTTACGGACTGCATGTGGCTAACAAATATAACAAATCGGATGAACAGTATATATGGGAGCTATAGTTATATCTGAACCGATCTTCACCAAATATGACATACTAGCTTCTAGACTCAATTCGGTCGTAAGTGCCAAATTTCATCCCATTTGGGCAAATATTAGACGTTTGGTACACAATCAAAGGTAAATCGGACGAAGTTATATATGGGAGCTATATCCAAATCTGAACCGATCTCGATAAAATTTGGCACATGTGTTTCTGGGCTGTATTTGATATATTTCCCCAAATATTGTTGTTATGGAGTGCATATTACGGCTGCGAAGGACAAAAATAACAAATCGGATGAAGAATATATATGGTAGCTATAGCTATATCTGAACCGATTTGGCATACTTATTTTCAGGCCTAATTTGGTTGAATGTGCAAAATTTCATACAATTCGGGCTGATATTACACGTTTGGTACACAATAAAAGGCAAATCGGACGAAGATATATATGGAAGATATATCTAAATTTTGACCGATTATCTCCAATTTCAATAGGGTTCGTCCTTGGGCCAAACAAATGATTTGTGCAAAATTTCATCTGGATAGGGCAATAATTGCGAACTGTACTTTGTTTACAAAAATATATGGACAGACGGACGGACAGACGGACGGACGGACGGACAGACGGACGGACGGACGTGCATAAATCGACTCAGAATGTGATTCTGTGCAGATCATCAAAAGGAACTATGGGTCTATCTCGTTTCCTTTTGCCTGTTACAAACAAATGCACAAAGACATAATACCCTGACCACCTTGTGGTGTAGGGTAATTCTATACCCTCAGTTATCCTCACCGAAATAATGGTTTTAGACCCTGTTTGAGTGAAATCGGTTTCAGGTCTTGCACGATAATTCTCGAAGTACTTTAAAATGTAAAATTCGAGTCCTATTGTTTTCAAATTTCGCACATAGCAATATTTCTACTAACTCTAGATCTTGTATAAAGATAAATAAATCGGACCAGTCTTAACGAAATGCCAAACATTTAAGGACATCGATATATATTAAAAAATTTTAATACTGTATACTATTTTTTTTTTAAAAAAAAAATAACGAAATCGAAAATACCTTTGCCAAATTTTATGGAGATCGTATCAAATTTTTATATAGCTTCGATATACATCTTCATACGATTTTACGGTTTGTGCTCACCATATATGTAATATCAGCCAAACTTGGACAGATTTTTTCATATTCAAACGAATTTTTCAATTTAATGAAACTCGCTGCGGTATATCTATCGCTCGAATATATTTGTATACCCTCCACCATACATAGTATGGAGGGTATGTTATGTTCGTCATTCCGTTTGTAACTCATCGAAATAATCATTTTAGACCCAACCCAAGTATATTATTCTTGTTCAGCGTAAAATTCTAAGATGATTTAGCCATGTCCGTCCGTCTGGAAGCTAAAATTTTGCACAGATTCCTCTTTTGTCTGCAGGCAGGTCAAGTTCGAAAATGGGCTATATCGGTCCACGATATCGTATAGCCCCCATATAATACCCATATAATACCGATACCCTTCGATATTCGGTATTTTGATGATTTTAGCCACATTTTTCAACGGAATTGTCTGAAAATCCACACAAGGAGTTCCTTGTAGGTACTTTATCCCTTGGAAGAGAATTATCTATATAGGTCCACGATATCGTATAGCCCCCATATAACGATATTCCCCGATATTCGGTGTTTTCATGATTTTAACACATTTTTAACGTAATTTATACCTCGGAAGAGAATTTTCTATATAGGTCCACTATATCGTATAGCCCCCATACAACGGTACGCCCGATATGCGGAATTTTAATGATTTTACCCACATTTTTCAACGGAGTTGTCTGAAAATCCACACAAGGAGTACTTTGTAGGTACTTTATACCTCGGAAGAGAATTATCTATATAGGTCCACGATATCGTATGGCCCCCATATAACGGTACCCCCGATATTCGGTGTTTTGACGATTTTAGCCATATTTTCCTATGGTATTGTCTGAAAATCCACACAAGGAGTTCTTTGTGAGCACTTTAACCTCTGAAAGGTAATTGTCTATATAGGTCCACAATATCGAACATCCCCCCATAAAGCACCTTCCGATATTAGATATTTTAAAGATTTTAAAAGAATTTTTAATGGATTTTATTTTTTGAAAATTTTCTAATTCGTTCCAAATGGTGGAGGGTATGCTTTTTTACTTGTTTATTATAATCCTTATCGAAGCATTATTACGCACTAAACAGCAGTGTGATTTGGTTCATAGTTGTTCCTGTGAATAATTAACCTAAAATAACCAAAATACAGATTATCGGGAGGTATCGTTACATGGGGGCTATACGAAGACGTGAGCCGCAATTTATTGTCATATTCTGTAGTACCCAATAGGAAATTTAAATACGAAACTTGAAATAGTCCCGGTAGCAAAAAAAATTACTAAAATAATAAAACTTACGGATATCGGGTGGTAACATTGTATGGGGGAAATTCGATATCGTGAACATACATAGACCATTCTCCTTCAGGGGTAAAGTATTCTGAATTAGATCCTTGTGTGTATTTTCATTCAAATTATCTAAGAGCTAAATCGTCTGAGAATTTTACGCTGATCAGGAAAATATATACTTTGTTCGGTCTAAAATTATTATTTTGATGAGTTACAAACGGAATGACAAAGACAGTATATCCTCCACATTATGTGGGGTGGAGGGTATCAAAATGAATTATTAGAGTTCTGACACTCCATAAACAAATTATTTATAAAGTGATTATTTTGGCTAATTTAAAACTGCAATGCCTATCTTAATATACCCTCAATGCTATGGCAAAAGGTATTTACATACACACACACACAGAATTCCCTTGTTCATTTTTTGTTCACATTATGGCATTGGTATTTCAATTGGGTTTTAATTAAATTACAACTTCTCACCAAAAACATTTCCAAGACCGCAATTACTTCCACATTGTTTGTTTGTAGCCACAAAAACATTTCCAATGTTGCCTTCAACCCACATTTTTGGCAAACAAAATGGCATACAATGTATGTATGTGTGTGTGCGTTAGCTAACGAAGTTGGCGGTTGTTGTTATGGTGAAGAATTGTGCAAAACAGTTTTCAGCGAAAAAAAAAAAAGAAATCCAATGGATGAGGAGGTGTATTTATTTTCCGGTTTAAACAATTATTTTCCGGTTTAGCTGACTCTGTAGATTGCCCACCCGATAATGAGCATTTGTGTTGCAACAAAATTGCATAGAACCTCTTGGGTCTAAGATATCCTGAAAAAATTAGCGGAATATTATTGCTCTATCCGTACATAATCAGATACAAATGGTACGAAGTTTTAACCAATTTTGTTACTCTTCTTACAACTTTAGGAGATATATAATTATACCCTACAACACTAAGTTTTATGTAACATCTCGAAATATTGGTCCAAGACATAGGAAATTATATACGGATCATCCTATCTCGCTGAGCTGAGTCGAACTAGCTATGTATGTCCGTCCATCTGTCCATGTTAAATTGTAAACATGCTACAGGCCGTAATTATGATCTGATACTCACTAAATTTTTGGGGGTGATGTTAAAGTCGGAATAGAAGCACATTTTTTTTTTTTTTGGTGATGATGGCAAAATATTTAGAGTGGAAATGGACCAAAAGCAGAAATATTTCTTGTTTTGCAGTTGATCTAAAGGCTGGGCAGATGCTACCCATTTGGATGGCCACTTGTAGAACAAGTAAGCAATCGCTATAGTCGTGCGATGGCGATCATGTGATACCCTACAACACTATAATATGTTGCAAGTCCCTCAGGCTCAAATATATTTTGCTAGATTTCGTTTTTGAAATATTGCCACTTAGCCCTGAACAAATGTTGGTTTATGATCGGGGACACCATCCCTATATTTACGACCCCTGTGGTTCAAAGCAATTTCACACGAAAGTGGCGGTCCATTTTGCCCGCTAAATATAATCCAATAGTCATCCAAAAAGCTGTCTTTAACTCATTTAACTCATGTAGAGCAAATGCAAAATCAGGAAAATTTATTTTAATTTAATCTTCAAAGACTATAGGCTTTCATTCTGATCTCAATTTCACCTCACGACCTGTAGCGTGATTCCAATTTAACATGGACAGACGGACGGACGCACATATACAGCTGATCGACCCAGCTTGACGAGATATCAAGATCCATGTATAGTTTCCTATGTCGGGGTGTTACATAATTGTTGGTTCATTCTAACTTATTGTACCTCCAACACGTAGTGTTGTTGATATCCAAGATATATCATATATAGCAAACTATATACACTCTCATATATCTAAGAAGGGGATGTTATTTAGACCGTTTACAACTCAGGAACCGCTGGATGGATTTTGACAATTCTCACTAATTCGGAAAAGTCTCCAGGCAAAAAAAGATAAAATCTAGGAAAATAAAAAAATGTGAATATTTTTCTGAAATATTTTGTATTGGTATACCCTACACCACTATATGTTGGGGGTATTATAAGTTTGATTGAGCCAAAAATATTGGTTTCCCACATAAGAAAGTATATATGGATCTTCCTATCTCGCCGAGCTGAGTCGATCTAGCTATGTATGCCCATCCGTCCATCTGTTCGTCTGTACATCTTAATTTGTAATCACTCTACAGGTAGCAATTATGGCCCGATCTTCACGAAATTTTAGAAAAGCCTATTGCTTTTGTTCGCATAATATTTAGGGGTTAAATGGATCAATTTTGGACCAATAGAAGCGCAAGTTAGCATGGGGCTAGAGCTTAAGGCTGGCCAGAAGCCTTCCAAATTTTGATGGTCATCGGGCAATATTTAGCCGGTGAAATAGACCATAACATTTGTGTTAAATAAAAGTCAAATTTGCCATTAAACCGCGAATATTTTTAATCCCGGCGAAATCACAAATAGACGTACAGTTCAATTCAGACCGTTACGAATTTTGTCAGTTCAGAATGTCCCCTTGGCATAAAAGAATAAAATCTAAAAATTGCATAAAAAGATGCTAATAATGATGATAATATAGATTTTGTAGTATTTTTTGAATTTTTTTTTACACATTTTTATCGCATGCGATTTTTTCAATTTAACTTATAATATTGAAGTATACACTTTGTAATATTCTTTCACCTTACAACAAAGGTTGGGGTTATTATATACAGATTGCAATTATCGTCCGATCCTCCCGAAATTTTTCACAAGGGCTAGGCCTATTATTTTTAAAATGTCCGTAATACATTTAGGGGTGCAGCCGTTATAAAGGTCACAAATAATAACCAAAGGACACGAAATTTCGCATGAAGTTATAGTTTAGGATAGCGGGTAAAATGGACCACAACTTTTGTGCAAAAAAATACCAGCTTACGCATAGGCGATATTCGGAATACACAAAAGGGGAACTTCTGGTTTTTTTGTATGCTGTTTTCGTTGACGAATTAGCCATGACGAGTCTAAATTTGAAGATACAGAGGGGCCTCTTGCTTTTGGAGATGATCGCAAAATATTTAGCGGTTCAAATGAACCAAAAACTGAAAAAATTTCCCGGTCACACAATTGAAGACAAACGACACGGCTGAGAGGAAAGTTAAGGACAGGGAAGAAGTCTAGCATTTTGAATGACCATTGGATTATATTTAGCTATAAAATGGACCACAACAACTAACAGCACGACGGAGTGCATAAATATTGAGCAAATATACCTCGTCAGAAAGCTATAGGTAATATCTGGGCAGTGCTCCGTGATATAATTTCAAAAACGAAATCTTCCCAAATGGATTTGGACATAAGGGGGCTTTTAACATATTGTAATGTTGTAGGTTATCACATGGTCGGCCCCCACGACTATAGCACTTGCTTACAGTATTGAACTGCACATTTTGAGAGGGTATTATGTGTATGCCGCAATTATCGGCCAATCCTCACGAAATTTTGCATGGGGGTAGGTTTAGGGTCAGAATAGGAGTCTAATATTTGGAAGATGTTGGTAAAATATTTAGAAATTAAAATGGATCAAAAACCTAAACCTTTTCTACATTTCGCAGTCGCCCCCTTAACTTAGTACCAATCGATATGGAATTTTTTATAAGATAGCGTTGAAGACTAGTATTGTGGATGGTCATTTGATAATATTTAGCTGGTAAATGAATTTCATTGGCAAACATAGTCAAATATCGAAGATACAGGAAATCCTATAGAGGAATCTTAATTTTTAAATATTATTTCGTATACCCATTAACATGACATAAGGCAAAGATTTGCATAACCCCATGGTTTCGGTCAAAATCCAGATAAAATTTTTGAGGACTATGTGGCATAATTTCTAGAATGAAATGAAAATAAAATGTTCAATATGTATGGAAAGAGACTTTGAATATGAAATTTCTGTTCTTTCCGGAAGAGCGAATTAGGGATTTTACGTAGTAAGAAAATCTACTTCATCAAATACCGGCAATTGTTCAGAGATCATGTGTTTTTGGGAAATATTCTTATATCCAGGATGATTATTCCTAAAGAGGAGCAATTAGGTTCAACATTTGCACGTTACTTAGGGAAACCTTCATTCTAGTCAAAAGGGTTTCAGATCTGCAGAAACCTTACCGAAAATTATAGTGTTGAAGGATATAAAATGGTCAGACTGGCACTGCTGTAACATTTTCTTACTTGTTCTACAATCCACCATAGTATGGAGAGTATATTAAATTTGTCATTCTGTTTGTAACACCTCAAAATATACTTTTTATACCCTACAAAGTGTATATATATATTTTATCAGCATTAAATTCTAAATCGTTATAATGATGTCCTTTCGTCTGTCTGATATAGATATGTGTTTGGCCTGCAGGACTTTTGGTATTGAAAATGGGATGTATCCACGTCTTCCTATGGCATACATATAAGAGTATATTTCTTTTTTAATAGTATTTGTTTAACAAAGAGATATAACAATCATTGTGTGTGATTCTGCATTAATGATATTCAAAAAGTATTGCATTAATTCTTTTAATTAAAATTCGTAATCATTCGACGTTATGTGCAATTGTTGTTATGACCAAAAATAAAATCGGATCATTACTAGAATGCACAGTGTTTAAGTTATTTGCTCGACAATAAATATTAAAACAAGTAAGCAAAGGCTATAGTCGTGCGGGGCCGACCATGTGATACCCTACAACACTACAATATGTTAGAAGCCCCCTAATGTCCAAATCCATTCTGGAAGATTTCGCTTTTGAAATGATGTCACCAGGGACATTTGCCCAATATTTACACACTCCGTCGTGCTTTCAGTTTTGTGGTCCATTTTACAGATAAATATAATCCAATTGTCATCCAAAATGGTAGAATTCTTCCCTGTCCTTAACTGTCTTCTCAGATGTGTCGATTGGCTTCAATTGTGTGATCAAGAAATTTTTTCTGTTTTTGGTTCATTTGAACCCCTAAATATTTTGCAATCATCTCCAAAAGCAAGAAGCTCCTCTGTGTCTCCAATTTAGACTCATCTATATGATATGATTGTCTAGATTGTCTAAATATTATAAGTCAAATTGAAAAAATCGCATGCGATAAAAAATATGAAAAAAAAAAAAATAAAAAAATGTCACAAAATATTACAAAATCTATATTAACATCATTATTGGCATGTTTTTCCGCGATTTTTTTAGATTTAATACTTTTATGTCAAGAGGGCATTCTGAATTGACAAAATTTGTCAAAATCGGTCCAGCCATTCTTGAGATAAAGCATTTTAACTAACATCCCCTTCCTTTGTATATACATATTTTATATATTTCGCTATATATATCCGATATATTTACTATCGGCATCTACGTAACGGTCAGAATTGACCTGTTCGTCGATTTTTGTTTTCGAGGGGATTAAAAATATTCTCGTTTTAATGGAAAATTTGACTTTTTTAACACAAATGTTATGGTCTATTTCACCCACTAAATATTACCCGATGACCATCAAAATTGGAATGCTTCTGCCCATCCCTAAGCTCTAGCGTCATTCTAACTTCCGCGTAGATTGGTCTATTATTGCGACCTCTAGAGCAACAGCAAAATCAGGAGATTTTTTAGTTTTTGGTGCATTTCAACCCCTAAATATTATTCGATCATCTCCAAAAATAATAGGGTTCTATTCTGACCCTATCCCCATCTCCATTTTCAATTTCGTGAAGATCGGGCCATAATTGCGACCTGTAGAATGATTACAAATTAAAATGGACAGACGGGCGGACATACATAGCTAGATCGACTCAGCTCGGTGAGATAGGAAGATCCATATATACTTTCCTATGTGGGAAACCAATATTTCGAGGTGTTACATAATTTTTGTCCCAATCAATCTTATCCCCCAATCTATATCTATACCCCCAACACATAGTGTTGTAGGATATAAAAATCGCATTCGATAAAAAATATGAAAAAATAAAAAATGTTACAAAATATTACAAAATCTATATTGACATCATTATTGGCATCTTGTTATGCGATTGTTGTTAGATTTTATACTTTTATGCCAAGAGGGCATTCAGAAAATTCGTCAAAATCGGTCCAGCCATTCTTGAGATATAAGCATTGTAGCTTACATTCCCTTCCTTTGTACATACACATTGGATATATTTCGCTATATATATCCGAAATATTTACTATCGGCATCGATATTTATTGTGATTTCGTCGGGATTAAGAATAATTGCGGTTAAATGTAAAATTTGGCTTTTATTTAACACAAATGATATGTTCTATTTCCCCCCTAAATATTACCCGATGACCATCAAAATTGGAAGGCTTTTGATTTTTTGATCCATTTCAACCCCAGAATATTATGCAATAGGCTTCCACTCTGGCTCTAGCCCTACTTGCATTCTAAATTTCTTGAGCATCGGACCGTAATAGCGACCAGTAGAGTGATTACAAATTAACATGGACAGACGGACCGACGGACATACATAGCTAGATCGACTTAGCTCAGCGAGATATGAAGATCCATATATACTTTCCTATGTTGAAAACCAATATTTCGAGGTGTTCCATAATTTTTGGCCCAATCAAACATATAATACCCCCAACACATAGTGTTGTAGGTTATAAAAAGTAACAAAGCTCTAAGTATGGCCAGGCCAAACATTTAATGCCCTACACCATTAGACAAGAAAACCTTTAAAATAAATATAGGGATATAATGGAGTCCAAGGTCCGAGTCTCTTTATTGAAGAACAGGAAAGCAACATCGTTCTTTCTTTTTGTGAAACCATAATACGGCCCATCATGCAGATATACAAGTAATAACGTAGCCTATGGTGGACAATACCACATACTACATAACATGATTCCAATTTTATTAAATTTCTTCTCAATCACTGTCTATATGGGTTCGGCTTTGAAGCACACCCTCCCAATGTGGTATTTTGTAAACGATTAATGCAGGACAATTGTGTGCATATTAATATACACATTTATATTGTAATCCAATTAACATTTTGTTGAAATAATTGTTTGCATTGAACCAGGCACGAGCCGTGAACATTAAAGGAATGTAAAAAAGGAAAGATCATTGAAGTATTTATTATTTTATGATTGGAACGTCTGACGTCAGACAGATTATCAGCGTTTTTTAATCAGCAGTAAATGTTGTGATATAGCCAGAAAATATTTATACATACGGAAGGTGTCGCAACATCTGAACCGATTCCGAGAAAATTGGCTGAGGTATTTCCAGGTTCTTGTTGCAAATATCTATTGCTATATAGTGTATATTAAGACTTTGGAAAGACTAAAACATCAAATCGTCTGAAACAAAAATATATGAAAGATATATCTGATCGTATCTTCATGAAATTTCTACATATAAAAAAGCCTCTTGTTCGGGGAGATATTTCCGAATTGATGTACAATATACGTGAAATTGTATTCAATTATATATGAAACCTATATCTCCAATTTAATTTGGATTCGTCCTTTAGCCAAACAAATGAACTACGCAAAATTGGAAAATATCTCGATTGAACAAGAAATGAGAGCTGCACTTAGTTCACAACAAGTAAAAAAGCAGTAAGTTCGGCCGGGTCGAACTTTGAATACCCTCCACCATTTGGAACGAATTAGCAAATATTAAAAAAAAAATAATAAAATCCATTGAAAATTCTGTTAAAAATCTTTAAAATACCTTTATCTTTTAAAATACCTAATATCGGAAGGTGCCGATATATGGGGGGATATACGATATCGTGGACCTGTATAGACAATTCTCTCTCAGGGGGTTAAGTACTCACAAGGAATTACTTGTGTGAATTTTCATATAATTCTGTTGAAAAGTGTGGATAAAATCCTCAAAATACCAAATGTCGGGGGTTCCGTTATATGGGGGCTATACGATATCGTGGACCTATATAGATAATTCTCTGCCGAGGTATAAAGTACCCAGAAGGAACTCCTTGTGTGGATTTTCAGACAATTCCGTTGAAAAATGTGGCTAAAATCATCAAAATACCGAATATCAGGGGTACCGTTATATGGGGGCTATACGATATCGTGGACCGATATACTCCATCTTCGAACTTGACCTGCCTGCAGACAAAAGAGAGATCTGTGCAAAATTTTAGCTACCTATCTTAATTCGTTTAGACTGTAGCGTGATTACAACAGACGGACGGACAGGGCTAAATCGTCTTAGAATTTTACGCTGATCAAGAATATATATACTTTGTTGGGTCTAAAATGATTATTTCGATGAGTTACAAACGGAATGACGAACTTAATATACCCTCCATACCTTTTTTGGTGGAGGGTATAAAAATACAGCGATAAATATATTGTGTGTCTATAGACACACAGAGATGCATATATCGATTTTTTTTACAAATAAATGCACAAGGATATAACACCCTGTACAACAGTGTGGCCTAGTTTAATTATTCAGCAAACCGGAATCATAGAATTGACACTTCGAATAAACGAATGAAGATTTGGAATTAATATGTTTCGTGAACACTTTTTAGGGTTTGGTCCATTTTCAACACTAAATATTTTGAGAACATCTTCTGATCCTAACTCTATCCCCATGCAATATTCCGTGATGATCGAATATTAAATTTTCTAAAAATTTGCAAAAATAATATACGTTGTAGTATTTATATCAGACTTATGTTAGATACGAATTGGACAATATTGGCCAACAGCTTCGGAACATCCCCCATAAACGGTCAACAGTGTGAATAATCATAACTCATGGCTGTGGTATAGATGTGTCGGCAAAGCGACTGATACTGTTGAACTTTTTATACCCTCCACCATATATAGTATGGAGGGTATATTAAGTTCGTCATTCCGTTTGTAACTCATCGAAGTAATCATTTTAGACCCAACAACGTATATTGTTGATCAGACGATAAGACGATTTAGCCATGTCCGTCCGTCTGTCCGTCTGTTGTAATCACGCTACAGTCTAAATGAATTAAGATAGGAAGCTAAAATTTTGCACAGATCCCTCTTTTGTCTGCAGGCTGGTCAAGTTCGAAGATGGGCTATATCGGTCCACGATATCGTATAGCGCCCATATAACGGTACCCCGATATTCAGTATTTTGATGCTTTTATCCACATTTTCTAATGGAATGGTCTGAAAATTCACACAAGGAGTTCCTTGTGGGTACTTTATCCCTCGGCAGAAAATTATCTATATAGGTCCACGATATCATATAGCCCCCATATAACGCTACCCCCGATATTTGGTATTTTGATGATTTTAGCTACATTTTTCAACGGAATTGTCTGATAATTCACACAAGGAGTTCCTTGTAGGTACTTTATCCCTTGGAAAAGAATTATCTATATAGGTCCACAATATCGTATAGGCCCCATATAACGGTACCCCCCGATATTCGGTATTTTGACGATTTTAGCCACATTTTTCAACGGAATTGTCTGATAATCCACACAAGGAGTTTCTTGTAGGTACGTTATCCATTGGAAGATAATTATCTATATAGGTCCACGATATCGTATAGCACCCATACAACGGTACCCCCGATATGGGGAATTTTGATGATTTTACCCACATTTTTCAACGGAGTTGTCTGAAAATCCACACAAGGAGTACTTTGTGGATACTTTATACCTCGGAAGAGAATTATCTATATAGGTTCACGATATCGTATGGCCCCCATATAACGGTATCCCCGATATTCGGTGTTTTGATGATCTTAGCCATATTTTCCTATGGTATTGTCTGAAAATCCACACAAGGAGCTCTTTGTGAGTACTTTAACCCCTGAAAGGTAATTGTCCACATATATATATGGTCCACAATATCGTATATCCCCCCATAAAGCACCTTCCGATATTAGACATTTTAAAGATTTTAACAGAATTTTTAATGGATTTTATTTTTTGAAAATTTTCTAATTCGTTCCAAATGGTGGAGGGTATTCAAAGTTCGGCCCGGCCGAACTTATTGCTTTTTTACCTGTTATTATTTATTTTATTAAAAATATACGTTTTCATAATGCTGCAAGACTTTTCGAAGATTTTCAACACGACTCCTAGGAAACTGGTAGGCGGACAACATTCACATGTTTTTCCCTGCCATGTCTCAGGTGTCAAATTCTATGAAGTATTTATCGAACAACGTGTTCTTCTTTCTCCGTACAATAAGATCATTATTCACATAGAACCAATTCAAGTTAATTTTTCTAGGGATTTATAAAATGTCAATAACACTATGAAACAAAAAAAAAAAAAAAAAAAAAAAACAGCATTTGGAAATTGTCGGATTAAGATTCCTTGTAATCCGTTGATTTTAGGTTTCGAAAAAAACTTTTTTGGGCAATTTTCAATTGGGCTTCACTATTTTGGGGATTTTAAACGGTAAATCCAAATATCCCAACCAAATGAGATGTATTAGGAATTTCGGTCTCAAAGCAGATAAAAATTCATCGTGCTAAGAAATTTTGCTTAGGTTTTCTATGATTTCAAAAAATTGTACCAAGGAAATTTAGTTCCTTGAAAAATTTTCGATATCAATAGGTAAAATACCATTTTAGCTGTGTTTTCTAGATGAATAATCTGCAATTTTGTATTTGTAGGTGGAATGCTCCTTTGACTCCTTTCACTTCCTTTAATTCTAATTCGATATTTCAACTTCTCCCTACTCTCCTAAAAAAAACTTTTGCACAAGTTTCTCTTTTAAATTAGAAACAAAAAGTAAAGTTAGAGGGTAATAAATTATCACCTGTCTTTGCAGATTTCATGGGACCCATTGGCACAATGTTGCCGCAAACGAACTGGGTGTAAAAGTGATAATTTGTACTTTTCTCATTGTAACAAATCGATACACAAGTGTGACATTTATCTCAATAATCAGCCGCTATGTTTTTCGCACGTACACACAATGTAGACATATATATCTGTGTATGTTTGTATTAATATCTCCAAAGAAACAAAAACGAAAAACAAAGAAACTTTTCCCCCCTAAAAGTTTAGCTGATACGTATTTTTAAATTGTTTTTTTTTTTTTTTTTTTTTGGGTTATAAATTCGATACGCATTGTGTTTTTTTTTTTTAATATTTGAAGATGGGAATTGATACATACACACATATTATGTACATATTAAGTTTGCTTTGGCATAGGCACGTACATTTTTAAGGAAGCGTGTTTCAAATTAGGTTAGAACGGTTATGTGCTTCCATTTTGTTTTCAATGCGCTTTAATTTTATAAGTGCTCATAAATGTTAACGAATTAGGTTTATTAAAACTCGAAATTTTCAATGTTTGTCTTTAAAAAAAAATCAGTATAAAGTTTAATTGCAAGTTGTACTTCTTCCTTGCCAAGGCTACAAATAGATTCTTTGCAGTATGAAATTTTTTACTAGTAGAATTTCTGCAAAATAACAAGTCAAAATATCGAATCTTGGTGAAATTAAATGAAAACAAGTAAGCAAAGGCTATAGTCGTGCGGGACCGACCATGTGATACCCTAAAACACTACAATATGTTAAAAGCCCCCTTATGTCCAGATCGATTTTGGAAGATTTCGCTTTTGAAATTAGAATTTTGACTAGGGACATTTGCCCAATATTTATGCACTCCTTCGGGCTTTTAGTTGTTGTGGTCGATTTTACAGCTAAATATAGTCCAATAGATATCCAAAATGCTGGAATTCTACCCTGTCCTTAACTCTCTTCACAGGGGTGTCGATTGGCTTCAATTGTGTGATCGGAAAAACATTTCTGTTTTTGGTTAATTTGAACCCCGAAGTATTTTGCAATCATCTCCAAAAGCAAGAAGCCCCTCTGTAGCTCTAAATTTCGACTCATCTGTATGATATTTGGCTATATTCGTCAACGAAATCAGCATAAAAAAGACAGAAGTTCGCCTTTTGTGTATTTCGGATATCGCCTGTAAGTAATGCTGGTATTTTTATACCCTACACCACAAGGTGGTCAGGGTATTATGTCTTTGTGCATTTGTTTGTAACAGGCAAAAGGAAACGAGATAGATCCATAGTTCCTTTTGATGATCTGTATAGAATCACTTTCTGAGTTGATTTATGCATGTCAGTCCGTCTGTCCGTCCGTCCGTCCGTCTGTCCATGTATTCTTGTGAACAAAATGCAGGTCGCATTTATTATCCGATTGAGATGAAATTTTGCAAACAACATTTGTTTGGCCCAAGGACGAACCCTATTGAAATTGGAGATAATCGGTAAAAATTTAGATATAGCTCCCATATATATCTTCGTCCGATTTGCCTTTTATTGTGCACCAAACGTGTAATATCAGCCCGAATAGTATGAAATTTTGCACATACAACCATATTAGGCCTGAAAATAAGTATGCCAAATTTGATCGAAATCGGTTCAGATATAGCTATAGCTCCCATATATATTGTTCATCCGATTTGTTATTTTTGTCCTCCGCAGCCGTAATATGCACTCTGTAACAACAATATTTGGGGAAATATATCAAATGCAGCTCAGAAATACCTTTGCTAAATTTTATCGAGATCGGTTCAGATTTGGATATAGCTCCCATATATAACTTCGTCCGATTTACCATTTATTGTGCACCAAACCTCTAATATTTGTCCAAATGGGATGGAATTTGGCACATACGACCGAATTTAGTCTAGAAGGTAGTATGCCAAATTTTGTGAAGATCGGTTCAGATATAGTTATAGCTCCCATATATATTGTTCATCCGATTTATTGTATTTGTTACCCACAGCCGTAATATGCACTCCGTAACAACGATATTCAGGGAAATATATCAAATACAGCTCAGAAATATCTTTGCCAAATTTTATAGAGATCGGTTCAGATTTGGATATAGTTCCCATATATATTTTTATCCGATTTCAAATTAATTTCGCACCAAATGGGCAATACAAGTCCGAATTTAAAAGATACAAATGCTTCGGCATATTTAGTCCTTTGAATTTTAAATTATAATTGCAATCATAGCGTGTATGATTGAATTCTCCCATAAAAACTTTTAATTATTAAGTGGAGCTTAACTAAATTAGCAAAGTGATGTAGGGTATCATAAAATCGGCCCCGCCCGACTTTAGGACTTTCTTTACTGGTTTCACACAAAATTAGTGGTTCATTCTACCCACTGTCCTTAAATCTAACTTTATGCGAGATTTCGTGTCCTTTGGTTTCTATTTGTGACTTTTATAACGGCTTCAAAATCAGGAAAATTTTTAGTTGTTGGTCCATTTCCACCCCTAATATATTGCGGACAAACCATAGGCCTAGCCCTTCTGAGCCCAACCCTACCCTTGCGAAAATTTTCGTTAGGATCGGACGATAGTTGCAATACTCGTATAATATTCCCAACCTGTGTTGTAAGGTGAAAAAATATTACATAATATTATAAGTCAAATTGAAAAAATCGCATGCGATAAAAAATATGAAAAATTACAAATATGCCACAAAATACTTCAAAATCTATATTAATATCATTATTTGCATATTTTTCTGCGATTTTTTTTAATTTATACTTTTATATCAGGAGGGCATTCTGAATTGACAAAATTTGTCAAAATCGGTCCAGCCATTCTTGAGATATAAGTATTCTAACTAACATCCCCTTTCTTTGTATATACACATTGTATATATTTCGCAATATATAACCGATATATTTACTATCGGCATCTACGTAACGGTCAGAATTGACCTGTTCGTCTATTTGTGATTTCACCGGCATTAAAAATATTCGGGGTTTAATGACAAATGCTATGGTCTATTTCAACCACTAAATAACAAAATTGGAAGACTTCTAGCCACCCCTAAGCTCTAGCCCCATGCTAACTTCCGCTTTGATTGGTCCATAATTGCAACCTGTAGAGCAAGTGCAAAATCAGGAAATTTTTCAGTTTTTGGTCCATTTCAACCCCTAAATATTATGCGATCGTCTCCAAAAGATATAGGGTTCTATTCTGATCATATCTCCACCTCCATTTTCAATCTCGTGAGGATCAGACTATAATTACGACCTGTAGAGTGATTACAAATTAACATGGACAGACGGACATGCGGACATACATAGCTAGATCGACTCAGCTCGGCTAGATAGGAAGATCCATATATACTTTCCTATGTGGGAAATCAATATTTCGTGGTGTTACATAATTTTTGGCCCAATCAAACTTATAATACCCCCAACACAAAGTGTTGTAGGGTATAAATATGATAAAATCGTACACAAAATCTTGAAATCACTATTGCATAGAATCTGTACCAAAAGGTGTACCGATATGATCCATTTTGTAAACCAATGATTCTGGAAGTAATCCAAAGCGTTCTACAAACTGCCAAAACTCCATATAAAATGTTTTCAAAAATATCTCAAAATAATTGGACCCGTTTTTGTATATGGACAAGACTACATAAAAACCGCTTGAAATTTTCCACAACACCTAGTGACTATTGGAAAATATATTGCACTGGTCGTCAAAATTATTTTTTTTTTCAAAAATTACAGGGAGCTTCATGTATTTTCAAAATTTTCACCATGTTCGGGGAGAAAGGGTCAAAATTTTAAATATCCATGAAGCTCATATAACGCCAAATTAATATCCGATTCTATACAGACTTGGCACATATTTATGATCAGCATTAAATTTTATGTCGATTTAGCGATGTCTGTCCCTCTATCCGTCTGTCCTTCCGTTTGTCTGTGGAAATCACTTTAGCCTCCGAACGAATTGTAGTAGGTTGCTAAAATTTTATTCAAATGTATATTTTGTCTGCAGGACTTTTGGCTTTCAAAACGGTAGCTCCCGATATTCGGAATTTTGATGATTTTAGCGACACTATTCACCGAAATTGTTTAAAATTTGAAGTTCGAAAGGGATAGTACAGCATATGACAAAAGATAGTCTGTGCAGGTCCACGTTTTTTATAGCCCCCACATAACGGTACCGCTCTATATTTGGTATTTTTATGATTTTAGCGGCATTATTCACCTGAATTGTTTCATATTTGGTATTTAAAGTTCACAATGGGAACTACAGCCTAAGACAGAAAATTGTCTGTGCAGGTCCATATCTTCGTATAGCCCCCATATAACGGTACCTCCCGATATTTGGTATTTTGATGATTTTAACGACATTATTCACCTGAATTGTTTCAAATTTGGTATTTAAAGTTCGCAATGGATACTTCAGCCTGTGCAGGTCCACGTCTTCGTGTAGCCCCCATATAACGGTACCTCTCTATATTTGGTTTTTATATGATTTTAGCGGCATTATTCACCTGAATTGTTTAAAATTTGGTATTTGAAGTTCGCAATGAATGCTACAGCCAAAGACAGAAAATTGTCTGTGCAGGTCCATATCTTCGTATAGCCCCCATATAACGGTACCTCCCGATATTTGGTATTTTGATGATTTTAACGACATTATTCACCTGAATTGTTTCAAATTTGGTATTTAAAGTTCGCAATGGATACTTCAGCCTGTGCAGGTCCACGTCTTCGTGTAGCCCCCATATAACGGTACCTATCTATATTTGGTTTTTATATGATTTTAGCGGCATTATTCACCTGAATTGTTTCAAATTTGGTATTTAAAGTTCGCAATGGATACTTCAGCCTAAGAAAGAAAATTGTCTGTGCAGGTCCATATCTTCGTATAGCCCCCATATAACGGTACCTCCCGATATTTGGTATTTTGATGATTTTAACGACATTATTCACCTGAATTGTTTCAAATTTGGTATTTAAAGTTGGCAATGGATACTTCAGCCTGAGACAGAAAATTGTCTGTGCAGGTCCACGTCTTCGTATAGACCCCATATAACAGTAACTCCCCATATTTGGTATTTTGATGGGTTTTTGGCGACATTATTCACCGGAATTATTTCAAATTTGGCATTTGAAGTTCGTAATGGATACTACAGCCTAAGACAGAAAATTGCCTGTGCAGGTCCACGTCTTCGTATAGCCCCCATATAACGGTACCTCTCTATATTTGGTTTTTATATGATTTTAGCGGCATTATTCACCTGAATTGTTTCATATTTGGTATTTGAAGTTCGCACTGAATACTACAGCCAAAGACAGAAAATTGTCTGTGCAGGTCCACGTCTTCGTATAGCCCCCATATAACGGTACCACCCTATATTTGGTAGTTTGATGATTTCAGCGGCAATATTCACCTGAATTGTTTCAATTTTGGTATTTAAAGTTCGCAATGGATACTACAGCCTAAGACAGAAAATTGTCTGTGCAGGTCCACGTCTTCGTATAGACCCCATATAACGGTATCTCCCGATATTTGTTATTTTGATGATTTTATAGACCTTATTCACTGGAATTGCTGGTATTTGGTATTTTAGTATCGTAATGGATACTACAGCCTATGACCGAAAATTGTATATGTTGGTATAGCCCCATACAATATTACCTCCCTATATTCGACATTTTGATGCTGCAGGCCCACGTCGTCGTATAGACCCTAATATGACGGCTACATTCCGTATTTTTAAGATTTTAACAGAATTTTTAACGGATTTTATTTTTAGAAAATTGCCAAATTACTTCCAAGTGGCGGAGAGTATTCAAATGTCGGCCCAGCCGAACTTATAGCTTTTTTACTTGTTATATATAAAGCGTCTCTTTTTTAATCGTTATTAGGTTTTTCTAATAAATTTTGTTATACATATGTTTGTAATATCCATTTTTATTCTCCTCGGCTTTGTTTTACAAATTTTAGAAATAGGTCACATAAAATATACATATGTTAATTCATATGTTCTATTGATATTTGAGATGCAACTCAACATTGCATTGCTTATTGTATTCGCAATTTTTCTTTTCCCTCTGCTAAATTATAAATCAAATATTGATTTTATATTAAAATTATTTATTAATAAAAACACATATTTTTGTATTATCTCTGAGTTATTGGTTGTTTCCGTTACTGTCGTAATTTGTCGGCGTTGCTGCAATTTGTTGTGTTTGGTCATTAGGTGCATCCGTACAAATGTCATAAAATTATAAATAAATTAAAAATATATACAATACACGTGTATATGCATATAACATATATAAATATTTTGAATTATTAATATAAATCCAATGATAAATTATAACAATTACATGGTTGCTATTGGAAAAGCAATTATGCGTCCGTACAAATTGCATACGTGGCCATGAAATCACACAACCCAACAAATTCCATTGAAATGTATTTGATGCAAAGTATTAACGGAATTTTAGAGCATATTTGAAATTGACAATTATTGAGAAGATAGCTTAGAGCAGGGAGACGGACATAGGATACTGTGTATTCGGTAAGTGTACTAAAGGTATTTAAAGGCAATAAAAATAAAATGCATTGTATTGATCAAATGGATGGATTTAGAATTAGATGAAGTTTCACAAAAGGTTTTTTTTTAATAAGAACTAAATGTTTAAAAAAGTACTAAAAAACACAATGTTTGGCACCATTTGGTATTATGTGACGAATGAGCTATAATATAAACATTTGGTATAAGAATTAAGTTAGGGAACTAGGCTTGATATAATGAGGTGGTTTTTGAAATGTGTACTAAGTGTAAGAATTGTACTAAATGGAATTAAATTTTGTAAATTTTACATTTGGGTGAATGGATGGAGAATTTTGAAATGTTGATATTTGGGTTAGTTTGTTGGGTTGAGATTTGAAGGTGATTTTGGAAATATGTACTAAAAAGAAATGTAATAAATTGCACTAAATTTGATGCAGTCGACATATTATCACTTAAAAAACTTAAAAAACAATAGCGTTTAATTCTGACCGTAACCCTACTCCATGCAAAATTTCGTGGGAATCGGACGATTATTGCGACCTGTATATAATACCCTCAGCACATAGTGTTGCGGGATGTAGAAAAAAAGAAAATATGCAATTCAAAGTCAAATTGAAACAAGTAAGCAAAGGCTATAGCCGTGCGGGGCCGACCCTATGATATCCTACAACACAACAATATGTTAGGAGTGCCATTACGTCTAAATCCATTTTGTAATATTTCGCTTTTGAAATTATGTCACCGAGCACTGACCAGATATTACCCTTAGCATTTTTAACAGGGACATTTGCCCAATATTTAAGCTCTCCGTCCTGATGTTAGTTGTTTTGGTCCATTTTACAGCTAAATATAATTCAATGGTCATCCAAAAAATGCTAGAATTCTTCCCTGTCCTTAATTCTCTTCTTCAATTGTGTGATTAGGAATTTTTTCAATTTTCGGTTCATATGCACCCCTAAATATTTTACTATCATCTCCAAGTTTAGACTCACCTTTATGATTAGCTTGCCTACGATAATTGGCTACATTTGTCAACGAAATCAGCATAAGAAAGCCAGAAGTTCGCATTTTATGTATTTCGGATATGGCCTGTAAGTAATGTTGGTATTTTTTCACACAAAAGTAGTGGTCCATTCTACCCACTGTCGTAAACTCTAACTTCATGCGAGATTTCCTGTCCTTTGGTTTCAATTTGTGACCTTTATAACGGCTGCAAAATCAGAAACATTTTTAGTGGTTGGTCCATTTTAACCCCTAAATATATAGCGGAAAAAATAGGCCTAGCCCTTTTGAGCCTGACCCTACCCTTGTGAAAAATTTCGTTAAAATCGGACGATAATTGTAATCTGTATATAATAACCCCAACCTGTGCTGTAAGGTGAATAAATATTACAAAATGTATACTTCAATATTATAAGTCAAATTAAAAAACTCGCATGCGATAAAAATATATGAAAAAAAATAAAAAAAGATCACAAATACAACAATATCTATATTAACGTCATTATTGACATCTTTTTATGCGATTTTTTTAGATTTTATACTTTTATGCCAAGAGGGTATTCTGAATTGACAAAATTTGTCAAAATCGGTGCAGCCATTCTTGAGATATAAACATTCTAGCTATATATAT